>NC_083462.1:34436763-34804263 GCF_030014155.1 Tachysurus vachellii
AAATAATATAAAATAAAATAGTTCATATTAAAGGCCAATATGTTGATAAAAATATGATTTAAACTCGAAAATCTGCTGATTTGTGTGTGGTATGATCATTTTCATGCAATCTTAGGTATCAGCATGTGTTTTGAATATATCCCTGCATGCATGTAGAAAAGTGCTTCCCAGGAGCTGGAAACGCGTTTCCCGCAGTCACAGCGCTCTAGTGCCTTTCTTTAATGTTTTTTCTTGCAACTTTATATAAGCACACATCTCACAAGCTGGAAAAGGGCTGTTTCGATGAAACATGATAGGACAACGTGTGTTTATGGTAGAAATCTCCAAAAAAAGCTTTTTTACATGATTTTATTGAAAATAATTATAAATATAATAGTTCATATTAAAGGCCAATATGTTGATAAAAATATGATTTATACTCGAAAATCTGCTGATTTGTGTGTGGTATGATTATTTTCATGCATTCTTAGGTATCATCATGTGTTTTAAGTGAATCCCTGCGTGCATGTATAAAATTGCTTCGCAGGAGCTGAAAATGCGTTTCCCGCAGTCACAGCGCTCTAGCGCCTTTCTTTGATGGTTTTTCGTGCAACTTTACATAAGCACACATCTGTAAAGCTGGAAAAGGGCTGTTGCACCTTGTTTCGATGAAAGATGATAGGACACAGTGTGTTTATGGCAGAAATCTCGCAAAAAAAGATTTTTTTACATGATTTTATGGTAAATAATATAAAATAAAATAGTTCATATTAAAGGCCAATATGTTGATAAAAATATGATTTAAACTCGAAAATCTGCTGATTTGTGTGTGGTATGATCATTTTCATGCAATCTTAGGTATCAGCATGTGTTTTGAATATATCCCTGCATGCATGTAGAAAAGTGCTTCCCAGGAGCTGAAAACGCGTTTCCCGCAGTCACAGCGCTCTAGCGCCTTTCTTTAATGTTTTTTCTTGCAACTTTATATAAGCACACATCTCACAAGCTGGAAAAGGGCTGTTTCGATGAAACATGATAGGACAACGTGTGTTTATGGTAGAAATCTCCAAAAAAAGCTTTTTTACATGATTTTATTGAAAATAATTATAAATATAATAGTTCATATTAAAGGCCAATATGTTGATAAAAATATGATTTATACTCGAAAATCTGCTGATTTGTGTGTGGTATGATTATTTTCATGCATTCTTAGGTATCATCATGTGTTTTAAGTTAATCCCTGCATGCATGTATAAAATTGCTTCGCAGGAGCTGAAAATGCGTTTCCCGCAGTCACAGCGCTCTAGCGCCTTTCTTTGATGGTTTTTCGTGCAACTTTATATATGCACACATCTGTAAAGCTGGAAAAGGGCTGTTACACATTGTTTCGATGAAAGATGATAGGACGTAGTGTGTTTATGGCAGAAATCTAGCAAAAAAAGCGTTTTTACATGATTTTATGGTAAATAATATAAAATAAAATAGTTCATATTAAAGGCCAATATGTTGATAAAAATATGATTTAAACTCGAAAATCTGCTGATTTGTGTGTGGTATGATCATTTTCATGCAATCTTAGGTATCAGCATGTGTTTTGAATATATCCCTGCATGCATGTAGAAAAGTGCTTCCCAGGAGCTGAAAACGCGTTTCCCGCAGTCACAGCGCTCTAGCGCCTTTCTTTAATGTTTTTTCTTGCAACTTTATATAAGCACACATCTCACAAGCTGGAAAAGGGCTGTTTCGATGAAACATGATAGGACAACGTGTGTTTATGGTAGAAATCTCCAAAAAAAGCTTTTTTACATGATTTTATTGAAAATAATTATAAATATAATAGTTCATATTAAAGGCCAATATGTTGATAAAAATATGATTTATACTCGAAAATCTGCTGATTTGTGTGTGGTATGATTATTTTCATGCATTCTTAGGTATCATCATGTGTTTTAAGTGAATCCCTGCGTGCATGTATAAAATTGCTTCGCAGGAGCTGAAAATGCGTTTCCCGCAGTCACAGCGCTCTAGCGCCTTTCTTTGATGGTTTTTCGTGCAACTTTATATAAGCACACATCTGTAAAGCTGGAAAAGGGCTGTTACACCTTGTTTCGATGAAAGATGATAGGACACAGTGTGTTTATGGCAGAAATCTCGCAAAAAAAGCTTTTTTTACATGATTTTATGGTAAATAATATAAAATAAAATAGTTCATATTAAAGGCCAATATGTTGATAAAAATATGATTTAAACTCGAAAATCTGCTGATTTGTGTGTGGTATGATCATTTTCATGCAATCTTAGGTATCAGCATGTGTTTTGAATATATCCCTGCATGCATGTAGAAAAGTGCTTCCCAGGAGCTGAAAACGCGTTTCCCGCAGTCACAGCGCTCTAGCGCCTTTCTTTAATGTTTTTTCTTGCAACTTTATATAAGCACACATCTCACAAGCTGGAAAAGGGCTGTTTCGATGAAACATGATAGGACAACGTGTGTTTATGGTAGAAATCTCCAAAAAAAGCTTTTTTACATGATTTTATTGAAAATAATTATAAATATAATAGTTCATATTAAAGGCCAATATGTTGATAAAAATATGATTTATACTCGAAAATCTGCTGATTTGTGTGTGGTATGATTATTTTCATGCAATCTTAGGTATCAGCATGTGTTTTGAGTGAATCCCTGCATGCATGTAGAAAAGTGCTTCCAAGGAGCTGAAAATGCGTTTCCCGCTGTATCAGCGCTCTAGCGCCTTTCTTTGATGGTTTTTCGTGCAACTTTATATAAGCACACATCTGTAAAGCTGGAAAAGGGCTGTTACACCTTGTTTCGATGAAAGATGATAGGACACAGTGTGTTTATGGCAGAAATCTCGCAAAAAAAGCTTTTTTTACATGATTTTATGGTAAATAATATAAAATATAATATTTAATATTAAAGGCCAATATGTTGATAAAAATATGATTTAAACTCGAAAATCTGCTGATTTGTGTGTGGTATGATCATTTTCATGCAATCTTATGTATCATCATGTGTTTTAAGTGAATCCCTGCATGCATGTATAAAATTGCTTCGCAGGAGCTGAAAATGCGTTTCCCGCAGTCACAGCGCTCTAGCGCCTTTCTTTGATGGTTTTTCGTGCAACTTTATATAAGCACACATCTGTAAAGCTGGAAAAGGGCTGTTACACCTTGTTTCGATGAAAGATGATAGGACACAGTGTGTTTATGGCAGAAATCTCGCAAAAAAAGCTTTTTTTACATGATTTTATGGTAAATAATATAAAATAAAATAGTTCATATTAAAGGCCAATATGTTGATAAAAATATGATTTAAACTCGAAAATCTGCTGATTTGTGTGTGGTATGATCATTTTCATGCAATCTTAGGTATCAGCATGTGTTTTGAATATATCCCTGCATGCATGTAGAAAAGTGCTTCCCAGGAGCTGAAAACGCGTTTCCCGCAGTCACAGCGCTCTAGCGCCTTTCTTTAATGTTTTTTCTTGCAACTTTATATAAGCACACATCTGTAAAGCTGGAAAAGGGCTGTTACACATTGTTTCGATGAAACATGATAGGACAACGTGTGTTTATGGTACAAATCTCGGAAAAAAAGCTTTTTTACATGATTTTATTGAAAATAATTATAAATATAATAGTTCATATTAAAGGCCAATATGTTGATAAAAATATGATTTATACTCGAAAATCTGCTGATTTGTGTGTGGTATGATTATTTTCATGCAATCTTAGGTATCATCATGTGTTTTAAGTTAATCCCTGCATGCATGTATAAAATTGCTTCGCAGGAGCTGAAAATGCGTTTCCCGCAGTCACAGCGCTCTAGCGCCTTTCTTTGATGGTTTTTCGTGCAACTTTATATATGCACACATCTGTAAAGCTGGAAAAGGGCTGTTACACATTGTTTCGATGAAAGATGATAGGACGTAGTGTGTTTATGGCAGAAATCTAGCAAAAAAAGCTTTTTTACATGATTTTATGGTAAATAATATAAAATAAAATAGTTCATATTAAAGGCCAATATGTTGATAAAAATATGATTTAAACTCGAAAATCTGCTGATTTGTGTGTGGTATGATCATTTTCATGCAATCTTAGGTATCAGCATGTGTTTTGAATATATCCCTGCATGCATGTAGAAAAGTGCTTCCCAGGAGCTGAAAACGCGTTTCCCGCAGTCACAGCGCTCTAGCGCCTTTCTTTAATGTTTTTTCTTGCAACTTTATATAAGCACACATCTCACAAGCTGGAAAAGGGCTGTTTCGATGAAACATGATAGGACAACGTGTGTTTATGGTAGAAATCTCCAAAAAAAGCTTTTTTACATGATTTTATTGAAAATAATTATAAATATAATAGTTCATATTAAAGGCCAATATGTTGATAAAAATATGATTTATACTCGAAAATCTGCTGATTTGTGTGTGGTATGATTATTTTCATGCATTCTTAGGTATCATCATGTGTTTTAAGTGAATCCCTGCATGCATGTATAAAATTGCTTCGCAGGAGCTGAAAATGCGTTTCCCGCAGTCACAGCGCTCTAGCGCCTTTCTTTGATGGTTTTTCGTGCAACTTTATATAAGCACACATCTGTAAAGCTGGAAAAGGGCTGTTACACCTTGTTTCGATGAAAGATGATAGGACACAGTGTGTTTATGGCAGAAATCTCGCAAAAAAAGCTTTTTTTACATGATTTTATGGTAAATAATATAAAATAAAATAGTTCATATTAAAGGCCAATATGTTGATAAAAATATGATTTAAACTCGAAAATCTGCTGATTTGTGTGTGGTATGATCATTTTCATGCAATCTTAGGTATCAGCATGTGTTTTGAATATATCCCTGCATGCATGTAGAAAAGTGCTTCCCAGGAGCTGAAAACGCGTTTCCCGCAGTCACAGCGCTCTAGCGCCTTTCTTTAATGTTTTTTCTTGCAACTTTATATAAGCACACATCTCACAAGCTGGAAAAGGGCTGTTTCGATGAAACATGATAGGACAACGTGTGTTTATGGTAGAAATCTCCAAAAAAAGCTTTTTTACATGATTTTATTGAAAATAATTATAAATATAATAGTTCATATTAAAGGCCAATATGTTGATAAAAATATGATTTATACTCGAAAATCTGCTGATTTGTGTGTGGTATGATTATTTTCATGCATTCTTAGGTATCATCATGTGTTTTAAGTGAATCCCTGCATGCATGTATAAAATTGCTTCGCAGGAGCTGAAAATGCGTTTCCCGCAGTCACAGCGCTCTAGCGCCTTTCTTTGATGGTTTTTCGTGCAACTTTATATAAGCACACATCTGTAAAGCTGGAAAAGGGCTGTTACACCTTGTTTCGATGAAAGATGATAGGACATAGTGTGTTTATGGCAGAAATCTCGGAAAAAAAGCTTTTTTACATGATTTTATGGTAAATAATATAAAATATAATAGTTCATAGTAAAGGCCAATATGTTGATAAAAATATGATATAAACTCGAAAATCTGCTGATTTGTGTGTGGTATGATCATTTTCATGCAATCTTAGGTATCAGCATGTGTTTTGAATATATCCCTGCATGCATGTAGAAAAGTGCTTCCCAGGAGCTGAAAACGCGTTTCCCGCAGTCACAGCGCTCTAGCGCCTTTCTTTAATGTTTTTTCTTGCAACTTTATATAAACACACATCTGAAAGCTGAAAAATGGCTGTTTCGATGAAACATGATAGGACAACGTGTGTTTATGGTACAAATCTCGGAAAAAAAGCTTTTTTACATGATTTTATGGTAAATAATATAAAATATAATAGTTCATAGTAAAGGCCAATATGTTGATAAAAATATGATTTAAACTCGAAAATCTGCTGATTTGTGTGTGGTATGATTATTTTCATGCATTCTTAGGTATCATCATGTGTTTTAAGTTAATCCCTGCATGCATGTATAAAATTGCTTCGCAGGAGCTGAAAATGCGTTTCCCGCAGTCACAGCGCTCTAGCGCCTTTCTTTGATGGTTTTTCGTGCAACTTTATATAAGCACACATCTGTAAAGCTGGAAAAGGGCTGTTACACCTTGTTTCGATGAAAGATGATAGGACACAGTGTGTTTATGGCAGAAATCTCGCAAAAAAAGCTTTTTTTACATGATTTTATGGTAAATAATATAAAATAAAATAGTTCATATTAAAGGCCAATATGTTGATAAAAATATGATTTAAACTCGAAAATCTGCTGATTTGTGTGTGGTATGATCATTTTCATGCAATCTTAGGTATCAGCATGTGTTTTGAATATATCCCTGCATGCATGTAGAAAAGTGCTTCCCAGGAGCTGGAAACGCGTTTCCCGCAGTCACAGCGCTCTAGCGCCTTTCTTTAATGTTTTTTCTTGCAACTTTATATAAGCACACATCTCACAAGCTGGAAAAGGGCTGTTTCGATGAAACATGATAGGACAACGTGTGTTTATGGTAGAAATCTCCAAAAAAAGCTTTTTTACATGATTTTATTGAAAATAATTATAAATATAATAGTTCATATTAAAGGCCAATATGTTGATAAAAATATGATTTATACTCGAAAATCTGCTGATTTGTGTGTGGTATGATTATTTTCATGCATTCTTAGGTATCATCATGTGTTTTAAGTGAATCCCTGCGTGCATGTATAAAATTGCTTCGCAGGAGCTGAAAATGCGTTTCCCGCAGTCACAGCGCTCTAGCGCCTTTCTTTGATGGTTTTTCGTGCAACTTTATATAAGCACACATCTGTAAAGCTGGAAAAGGGCTGTTACACCTTGTTTCGATGAAAGATGATAGGACACAGTGTGTTTATGGCAGAAATCTCGCAAAAAAAGCTTTTTTTACATGATTTTATGGTAAATAATATAAAATAAAATAGTTCATATTAAAGGCCAATATGTTGATAAAAATATGATTTAAACTCGAAAATCTGCTGATTTGTGTGTGGTATGATCATTTTCATGCAATCTTAGGTATCAGCATGTGTTTTGAATATATCCCTGCATGCATGTAGAAAAGTGCTTCCCAGGAGCTGGAAACGCGTTTCCCGCAGTCACAGCGCTCTAGCGCCTTTCTTTAATGTTTTTTCTTGCAACTTTATATAAGCACACATCTCACAAGCTGGAAAAGGGCTGTTTCGATGAAACATGATAGGACAACGTGTGTTTATGGTAGAAATCTCCAAAAAAAGCTTTTTTACATGATTTTATTGAAAATAATTATAAATATAATAGTTCATATTAAAGGCCAATATGTTGATAAAAATATGATTTATACTCGAAAATCTGCTGATTTGTGTGTGGTATGATTATTTTCATGCAATCTTAGGTATCAGCATGTGTTTTGAGTGAATCCCTGCATGCATGTAGAAAAGTGCTTCCCAGGAGCTGAAAACGCGTTTCCCGCAGTCACAGCGCTCTAGCGCCTTTCTTTGATGGTTTTTCGTGCAACTTTATATAAGCACACATCTGTAAAGCTGGAAAAGGGCTGTTACACCTTGTTTCGATGAAAGATGATAGGACACAGTGTGTTTATGGTAGAAATCTCCAAAAAAATCTTTTTTACATGATTTTATTGAAAATAATTATAAATATAATAGTTCATATTAAAGGCCAATATGTTGATAAAAATATGATATAAACTCGAAAATCTGCTGATTTGTGTGTGGTATGATCATTTTCATGCATTCTTAGGTATCATCATGTGTTTTAAGTGAATCCCTGCATGCATGTATAAAATTGCTTCGCAGGAGCTGAAAATGCGTTTCCCGCAGTCACAGCGCTCTAGCGCCTTTCTTTGATGGTTTTTCGTGCAACTTTATATAAGCACACATCTGTAAAGCTGGAAAAGGGCTGTTACACCTTGTTTCGATGAAAGATGATAGGACACAGTGTGTTTATGGCAGAAATCTCGCAAAAAAAGCTTTTTTTACATGATTTTATGGTAAATAATATAAAATAAAATAGTTCATATTAAAGGCCAATATGTTGATAAAAATATGATTTAAACTCGAAAATCTGCTGATTTGTGTGTGGTATGATCATTTTCATGCAATCTTAGGTATCAGCATGTGTTTTGAATATATCCCTGCATGCATGTAGAAAAGTGCTTCCCAGGAGCTGAACACGCGTTTCCCGCAGTCACAGCGCTCTAGCGCCTTTCTTTAATGTTTTTTCTTGCAACTTTATATAAGCACACATCTCACAAGCTGGAAAAGGGCTGTTTCGATGAAACATGATAGGACAACGTGTGTTTATGGTAGAAATCTCCAAAAAAAGCTTTTTTACATGATTTTATTGAAAATAATTATAAATATAATAGTTCATATTAAAGGCCAATATGTTGATAAAAATATGATTTATACTCGAAAATCTGCTGATTTGTGTGTGGTATGATTATTTTCATGCATTCTTAGGTATCATCATGTGTTTTAAGTGAATCCCTGCGTGCATGTATAAAATTGCTTCGCAGGAGCTGAAAATGCGTTTCCCGCAGTCACAGCGCTCTAGCGCCTTTCTTTGATGGTTTTTCGTGCAACTTTATATAAGCACACATCTGTAAAGCTGGAAAAGGGCTGTTACACCTTGTTTCGATGAAAGATGATAGGACACAGTGTGTTTATGGCAGAAATCTCGCAAAAAAAGATTTTTTACATGATTTAATGGTAAATAATATAAAATAAAATAGTTCATATTAAAGGCCAATATGTTGATAAAAATATGATTTAAACTCGAAAATCTGCTGATTTGTGTGTGGTATGATCATTTTCATGCAATCTTAGGTATCAGCATGTGTTTTGAATATATCCCTGCATGCATGTAGAAAAGTGCTTCCCAGGAGCTGAAAACGCGTTTCCCGCAGTCACAGCGCTCTAGCGCCTTTCTTTAATGTTTTTTCTTGCAACTTTATATAAGCACACATCTCACAAGCTGGAAAAGGGCTGTTTCGATGAAACATGATAGGACAACGTGTGTTTATGGTAGAAATCTCCAAAAAAAGCTTTTTTACATGATTTTATTGAAAATAATTATAAATATAATAGTTCATATTAAAGGCCAATATGTTGATAAAAATATGATTTATACTCGAAAATCTGCTGATTTGTGTGTGGTATGATTATTTTCATGCAATCTTAGGTATCAGCATGTGTTTTGAGTGAATCCCTGCATGCATGTAGAAAAGTGCTTCCAAGGAGCTGAAAATGCGTTTCCCGCTGTCTCAGCGCTCTAGTACCTTTCTTTAATGGTTTTTCTTGCAACTTCATATAAGCACAAATCTGTAAAGCTGGAAAAGGGCTGTTACACCTTGTTTCGATGAAAGATGATAGGACATAGTGTGTTTATGGCAGAAATCTCGGAAAAAAAGCTTTTTTACATGATTTTATGGTAAATAATATAAAATATAATAGTTCATAGTAAAGGCCAATATGTTGATAAAAATATGATATAAACTCGAAAATCTGCTGATTTGTGTGTGGTATGATCATTTTCATGCATTCTTAGGTATCATCATGTGTTTTAAGTTAATCCCTGCATGCATGTATAAAATTGCTTCGCAGGAGCTGAAAATGCGTTTCCCGCAGTCACAGCGCTCTAGCGCCTTTCTTTGATGGTTTTTCGTGCAACTTTATATAAGCACACATCTGTAAAGCTGGAAAAGGGCTGTTACACCTTGTTTCGATGAAAGATGATAGGACACAGTGTGTTTATGGCAGAAATCTCGCAAAAAAAGCTTTTTTTACATGATTTTATGGTAAATAATATAAAATAAAATAGTTCATATTAAAGGCCAATATGTTGATAAAAATATGATTTAAACTCGAAAATCTGCTGATTTGTGTGTGGTATGATCATTTTCATGCAATCTTAGGTATCAGCATGTGTTTTGAATATATCCCTGCATGCATGTAGAAAAGTGCTTCCCAGGAGCTGAAAACGCGTTTCCCGCAGTCACAGCGCTCTAGCGCCTTTCTTTAATGTTTTTTCTTGCAACTTTATATAAGCACACATCTCACAAGCTGGAAAAGGGCTGTTTCGATGAAACATGATAGGACAACGTGTGTTTATGGTAGAAATCTCCAAAAAAAGCTTTTTTACATGATTTTATTGAAAATAATTATAAATATAATAGTTCATATTAAAGGCCAATATGTTGATAAAAATATGATTTATACTCGAAAATCTGCTGATTTGTGTGTGGTATGATTATTTTCATGCATTCTTAGGTATCATCATGTGTTTTAAGTGAATCCCTGCGTGCATGTATAAAATTGCTTCGCAGGAGCTGAAAATGCGTTTCCCGCAGTCACAGCGCTCTAGCGCCTTTCTTTGATGGTTTTTCGTGCAACTTTACATAAGCACACATCTGTAAAGCTGGAAAAGGGCTGTTACACCTTGTTTCGATGAAAGATGATAGGACACAGTGTGTTTATGGCAGAAATCTCGCAAAAAAAGCTTTTTTTACATGATTTTATGGTAAATAATATAAAATAAAATAGTTCATATTAAAGGCCAATATGTTGATAAAAATATGATTTAAACTCGAAAATCTGCTGATTTGTGTGTGGTATGATCATTTTCATGCAATCTTAGGTATCAGCATGTGTTTTGAATATATCCCTGCATGCATGTAGAAAAGTGCTTCCCAGGAGCTGAAAACGCGTTTCCCGCAGTCACAGCGCTCTAGCGCCTT
Organism: Tachysurus vachellii; assembly: GCF_030014155.1. Taxonomy (NCBI): domain Eukaryota; kingdom Metazoa; phylum Chordata; class Actinopteri; order Siluriformes; family Bagridae; genus Tachysurus; species Tachysurus vachellii. The sequence goes on from NC_083462.1 coordinate 34,447,470, forward strand.
TCTTTAATGTTTTTTCTTGCAACTTTATATAAGCACACATCTCACAAGCTGGAAAAGGGCTGTTTCGATGAAAGATGATAGGACACAGTGTGTTTATGGCAGAAATCTCGCAAAAAAAGATTTTTTTACATGATTTAATGGTAAATAATATAAAATAAAATAGTTCATATTAAAGGCCAATATGTTGATAAAAATATGATTTAAACTCGAAAATCTGCTGATTTGTGTGTGGTATGATCATTTTCATGCAATCTTAGGTATCAGCATGTGTTTTGAATATATCCCTGCATGCATGTAGAAAAGTGCTTCCCAGGAGCTGAAAACGCGTTTCCCGCAGTCACAGCGCTCTAGCGCCTTTCTTTAATGTTTTTTCTTGCAACTTTATATAAGCACACATCTCACAAGCTGGAAAAGGGCTGTTTCGATGAAACATGATAGGACAACGTGTGTTTATGGTAGAAATCTCCAAAAAAAGCTTTTTTACATGATTTTATTGAAAATAATTATAAATATAATAGTTCATATTAAAGGCCAATATGTTGATAAAAATATGATTTATACTCGAAAATCTGCTGATTTGTGTGTGGTATGATTATTTTCATGCATTCTTAGGTATCATCATGTGTTTTAAGTGAATCCCTGCGTGCATGTATAAAATTGCTTCGCAGGAGCTGAAAATGCGTTTCCCGCAGTCACAGCGCTCTAGCGCCTTTCTTTGATGGTTTTTCGTGCAACTTTACATAAGCACACATCTGTAAAGCTGGAAAAGGGCTGTTACACCTTGTTTCGATGAAAGATGATAGGACACAGTGTGTTTATGGCAGAAATCTCGCAAAAAAAGATTTTTTTACATGATTTTATGGTAAATAATATAAAATAAAATAGTTCATATTAAAGGCCAATATGTTGATAAAAATATGATTTAAACTCGAAAATCTGCTGATTTGTGTGTGGTATGATCATTTTCATGCAATCTTAGGTATCAGCATGTGTTTTGAATATATCCCTGCATGCATGTAGAAAAGTGCTTCCCAGGAGCTGGAAACGCGTTTCCCGCAGTCACAGCGCTCTAGTGCCTTTCTTTAATGTTTTTTCTTGCAACTTTATATAAGCACACATCTCACAAGCTGGAAAAGGGCTGTTTCGATGAAACATGATAGGACAACGTGTGTTTATGGTACAAATCTCGGAAAAAAAGCTTTTTTACATGATTTTATTGAAAATAATTATAAATATAATAGTTCATATTAAAGGCCAATATGTTGATAAAAATATGATTTATACTCGAAAATCTGCTGATTTGTGTGTGGTATGATCATTTTCATGCATTCTTAGGTATCATCATGTGTTTTAAGTTAATCCCTGCATGCATGTATAAAATTGCTTCGCAGGAGCTGAAAATGCGTTTCCCGCAGTCACAGCGCTCTAGCGCCTTTCTTTGATGGTTTTTCGTGCAACTTTATATATGCACACATCTGTAAAGCTGGAAAAGGGCTGTTACACATTGTTTCGATGAAAGATGATAGGACGTAGTGTGTTTATGGCAGAAATCTAGCAAAAAAAGCGTTTTTTACATGATTTTATGGTAAATAATATAAAATAAAATAGTTCATATTAAAGGCCAATATGTTGATAAAAATATGATTTAAACTCGAAAATCTGCTGATTTGTGTGTGGTATGATCATTTTCATGCAATCTTAGGTATCAGCATGTGTTTTGAATATATCCCTGCATGCATGTAGAAAAGTGCTTCCAAGGAGCTGGAAACGCGTTTCCCGCAGTCACAGCGCTCTAGCGCCTTTCTTTAATGTTTTTTCTTGCAACTTTATATAAGCACACATCTCACAAGCTGGAAAAGGGCTGTTTCGATGAAACATGATAGGACAACGTGTGTTTATGGTAGAAATCTCCAAAAAAAGCTTTTTTACATGATTTTATTGAAAATAATTATAAATATAATAGTTCATATTAAAGGCCAATATGTTGATAAAAATATGATTTATACTCGAAAATCTGCTGATTTGTGTGTGGTATGATTATTTTCATGCATTCTTAGGTATCATCATGTGTTTTAAGTGAATCCCTGCGTGCATGTATAAAATTGCTTCGCAGGAGCTGAAAATGCGTTTCCCGCAGTCACAGCGCTCTAGCGCCTTTCTTTGATGGTTTTTCGTGCAACTTTACATAAGCACACATCTGTAAAGCTGGAAAAGGGCTGTTACACCTTGTTTCGATGAAAGATGATAGGACACAGTGTGTTTATGGCAGAAATCTCGCAAAAAAAGATTTTTTTACATGATTTTATGGTAAATAATATAAAATAAAATAGTTCATATTAAAGGCCAATATGTTGATAAAAATATGATTTAAACTCGAAAATCTGCTGATTTGTGTGTGGTATGATCATTTTCATGCAATCTTAGGTATCAGCATGTGTTTTGAATATATCCCTGCATGCATGTAGAAAAGTGCTTCCCAGGAGCTGGAAACGCGTTTCCCGCAGTCACAGCGCTCTAGCGCCTTTCTTTAATGTTTTTTCTTGCAACTTTATATAAGCACACATCTCACAAGCTGGAAAAGGGCTGTTTCGATGAAACATGATAGGACAACGTGTGTTTATGGTAGAAATCTCCAAAAAAAGCTTTTTTACATGATTTTATTGAAAATAATTATAAATATAATAGTTCATATTAAAGGCCAATATGTTGATAAAAATATGATTTATACTCGAAAATCTGCTGATTTGTGTGTGGTATGATTATTTTCATGCATTCTTAGGTATCATCATGTGTTTTAAGTGAATCCCTGCGTGCATGTATAAAATTGCTTCGCAGGAGCTGAAAATGCGTTTCCCGCAGTCACAGCGCTCTAGCGCCTTTCTTTGATGGTTTTTCGTGCAACTTTACATAAGCACACATCTGTAAAGCTGGAAAAGGGCTGTTACACCTTGTTTCGATGAAAGATGATAGGACACAGTGTGTTTATGGCAGAAATCTCGCAAAAAAAGCTTTTTTTACATGATTTTATGGTAAATAAAATAGTTCATATTAAAGGCCAATATGTTGATAAAAATATGATTTAAACTCGAAAATCTGCTGATTTGTGTGTGGTATGATCATTTTCATGCAATCTTAGGTATCAGCATGTGTTTTGAATATATCCCTGCATGCATGTAGAAAAGTGCTTCCCAGGAGCTGGAAACGCGTTTCCCGCAGTCACAGCGCTCTAGCGCCTTTCTTTAATGTTTTTTCTTGCAACTCTATATAAGCACACATCTCACAAGCTGGAAAAGGGCTGTTTCGATGAAACATGATAGGACAACGTGTGTTTATGGTAGAAATCTCCAAAAAAAGCTTTTTTACATGATTTTATTGAAAATAATTATAAATATAATAGTTCATATTAAAGGCCAATATGTTGATAAAAATATGATTTATACTCGAAAATCTGCTGATTTGTGTGTGGTATGATTATTTTCATGCATTCTTAGGTATCATCATGTGTTTTAAGTGAATCCCTGCGTGCATGTATAAAATTGCTTCGCAGGAGCTGAAAATGCGTTTCCCGCAGTCACAGCGCTCTAGCGCCTTTCTTTGATGGTTTTTCGTGCAACTTTATATAAGCACACATCTGTAAAGCTGGAAAAGGGCTGTTACACCTTGTTTCGATGAAAGATGATAGGACACAGTGTGTTTATGGCAGAAATCTCGCAAAAAAAGCTTTTTTTACATGATTTTATGGTAAATAATAAATAGTTCATATTAAAGGCCAATATGTTGATAAAAATATGATTTAAACTCGAAAATCTGCTGATTTGTGTGTGGTATGATCATTTTCATGCAATCTTAGGTATCAGCATGTGTTTTGAATATATCCCTGCATGCATGTAGAAAAGTGCTTCCCAGGAGCTGAAAACGCGTTTCCCGCAGTCACAGCGCTCTAGCGCCTTTCTTTAATGTTTTTTCTTGCAACTTTATATAAGCACACATCTCACAAGCTGGAAAAGGGCTGTTTCGATGAAACATGATAGGACAACGTGTGTTTATGGTAGAAATCTCCAAAAAAAGCTTTTTTACATGATTTTATTGAAAATAATTATAAATATAATAGTTCATATTAAAGGCCAATATGTTGATAAAAATATGATTTATACTCGAAAATCTGCTGATTTGTGTGTGGTATGATTATTTTCATGCATTCTTAGGTATCATCATGTGTTTTAAGTTAATCCCTGCGTGCATGTATAAAATTGCTTCGCAGGAGCTGAAAATGCGTTTCCCGCAGTCACAGCGCTCTAGCGCCTTTCTTTGATGGTTTTTCGTGCAACTTTACATAAGCACACATCTGTAAAGCTGGAAAAGGGCTGTTACACCTTGTTTCGATGAAAGATGATAGGACACAGTGTGTTTATGGCAGAAATCTCGCAAAAAAAGATTTTTTTACATGATTTTATGGTAAATAATATAAAATAAAATAGTTCATATTAAAGGCCAATATGTTGATAAAAATATGATTTAAACTCGAAAATCTGCTGATTTGTGTGTGGTATGATCATTTTCATGCAATCTTAGGTATCAGCATGTGTTTTGAATATATCCCTGCATGCATGTAGAAAAGTGATTCCCAGGAGCTGGAAACGCGTTTCCCGCAGTCACAGCGCTCTAGTGCCTTTCTTTAATGTTTTTTCTTGCAACTTCATATAAGCACACATCTCACAAGCTGGAAAAGGGCTGTTTCGATGAAACATGATAGGACATAGTGTGTTTATGGCAGAAATCTCGGAAAAAAAGCTTTTTTACATGATTTTATGGTAAATAATATAAAATATAATAGTTCATAGTAAAGGCCAATATGTTGATAAAAATATGATATAAACTCGAAAATCTGCTGATTTGTGTGTGGTATGATAATTTTCATGCAATCTTAGGTATCAGCATGTGTTTTGAATATATCCTTGCATGCATGTAGAAAAGTGCTTCCAAGGAGCTGGAAACGCGTTTCCCACAGTCACAGCGCTCTAGCGCCTTTCTTTAATGTTTTTTCTTGCAACTTTATATAAGCACACATCTCACAAGCTGGAAAAGGGCTGTTTCGATGAAACATGATAGGACAACGTGTGTTTATGGTAGAAATCTCCAAAAAAAGCTTTTTTACATGATTTTATTGAAAATAATTATAAATATAATAGTTCATATTAAAGGCCAATATGTTGATAAAAATATGATTTATACTCGAAAATCTGCTGATTTGTGTGTGGTATGATTATTTTCATGCAATCTTAGGTATCAGCATGTGTTTTGAGTGAATCCCTGCATGCATGTAGAAAAGTGCTTCCAAGGAGCTGAAAATGCGTTTCCCGCTGTCTCAGCGCTCTAGTACCTTTCTTTAATGGTTTTTCTTGCAACTTCATATAAGCACAAATCTGTAAAGCTGGAAAAGGGCTGTTACACCTTGTTTCGATGAAAGATGATAGGACATAGTGTGTTTATGGCAGAAATCTCGGAAAAAAAGCTTTTTTACATGATTTTATGGTAAATAATATAAAATATAATAGTTCATAGTAAAGGCCAATATGTTGATAAAAATATGATATAAACTCGAAAATCTGCTGATTTGTGTGTGGTATGATCATTTTCATGCATTCTTAGGTATCATCATGTGTTTTAAGTTAATCCCTGCATGCATGTATAAAATTGCTTCGCAGGAGCTGAAAATGCGTTTCCCGCAGTCACAGCGCTCTAGCGCCTTTCTTTGATGGTTTTTCGTGCAACTTTATATAAGCACACATCTGTAAAGCTGGAAAAGGGCTGTTACACCTTGTTTCGATGAAAGATGATAGGACACAGTGTGTTTATGGCAGAAATCTCGCAAAAAAAGCTTTTTTTACATGATTTTATGGTAAATAAAATAGTTCATATTAAAGGCCAATATGTTGATAAAAATATGATTTAAACTCGAAAATCTGCTGATTTGTGTGTGGTATGATCATTTTCATGCAATCTTAGGTATCAGCATGTGTTTTGAATATATCCCTGCATGCATGTAGAAAAGTGCTTCCCAGGAGCTGAAAACGCGTTTCCCGCAGTCACAGCGCTCTAGCGCCTTTCTTTAATGTTTTTTCTTGCAACTTTATATAAGCACACATCTCACAAGCTGGAAAAGGGCTGTTTCGATGAAACATGATAGGACAACGTGTGTTTATGGTAGAAATCTCCAAAAAAAGCTTTTTTAGATGATTTTATTGAAAATAATTATAAATATAATAGTTCATATTAAAGGCCAATATGTTGATAAAAATATGATTTATACTCGAAAATCTGCTGATTTGTGTGTGGTATGATTATTTTCATGCATTCTTAGGTATCATCATGTGTTTTAAGTTAATCCCTGCGTGCATGTATAAAATTGCTTCGCAGGAGCTGAAAATGCGTTTCCCGCAGTCACAGCGCTCTAGCGCCTTTCTTTGATGGTTTTTCGTGCAACTTTACATAAGCACACATCTGTAAAGCTGGAAAAGGGCTGTTACACCTTGTTTCGATGAAAGATGATAGGACACAGTGTGTTTATGGCAGAAATCTCGCAAAAAAAGATTTTTTTACATGATTTTATGGTAAATAATATAAAATAAAATAGTTCATATTAAAGGCCAATATGTTGATAAAAATATGATTTAAACTCGAAAATCTGCTGATTTGTGTGTGGTATGATCATTTTCATGCAATCTTAGGTATCAGCATGTGTTTTGAATATATCCCTGCATGCATGTAGAAAAGTGATTCCCAGGAGCTGGAAACGCGTTTCCCGCAGTCACAGCGCTCTAGTGCCTTTCTTTAATGTTTTTTCTTGCAACTTTATATAAGCACACATCTCACAAGCTGGAAAAGGGCTGTTTCGATGAAACATGATAGGACATAGTGTGTTTATGGCAGAAATCTCGGAAAAAAAGCTTTTTTACATGATTTTATGGTAAATAATATAAAATATAATAGTTCATAGTAAAGGCCAATATGTTGATAAAAATATGATATAAACTCGAAAATCTGCTGATTTGTGTGTGGTATGATCATTTTCATGCATTCTTAGGTATCATCATGTGTTTTAAGTTAATCCCTGCATGCATGTATAAAATTGCTTCGCAGGAGCTGAAAATGCGTTTCCCGCAGTCACAGCGCTCTAGCGCCTTTCTTTGATGGTTTTTCGTGCAACTTTATATATGCACACATCTGTAAAGCTGGAAAAGGGCTGTTACACATTGTTTCGATGAAAGATGATAGGACGTAGTGTGTTTATGGCAGAAATCTAGCAAAAAAAGCGTTTTTTACATGATTTTATGGTAAATAATATAAAATAAAATAGTTCATATTAAAGGCCAATATGTTGATAAAAATATGATTTAAACTCGAAAATCTGCTGATTTGTGTGTGGTATGATCATTTTCATGCAATCTTAGCTATCAGCATGTGTTTTGAATATATCCCTGCATGCATGTAGAAAAGTGCTTCCCAGGAGCTGAAAACGCGTTTCCCGCAGTCACAGCGCTCTAGCGCCTTTCTTTAATGTTTTTTCTTGCAACTTTATATAAACACACATCTGAAAGCTGAAAAATGGCTGTTTCGATGAAACATGATAGGACAACGTGTGTTTATGGTACAAATCTCGGAAAAAAAGCTTTTTTACATGATTTTATTGAAAATAATTATAAATATAATAGTTCATATTAAAGGCCAATATGTTGATAAAAATATGATATAAACTCGAAAATCTGCTGATTTGTGTGTGGTATGATCATTTTCATGCATTCTTAGGTATCATCATGTGTTTTAAGTGAATCCCTGCATGCATGTATAAAATTGCTTCGCAGGAGCTGAAAATGCGTTTCCCGCAGTCACAGCGCTCTAGCGCCTTTCTTTGATGGTTTTTCGTGCAACTTTATATATGCACACATCTGTAAAGCTGGAAAAGGGCTGTTACACATTGTTTCGATGAAAGATGATAGGACGTAGTGTGTTTATGGCAGAAATCTAGCAAAAAAAGCGTTTTTACATGATTTTATGGTAAATAATATATAATAAAATAGTTCATATTAAAGGCCAATATGTTGATAAAAATATGATTTAAACTCGAAAATCTGCTGATTTGTGTGTGGTATGATCATTTTCATGCAATCTTAGGTATCAGCATGTGTTTTGAATATATCCCTGCATGCATGTAGAAAAGTGCTTCCCAGGAGCTGGAAACGCGTTTCCCGCAGTCACAGCGCTCTAGCGCCTTACTTTAATGTTTTTTCTTGCAACTTTATATAAGCACACATCTCACAAGCTGGAAAAGGGCTGTTTCGATGAAACATGATAGGACAACGTGTGTTTATGGTAGAAATCTCCAAAAAAAGCTTTTTTACATGATTTTATTGAAAATAATTATAAATATAATAGTTCATATTAAAGGCCAATATGTTGATAAAAATATGATTTATACTCGAAAATCTGCTGATTTGTGTGTGGTATGATTATTTTCATGCATTCTTAGGTATCATCATGTGTTTTAAGTGAATCCCTGCGTGCATGTATAAAATTGCTTCGCAGGAGCTGAAAATGCGTTTCCCGCAGTCACAGCGCTCTAGCGCCTTTCTTTGATGGTTTTTCGTGCAACTTTATATAAGCACACATCTGTAAAGCTGGAAAAGGGCTGTTACACCTTGTTTCGATGAAAGATGATAGGACACAGTGTGTTTATGGCAGAAATCTCGCAAAAAAAGCTTTTTTTACATGATTTTATGGTAAATAATATAAAATAAAATAGTTCATATTAAAGGCCAATATGTTGATAAAAATATGATTTAAACTCGAAAATCTGCTGATTTGTGTGTGGTATGATCATTTTCATGCAATCTTAGGTATCAGCATGTGTTTTGAATATATCCCTGCATGCATGTAGAAAAGTGCTTCCCAGGAGCTGAAAACGCGTTTCCCGCAGTCACAGCGCTCTAGCGCCTTTCTTTAATGTTTTTTCTTGCAACTTTATATAAGCACACATCTCACAAGCTGGAAAAGGGCTGTTTCGATGAAACATGATAGGACAACGTGTGTTTATGGTACAAATCTCCAAAAAAAGCTTTTCTACATGATTTTATTGAAAATAATTATAAATATAATAGTTCATATTAAAGGCCAATATGTTGATAAAAATATGATTTATACTCGAAAATCTGCTGATTTGTGTGTGGTATGATTATTTTTATGCAATCTTAGGTATCAGCATGTGTTTTGAGTGAATCCCTGCATGCATGTAGAAAAGTGCTTCCAAGGAGCTGAAAATGCGTTTCCCGCTGTATCAGCGCTCTAGCGCCTTTCTTTAATGGTTTTTCTTGCAACTTCATATAAGCACAAATCTGTAAAGCTGGAAAAGGGCTGTTACACATTGTGTCGATGAAAGATGATAGGACATAGTGTGTTTATGGCAGAAATCTCGGAAAAAAAGCTTTTTTACATGATTTTATGGTAAATAATATAAAATAAAATATTTAATATTAAAGGCCAATATGTTGATAAAAATATGATTTAAACTCGAAAATCTGCTGATTTGTGTGTGGTATGATCATTTTCATGCAATCTCAGCTATCAGCATGTGTTTTGAATATATCCCTGCATGCATGTAGAAAAGTGCTTCCCAGGAGCTGAAAACGCGTTTCCCGCAGTCACAGCGCTCTAGCGCCTTTCATTAATGTTTTTTCTTGCAACTTAATATATAAACACACATCTGAAAGCTGAAAAAGGGCTGTTTCGATGAAACATGATAGGACAACGTGTGTTTATGGTAGAAATCTCCAAAAAAAGCTTTTTTACATGATTTTATTGAAAATAATTATAAATATAATAATTCATATTAAAGGCCAATATGTTGATAAAAATATGATATAAACTCGAAAATCTGCTGATTTGTGTGTGGTATGATTATTTTCATGCAATCTTACGTATCAGCATGTGTTTTGAGTGAATCCCTGCATGCATGTAGAAAAGTGCTTCCAAGGAGCTGAAAATGCGTTTCCCGCTGTATCAGCGCTCTAGCGCCTTTCTTTAATGTTTTTTCTTGCAACTTTATATAAACACACATCTGAAAGCTGAAAAAGGGCTGTTTCGATGAAACATGATAGGACAACGTGTGTTTATGGTACAAATCTCGGAAAAAAAGCTTTTTTACATGATTTTATTGAAAATAATTATAAATATAATAATTCATATTAAAGGCCAATATGTTGATAAAAATATGATATAAACTCGAAAATCTGCTGATTTGTGTGTGGTATGATCATTTTCATGCATTCTTAGGTATCATCATGTGTTTTAAGTGAATCCCTGCATGCATGTATAAAATTGCTTCGCAGGACCTGAAAATGCGTTTCCCGCAGTCACAGCGCTCTAGCGCCTTTCTTTAATGTTTTTTCTTGCAACTTTATATAAGCACACATCTCACAAGCTGGAAAAGGGCTGTTTCGATGAAACATGATAGGACAACGTGTGTTTATGGTAGAAATCTCCAAAAAAAGCTTTTTTACATGATTTTATGGTAAATAATATAAAATATAATAGTTCATATTAAAGGCCAATATGTTGATAAAAATATGATTTATACTCGAAAATCTGCTGATTTGTGTGTGGTATGATTATTTTCATGCATTCTTAGGTATCATCATGTGTTTTAAGTGAATCCCTGCGTGCATGTATAAAATTGCTTCGCAGGAGCTGAAAATGCGTTTCCCGCAGTCACAGCGCTCTAGCGCCTTTCTTTGATGGTTTTTCGTGCAACTTTATATATGCACACATCTGTAAAGCTCGAAAAGGGCTGTTACACCTTGTTTCGATGAAAGATGATAGGACACAGTGTGTTTATGGCAGAAATCTCGCAAAAAAAGCTTTTTTTACATGATTTTATGGTAAATAATATAAAATATAATAGTTCATAGTAAAGGCCAATATGTTGATAAAAATATGATATTTACTCGAAAATCTGCTGATTTGTGTGTGGTATGATCATTTTCATGCAATCTTAGGTATCAGCATGTGTTTTGAATATATCCCTGCATGCATGTAGAAAAGTGCTTCCCAGGAGCTGAAAACGCGTTTCCCGCAGTCACAGCGCTCTAGCGCCTTTCTTTAATGTTTTTTCTTGCAACTTTATATAAGCACACATCTCACAAGCTGGAAAAGGGCTGTTTCGATGAAACATGATAGGACAACGTGTGTTTATGGTAGAAATCTCCAAAAAAAGCTTTTTTACATGATTTTATTGAAAATAATTATAAATATAATAGTTCATATTAAAGGCCAATATGTTGACAAAAATATGATTTATACTCGAAAATCTGCTGATTTGTGTGTGGTATAATTATTTTCATGCAATCTTAGGCATCAGCATGTGTTTTGAGTGAATCCCTGCATGCATGTAGAAAAGTGCTTCCAAGGAACTGAAAACGCGTTTCCCGCTGTCTCAGCGCTCTAGCGCCTTTCTTTAATGGTTTTTCTTGCAACTTCATATAAGCACAAAGCTGGAAAAGGGCTGTTACACCTTGTTTCGATGAAAGATGATAGGACACAGTGTGTTTATGGCAGAAATCTCGCAAAAAAAGCTTTTTTTACATGATTTTATGGTAAATAATATAAAATATAATATTTAATATTAAAGGCCAATATGTTGATAAAAATATGATTTAAACTCGAAAATCTGCTGATTTGTGTGTGGTATGATCATTTTCATGCAATCTTAGGTATCAGCATGTGTTTTGAATATATCCCTGCATGCATGTAGAAAAGTGCTTCCCAGGAGCTGAAAACGCGTTTCCCGCAGTCACAGCGCTCTAGCGCCTTTCTTTAATGTTTTTTCTTGCAACTTTATATAAACACACATCTGAAAGCTGAAAAATGGCTGTTTCGATGAAACATGATAGGACAACGTGTGTTTATGGTACAAATCTCGGAAAAAAAGCTTTTTTACATGATTTTATTGAAAATAATTATAAATATAATAGTTCATATTAAAGGCCAATATGTTGATAAAAATATGATTTATACTCGAAAATCTGCTGATTTGTGTGTGGTATGATTATTTTCATGCAATCTTAGGTATCAGCATGTGTTTTGAATATATCCCTGCATGCATGTAGAAAAGTGCTTCCCAGGAGCTGGAAACGCGTTTCCCGCAGTCACAGCGCTCTAGCGCCTTTCTTTAATGTTTTTTCTTGCAACTTTATATAAGCACACATCTCACAAGCTGGAAAAGGGCTGTTTCGATGAAACATGATAGGACAACGTGTGTTTATGGTAGAAATCTCCAAAAAAAGCTTTTTTACATGATTTTATTGAAAATAATTATAAATATAATAGTTCATATTAAAGGCCAATATGTTGATAAAAATATGATTTATACTCGAAAATCTGCTGATTTGTGTGTGGTATGATCATTTTCATGCAATCTTAGGTATCAGCATGTGTTTTGAATATATCCCTGCATGCATGTAGAAAAGTGCTTCCCAGGAGCTGGAAACGCGTTTCCCGCAGTCACAGCGCTCTAGCGCCTTACTTTAATGTTTTTTCTTGCAACTTTATATAAGCACACATCTCACAAGCTGGAAAAGGGCTGTTTCGATGAAACATGATAGGACAACGTGTGTTTATGGTAGAAATCTCCAAAAAAAGCTTTTTTACATGATTTTATTGAAAATAATTATAAATATAATAGTTCATATTAAAGGCCAATATGTTGATAAAAATATGATTTATACTCGAAAATCTGCTGATTTGTGTGTGGTATGATTATTTTCATGCATTCTTAGGTATCATCATGTGTTTTAAGTGAATCCCTGCGTGCATGTATAAAATTGCTTCGCAGGAGCTGAAAATGCGTTTCCCGCAGTCACAGCGCTCTAGCGCCTTTCTTTGATGGTATTTCGTGCAACTTTACATAAGCACACATCTGTAAAGCTGGAAAAGGGCTGTTACACCTTGTTTCGATGAAAGATGATAGGACACAGTGTGTTTATGGCAGAAATCTCGCAAAAAAAGATTTTTTTACATGATTTTATGGTAAATAATATAAAATAAAATAGTTCATATTAAAGGCCAATATGTTGATAAAAATATGATTTAAACTCGAAAATCTGCTGATTTGTGTGTGGTATGATCATTTTCATGCAATCTTAGGTATCAGCATGTGTTTTGAATATATCCCTGCATGCATGTAGAAAAGTGCTTCCCAGGAGCTGAAAATGCGTTTCCCGCAGTCACAGCGCTCTAGCGCCTTTCTTTGATGGTTTTTCGTGCAACTTTACATAAGCACACATCTGTAAAGCTGGAAAAGGGCTGTTTCGATGAAACATGATAGGACAACGTGTGTTTATGGTAGAAATCTCCAAAAAAAGCTTTTTTACATGATTTTATTGAAAATAATTATAAATATAATAGTTCATATTAAAGGCCAATATGTTGATAAAAATATGATATAAACTCGAAAATCTGCTGATTTGTGTGTGGTATGATCATTTTCATGCATTCTTAGGTATCATCATGTGTTTTAAGTGAATCCCTGCATGCATGTATAAAATTGCTTCGCAGGAGCTGAAAATGCGTTTCCCGCAGTCACAGCGCTCTAGCGCCTTTCTTTGATGGTTTTTCGTGCAACTTTATATAAGCACACATCTGTAAAGCTGGAAAAGGGCTGTTACACATTGTTTCGATGAAAGATGATAGGACGTAGTGTGTTTATGGCAGAAATCTAGCAAAAAAAGCGTTTTTACATGATTTTATGGTAAATAATATAAAATAAAATAGTTCATATTAAAGGCCAATATGTTGATAAAAATATGATTTAAACTCGAAAATCTGCTGATTTGTGTGTGGTATGATCATTTTCATGCAATCTTAGGTATCAGCATGTGTTTTGAATATATCCCTGCATGCATGTAGAAAAGTGCTTCCCAGGAGCTGGAAACGCGTTTCCCGCAGTCACAGCGCTCTAGCGCCTTACTTTAATGTTTTTTCTTGCAACTTTATATAAGCACACATCTCACAAGCTGGAAAAGGGCTGTTTCGATGAAACATGATAGGACAACGTGTGTTTATGGTAGAAATCTCCAAAAAAAGCTTTTTTACATGATTTTATTGAAAATAATTATAAATATAATAGTTCATATTAAAGGCCAATATGTTGATAAAAATATGATTTATACTCGAAAATCTGCTGATTTGTGTGTGGTATGATTATTTTCATGCATTCTTAGGTATCATCATGTGTTTTAAGTGAATCCCTGCGTGCATGTATAAAATTGCTTCGCAGGAGCTGAAAATGCGTTTCCCGCAGTCACAGCGCTCTAGCGCCTTTCTTTGATGGTTTTTCGTGCAACTTTACATAAGCACACATCTGTAAAGCTGGAAAAGGGCTGTTACACCTTGTTTCGATGAAAGATGATAGGACACAGTGTGTTTATGGCAGAAATCTCGCAAAAAAAGCTTTTTTTACATGATTTTATGGTAAATAATATAAAATATAATATTTAATATTAAAGGCCAATATGTTGATAAAAATATGATTTAAACTCGAAAATCTGCTGATTTGTGTGTGGTATGATCATTTTCATGCAATCTTAGCTATCAGCATGTGTTTTGAATATATCCCTGCATGCATGTAGAAAAGTGCTTCCCAGGAGCTGAAAACGCGTTTCCCGCCGTCACAGCGCTCTAGCGCCTTTCTTTAATGTTTTTTCTTGCAACTTTATATAAACACACATCTGAAAGCTGAAAAATGGCTGTTTCGATGAAACATGATAGGACAACTTTTGTTTATGGTACAAATCTCGGAAAAATAGCTTTTTTACATGATTTTATTGAAAATAATTATAAATATAATAGTTCATATTAAAGGCCAATATGTTGATAAAAATATGATATAAACTCGAAAATCTGCTGATTTGTGTGTGGTATGATCATTTTCATGCATTCTTAGGTATCATCATGTGTTTTAAGTGAATCCCTGCATGCATGTATAAAATTGCTTCGCAGGAGCTGAAAATGCGTTTCCCGCAGTCACAGCGCTCTAGCGCCTTTCTTTGATGGTTTTTCGTGCAACTTTATATATGCACACATCTGTAAAGCTGGAAAAGGGCTGTTACACATTGTTTCGATGAAAGATGATAGGACGTAGTGTGTTTATGGCAGAAATCTAGCAAAAAAAGCGTTTTTACATGATTTTATGGTAAATAATATAAAATAAAATAGTTCATATTAAAGGCCAATATGTTGATAAAAATATGATTTAAACTCGAAAATCTGCTGATTTGTGTGTGGTATGATCATTTTCATGCAATCTTAGGTATCAGCATGTGTTTTGAATATATCCCTGCATGCATGTAGAAAAGTGCTTCCCAGGAGCTGGAAACGCGTTTCCCGCAGTCACAGCGCTCTAGCGCCTTTCTTTAATGTTTTTTCTTGCAACTTTATATAAGCACACATCTCACAAGCTGGAAAAGGGCTGTTTCGATGAAACATGATAGGACAACGTGTGTTTATGGTAGAAATCTCCAAAAAAAGCTTTTTTACATGATTTTATTGAAAATAATTATAAATATAATAGTTCATATTAAAGGCCAATATGTTGATAAAAATATGATTTATACTCGAAAATCTGCTGATTTGTGTGTGGTATGATTATTTTCATGCATTCTTAGGTATCATCATGTGTTTTAAGTGAATCCCTGCGTGCATGTATAAAATTGCTTCGCAGGAGCTGAAAATGCGTTTCCCGCAGTCACAGCGCTCTAGCGCCTTTCTTTGATGGTTTTTCGTGCAACTTTATATAAGCACACATCTGTAAAGCTGGAAAAGGGCTGTTACACCTTGTTTCGATGAAAGATGATAGGACATAGTGTGTTTATGGCAGAAATCTCGGAAAAAAAGCTTTTTTACATGATTTTATGGTAAATAATATAAAATAAAATAGTTCATATTAAAGGCCAATATGTTGATAAAAATATGATTTAAACTCGAAAATCTGCTGATTTGTGTGTGGTATGATCATTTTCATGCAATCTTAGGTATCAGCATGTGTTTTGAATATATCCCTGCATGCATGTAGAAAAGTGCCTCCCAGGAGCTGAAAACGCGTTTCCCGCAGTCACAGCGCTCTAGCGCCTTTCTTTAATGTTTTTTCTTGCAACTTTATATAAGCACACATCTCACAAGCTGGAAAAGGGCTGTTTCGATGAAACATGATAGGACAACGTGTGTTTATGGTACAAATCTCCAAAAAAAGCTTTTCTACATGATTTTATTGAAAATAATTATAAATATAATAGTTCATATTAAAGGCCAATATGTTGATAAAAATATGATTTATACTCGAAAATCTGCTGATTTGTGTGTGGTATGATTATTTTATGCAATCTTAGGTATCAGCATGTGTTTTGAGTGAATCCCTGCATGCATGTAGAAAAGTGCTTCCAAGGAGCTGAAAATGCGTTTCCCGCTGTATCAGCGCTCTAGCGCCTTTCTTTAATGGTTTTTCTTGCAACTTCATATAAGCACAAATCTGTAAAGCTGGAAAAGGGCTGTTACACATTGTGTCGATGAAAGATGATAGGACATAGTGTGTTTATGGCAGAAATCTCGGAAAAAAAGCTTTTTTACATGATTTTATGGTAAATAATATAAAATAAAATATTTAATATTAAAGGCCAATATGTTGATAAAAATATGATTTAAACTCGAAAATCTGCTGATTTGTGTGTGGTATGATCATTTTCATGCAATCTCAGCTATCAGCATGTGTTTTGAATATATCCCTGCATGCATGTAGAAAAGTGCTTCCCAGGAGCTGAAAACGCGTTTCCCGCAGTCACAGCGCTCTAGCGCCTTTCATTAATGTTTTTTCTTGCAACTTAATATATAAACACACATCTGAAAGCTGAAAAAGGGCTGTTTCGATGAAACATGATAGGACAACGTGTGTTTATGGTAGAAATCTCCAAAAAAAGCTTTTTTACATGATTTTATTGAAAATAATTATAAATATAATAATTCATATTAAAGGCCAATATGTTGATAAAAATATGATATAAACTCGAAAATCTGCTGATTTGTGTGTGGTATGATTATTTTCATGCAATCTTAGGTATCAGCATGTGTTTTGAGTGAATCCCTGCATGCATGTAGAAAAGTGCTTCCAAGGAGCTGAAAATGCGTTTCCCGCTGTATCAGCGCTCTAGCGCCTTTCTTTAATGTTTTTTCTTGCAACTTTATATAAACACACATCTGAAAGCTGAAAAAGGGCTGTTTCGATGAAACATGATAGGACAACGTGTGTTTATGGTACAAATCTCGGAAAAAAAGCTTTTTTACATGATTTTATTGAAAATAATTATAAATATAATAATTCATATTAAAGGCCAATATGTTGATAAAAATATGATATAAACTCGAAAATCTGCTGATTTGTGTGTGGTATGATCATTTTCATGCATTCTTAGGTATCATCATGTGTTTTAAGTGAATCCCTGCATGCATGTATAAAATTGCTTCGCAGGAGCTGAAAATGCGTTTCCCGCAGTCACAGCGCTCTAGCGCCTTTCTTTAATGTTTTTTCTTGCAACTTTATATAAGCACACATCTCACAAGCTGGAAAAGGGCTGTTTCGATGAAACATGATAGGACAACGTGTGTTTATGGTAGAAATCTCCAAAAAAAGCTTTTTTACATGATTTTATTGAAAATAATATAAAATATAATAGTTCATATTAAAGGCCAATATGTTGATAAAAATATGATTTATACTCGAAAATCTGCTGATTTGTGTGTGGTATGATTATTTTCATGCATTCTTAGGTATCATCATGTGTTTTAAGTGAATCCCTGCGTGCATGTATAAAATTGCTTCGCAGGAGCTGAAAATGCGTTTCCCGCAGTCACAGCGCTCTAGCGCCTTTCTTTGATGGTTTTTCGTGCAACTTTATATAAGCACACATCTGTAAAGCTGGAAAAGGGCTGTTACACCTTGTTTCGATGAAAGATGATAGGACACAGTGTGTTTATGGCAGAAATCTCGCAAAAAAAGCTTTTTTTACATGATTTTATGGTAAATAATATAAAATAAAATAATTCATATTAAAGGCCAATATGTTGATAAAAATATGATTTAAACTCGAAAATCTGCTGATTTGTGTGTGGTATGATCATTTTCATGCAATCTTAGGTATCATCATGTGTTTTGAATATATCCCTGCATGCATGTAGAAAAGTGCTTCCCAGGAGCTGAAAACGCGTTTCCCGCAGTCACAGCGCTCTAGCGCCTTTCTTTAATGTTTTTTCTTGCAACTTTATATAAGCACACATCTCACAAGCTGGAAAAGGGCTGTTTCGATGAAACATGATAGGACAACGTGTGTTTATGGTAGAAATCTCCAAAAAAAGCTTTTTTACATGATTTTATTGAAAATAATTATAAATATAATAGTTCATATTAAAGGCCAATATGTTGACAAAAATATGATTTATACTCGAAAATCTGCTGATTTGTGTGTGGTATAATTATTTTCATGCAATCTTAGGCATCAGCATGTGTTTTGAGTGAATCCCTGCATGCATGTAGAAAAGTGCTTCCAAGGAACTGAAAACGCGTTTCCCGCTGTCTCAGCGCTCTAGCGCCTTTCTTTAATGGTTTTTCTTGCAACTTCATATAAGCAAAAAGCTGGAAAAGGGCTGTTACACCTTGTTTCGATGAAAGATGATAGGACATAGTGTGTTTATGGCAGAAATCTCGGAAAAAAAGCTTTTTTACATGATTTTATGGTAAATAATATAAAATATAATAGTTCATAGTAAAGGCCAATATGTTGATAAAAATATGATATAAACTCGAAAATCTGCTATTTTGTGTGTGGTATGATCATTTTCATGCATTCTTAGGTATCATCATGTGTTTTAAGTGAATCCCTGCATGCATGTATAAAATTGCTTCGCAGGAGCTGAAAATGCGTTTCCCGCAGTCACAGCGCTCTAGCGCCTTTCTTTAATGTTTTTTCTTGCAACTTTATATAAGCACACATCTCACAAGCTGGAAAAGGGCTGTTTCGATGAAACATGATAGGACAACGTGTGTTTATGGTAGAAATCTCCAAAAAAAGCTTTTTTACATGATTTTATTGAAAATAATTATAAATATAATAGTTCATATTAAAGGCCAATATGTTGATAAAAATATGATTTATACTCGAAAATCTGCTGATTTGTGTGTGGTATGATTATTTTTATGCAATCTTAGGTATCAGCATGTGTTTTGAGTGAATCCCTGCATGCATGTAGAAAAGTGCTTCCAAGGAGCTGAAAACGCGTTTCCCGCTGTATCAGCGCTCTAGCGCCTTTCTTTAATGCTTTTTCTTGCAACTTCATATAAGCACAAATCTGTAAAGCTGGAAAAGGGCTGTTACACATTGTTTCGATGAAACATGATAGGACATAGTGTGTTTATGGGAGAAATCTAGCAAAAAAAGCGTTTTTACATGATTTAATGGTAAATAATATAAAATATAATAGTTCATATTAAAGGCCAATATGTTGATAAAAATATGATTTATACTCGAAAATCTGCTGATTTGTGTGTGGTATGAGTATTTTCATGCAATCTTAGGTATCAGCATGTGTTTTGAGTGAATCCCCTCACGCATGTAGAAAAGTGCTTCCAAGGAGCTGAAAACGCGTTTCCCGCTGTCTCAGAGCTCTAGCGCCTTTCTTTAATGGTTTTTCTTGCAACTTCATATAAGCACAAATCTGTAAAGCTGGAAAAGGGCTGTTACACATTGTTTCGATGAAAGATGATAGGACATAGTGTGTTTATGGCAGAAATCTCGGAAAAAAAGCTTTTTTACATGATTTTATGGTAAATAATATAAAATATAATATTTAATATTAAAGGCCAATATGTTGATAAAAATATGATATAAACTCAAAAATCTGCTGATTTGTGTGTGGTATGATCATTTTCATGCATTCTTAGGTATCATCATGTGTTTTAAGTGAATCCCTGCATGCATGTATAAAATTGCTTCGCAGGAGCTGTAAATGCGTTTCCCGCAGTCACAGCGCTCTAGCGCCTTTCTTTGATGGTTTTTCGTGCAACTTTATATAAGCACACATCTGTAAAGCTGGAAAAGGGCTGTTACACCTTGTATCGATGAAAGATGATAGGACATAGTGTGTTTATGGCAGAAATCTCGGAAAAAAAGCTTTTTTACATGATTTTATTGTAAATAATATAAAATATAATATTTAATATTCACTCAAAACACATGCTGATACCTAAGAATGCATGAAAATGATCATACCACACACAAATCAGCAGATTTTCGAGTTTAAATCATATTTTTATTAATACCTTGGCCGTTAATATTAAATATTGTATTTTATATTATTTAAAAATAAAATCATGTAAAAAAGCTTTTTTTCCGAGATTTCTACCATAAACACACGTTGTCCTATCATGTTTCATCGAAACAGCCCTTTTCTAGCTTTTCAGATGTGTGCTTATATAAAGTTGCAAGAAAACCCATTAAAGAAAGGCGCTAGAGCGCTGTGACTGCGGGAAACGCGTTTTCAGCTCCTGGGAAGCACTTTTCTACATGCATGCAGGGATATATTCAAAACACATGCTGATATTTAAGATTGCATGCAAATGATCATACCACACACAAATCAGCAGATTTTCGAGTTTAAATCATAATTTTTATCAATACTTTGGCCGTTAATATTAAATATTGTATTTTATATTATTTAAAAATAAAATCATGTAAAAAAGCTTTTTTTCCGAGATTTCTACCATAAACACACGTTGTCCTATCATGTTTCATCGAAACAGCCCTTTTCCAGCTTGTCAGATGTGTGCTTATATAAAGTTGCAAGAAAAAACATTAAAGAAAGGCGCTAGAGCGCTGTGACTGCGGGAAACGCGTTTTCAGCTTCTGGGAAGCACTTTTCTACATGCATGCAGGGATATATTCAAAACACATGCTGATACCTAAGATTGCATGAAAATGATCATACCACACACAAATCAGCAGAATTTCGAGTTTAAATCATATTTTTATCAATACTGTGGCCTTTAATATGAACTATTATATTTTATATTATTTACCATAAAATCATGTAAAAAAGCTTTTTTTCCGAGATTTCTGACATAAACACACGTTGTCCTATCATGTTTCATCGAAAAAGGTGAAACAGCCCTCTTCCAGCTTGTCAGATGTGTGCTTATGTAAAGTTGCAAGAAAAACCATTAAAGAAAGGCGCTAGAGCGCTGTGACTGCGGGAAACGCGTTTTCAGCTCCTGGGAAGCACTTTTCTACATGCATGCAGGGATTCACTCAAAACACATGCTGATACCTAAGATTGTATGAAAATGATCATACAACACACAAATCATCAGATTTTCGAGTCTAAATCATATTTTTATCAACATATTGGCCTTTAATATGAATTATTATATTTTATGTTATTTACCATAAAATCATGTAAAAAAGCCTTTTTCCGAGATTTCTGACATAAACACACTATGTCCTATCATGTTTCATGGAAACAAGGTGAAACAGCCCTTTTCCAGATGTGTGCTTATATAAAGGTGCACTTAAAACCATTAAACACCACAAAAAAATGCAAAAAAGCTTTTTTTTCCCGAGATTTTTGACATAAACACACTGTGTCCTATCATTGTTTCATTTGAGGAAAGCCGATTTTGAGGAAAATTTTGTTGTAGATGCCTCTCTACGGTACTACGATAAAAAAGAGGTGTTATTTGTGTACTAACACCCTTTAGTTCAGGAGTTATTTACTCGGGAACCTTAATTCTGTGAATATGAGGCAAACTTTACTTAAGTGCGAACTTCATTAATACTGAATACAGTTCACTGAATTGAGACCTGCTTTGCTGAGCATGTTCTAGTTTAAGCTTTATGAGCTTAATCCTCGTCTCTGTAAAAAGGTAATGGAGACTAGTTCAATTTAAAATACTATAAGAATAAAATCTGTTTGCCCATTAGAACACTATGGGTGCTTTTCCAGGATAACGATGATATTATTTAACTGAAGTTATGATTACAAATTAGTTTATTTAAATGTCTTTAATTGTATTTTCATGGGACGATAGAAACAACTTCGTTACTTGAGGAGGTAAAAGAACTGGTGAACGTATCACCCAGTCATAGAAATAGTGTTTATACTTTTTCCTCATTGTATTTGGTAAGTAAGATGTTCAGTGTATATTTCTGTGTTTAACGTGTATGTGTACTTTGATGGAGTTTGACTACTGTTTTTTTATTTTTTATTTGCAGGATCAGTGCAGTGCAAGTAGAGTGGAAGCACAACTCCATATCAATGAGGTGGTGTTGCAAGATTTGTAGATTTTCCTCACCCAACCAGCTTGCCTTAATCACACATTACAAGCTGAGACACTGCCATCAGGCAAGTCACTTTCCACTCCCATGCATCTCTAAAGATTGTGTATGCACATTTAGGCATGAACTGTCTCTGAAGAAGCATTTAGCTTGCGACCATAGTCAAGTGTGTTCAAGCCTCCTCAAAATTGCTTAAAGCAACATGAAATGTGAACTGTGACCTGTGTAATTTTTCAGAGGCTTGCAGTCTTTTACAGTATTTTGCACATCTCTAAAAACACATTAAAAAGAAAGAGCCAGTGAGGTGCCCCTTTCAAGACTGTAGTTTCCAGACCAGTGTGTACAGCACTTTCCGTGCTCATAAAAGTAGGCATCATCGCGACAGCACGCTTAAAGATTTTCGAACAGCTTTGTATCAAACGTGCATTTCTGGTAATTCAGACCCTGAAAGTGCAGAGTCTGAAACCCCTTCATTCAGCCTGTATTGCTCAACAGTAGATAGTGAAATAGATGTTCAAGACTTATAGGATTTGATTAAACACAAAGTACTGTAGCATCACTGTTACTTCGCATGCAAACAACTCTACATGTCTCAAAGGCCACCACACAGGAAATTGTAAATGAGCTTTGCAGTGTTTATTCAATTGTACAAGAGTTCACTCCAAGAATAATTGAAAGTGTCTTGGTCAAGCACAATTGTGTATTAACCAATGAATTGATTGCTGACTGCAATTTTTTAACCACTGATTAGAGACACTCAAGTCCTTGAAGAGGAAGAGTTCAAAAATTGGGAACAAGTGTCAAGGGTTCTGTGTTGTATGTGTCAGCGGACAACTTGGGGGCCCATTCGCTAGCTGGCTTCCAAGAAAGTTTCAATGTTGATAAGTTTTGCAGATTTTGCCTAGATAGTCGCAAGGATATTGACGTGCATGAGGTTAGAGAGGGGACGTTTCCACTCAGAACGATTGAAACTCACAAAAGGATTCTTGATGAATTGAAGAAAAATTCACTGGTTTCCCTGGATGGGGTAAAGAGAGACTGCGTTCTTGAGAAACGTAATTTTTTTCAGACAGTTCAAGGGTTTCCTCCAGATTTTATGCATTACCTGTTTGAAGGTATAGTACCAACAGAGTTAAGTCTTTGCCTAAAGTCCTTTATTTCCAAACGGTACTTCACATTAGATGACCTTAATTCCGTCATCAAGTCTTTTCCTTTCAAGTTCACTGATAAAACAAACAAGCCACATCAAATTTCAAAGACATTTATGTCAAAACATTCAATTGGAGGAAACTGCCATGAAAACTGGACGCTGTTAAGGCTACTGCCATTGATGATAGGTCACAGAGTACCAGAATGAGACAAAACCTTGTGAAATCTTACTAGATCTGAAAGATATTATTGAGCTCTTAGCTACTGAACAATTTTCTGATGAGATATTGTGCTACTTGGAGGCCAAAATATCAGAACACAGGTGCTTGCTGAAAGAGTGCTTGCTGAATTCTCCCCAAACATCACTTTTTGGAACACTATCCTGAAATGATTCATCGATTTGGGCCTCTGACTGATTTTTGGACTATTCGCTTTGAGGCTAAGCACAATTTCTTTAAGAGAGTTGTACATGACGGTAAAAACTTCAAGAATGTCTTGCTCAATCAGACCAAAAAAGCATCAGCTTGCTTTGGCTTACTACCTTGATTTGCCAAGTGTTTTCAAACCTGATCTAGAAGTAGGGCACGTTGCTGTGGTTTCACCTGACACACTTGAACATTCAGTGAGGCAGGCCATTCAGCATAAATATGGAAACATAAACACTCTAATTCTTTCAACCCATGCATGCGTCTTTGGTACCAAGTACTCAAAGGGAATGTTTTTGTCTGTAGGGCACACCAGTGGACTGCCCGACTTTGGCGAGATTGTTAAAATGATAATTGTGAACAACAAAGTGTCATTCATCCTCAAACTCTTCAAAGCCTGGTACATAGAGCATTTGCAAAGTTATGAGCTGACGAGTAATTGCACGTCTGATCTGCAAGTTGTAGAACCCCAGGAGCTTAATGGATACTATCCAGTCTATCCATATGTAAGAGCTGGCAAGCTATACATTACACCAAAAAACCTTCTTGCTTCACTAAGGTACATTTGTTGAAATGCACATGGTTTTCCAGTTGTTTACATTGATTGATGATTGCATCCTTTAATGTGATCACATCTTTTTACTCTTTCCCTAGTTGCAGAGAAACCCAGGCATTTTTCTATGGCTATAACAAAATGCTATGTCGCGTGATCATCTCCCCACAAAACATTCAAAAAGTTAGACTTGAACCTGTTCAAGATTGTGTTGATGGCCTCAAGTTTGAACTTAAAAGCAGGCTTCAGCTGACAGCTGAAAGACCCTTTTGACCTTCAATATGAAGATGAAGACTTCCATGATTTCTGTAACCTTACATGTGTAGCTGATCTGCCCAAAGACAAGGTGACACTGAAGATTCTTTTCACCCCTTTTCCAGATACATTGTCAGACTCCAATTTAGACACTGCAATTTTAAGTGAATTTTCATCCACATCAACTTCTTCACCCATCATCCATTCAGAGCCATCTGCCGCCCGTTCGCAGCCATGGCCTTACCCATCCCACTTTTTAGATATGATGTGGAGTTAAGGCTAAGACAAGGTAATGAGGCATTTTGAAAGGATGGAACACTTCTGTCAGTTCCCAGAGACATGAAGATTGACATTCTAGCGCAACTTGCAGAAACTATATACTCATACAAAGCCTATCCTGTAAATGAAGAGTTTGACAGTGTAGCAGCTGCCTTAATTGAAAAAAACCCCTGTCACAAAGAGCCAAGCTCTGCATCTGGATGGTATGGGTGGAAAATTAGTTTGAAGTTTAAGATGGGCAACTACAGACAAAAGCTGAGAGATGCAGGTTGTCAGGAACTGAAAGTGACTTCTGAAAAGAGAGGTCTTGGGGAGACAAGAAGAAAGCAAAACAAAGTGAAGAAACCTAGACGGTGTGAAACTAATTTTCTTCCAGATCTACCTCAGGGCAAAGACCAGGAAAGTCTAGATAAGGAAAGAGAGCAAATAGCTGTGGAGATGAAGAAGAGGACTACAGACATCAGCTTTGTTGATTCTGCTAGGAGCAGCACGTTTTCTTTGAGAAGACAAGAAGTCGTTGAGGAGGAGCCACCAGTGTCACAAATGAAAGTTCGATGGCCAGCACTTTTCACAGAGAGACAGGTAAATTGTGTTGACCTATGTGCTTTGAATTTATCAGAAAATCTTGGGCTATATAAGTTGTGCTGTTCTGTTATATGAATATATAATATAAGTTTGCCCAGAATATATGGGCAAACTTAAAATCCTAAGATTATATGACCACTTCTGTCATGTTGAGTAACATGAAAATGTTTTAACATCCTGTATGATGTTTTAATTTAGTACTGCTGAAGACTGCCACTGAGACCCTGGCATCTTTGTTAAATTTGTAAATGTATTTTTGTTCTTATAGTTGAGCGAAGAATACACTAGGCCAGTGTCAAAAGACATGAGCAAGTCCTTTTTTGAAGGCCTAGATCGTCATCTCTAGAAGCCGATACAGTTATTCAGGTCAAAGTGTTATGAGGACATTCCAGAAATGACATCAATACTGCAGAGCCTTCATAAGGATGTAAGTCTATTTCAAAGCAGTCTTTCTCTCCCCAAAATGACAATTCTGTGATCATTTACTCACTTTCATGTTTGTCCAAACCTCTGCGACCTTTTTTCTTCTATGAATCCTAAAAGTAGTGAGAGTGACATCTTTTCATACAATGACTAAGTGTCTAAAAATTAACCTACATGATTTGTGTCATATTCCAAGTCTTCTGAAAACATGCATTCCCTTTGTATGATGAAAACATAAAAATTTCAGTCTTTGTTTAGAGTAAAGTTTGTATTAACTACTAGATTAATATCAAACCTCATTGGTTCTTTTGATCAAATGTTGTGACACAAGAACAACTGAGGTTTGATGTATTATGTCATGGTAACATAAAAACTGATATGATCGGTTTATTACAAAAAGTTATCTTTAAAAAATGTTTAAAAATGGCAACATGAGTGATCCACTACTTTTACAGAATTCTTTGCTTTTTAGAGCTGAACAGCCTAGCCCAGTGGTCTTCACTATTTTTTTCATGCGAGCCACACTGATAGGACAAAGTCAGTAGGAGAGCCACTTTCACCGCAATGTATGCCAAGTTATTCAGTCTTAAATAGCTTATCTGCTTAAATACAATGTACAATATTGCAATACAATAATTACTTAAAAATCATTCTTTATTATGCACCTGTCAAGGGATCGATCCGTGAAGGACAAATAAAAATTCATCTGTCCACTTATCTTGAAATTTTCTATGCTCATCTTGTATGACTCGCACCTTTCTTTTTTTAGCAGGCACGGACTCTCCACAACCTCTGTCTCCTTATTCCTCTCGAGGTGCGGATGATGCATGCTCCCCATCAGTTACCTCTTTTGTCACTGTCACATTGCTTTGTTGCTGTTCATTTTGTGTGCGGGATTGTGTGATAAGAAATCGATCCATTTTTTAGTCCGTGTGTACAGTAAACACAAGTTGTTAACTAGCATGAAACACAAACTAGCTTCTGGCAGGCCGCCAAAAACTGGCTATTGCGCAGAACGCATTGAGTTAGTGACGAGTCAAATAATATATATAAATATATATTATTATTTGTAATAGAGCACATTCGTTTTTCTATGCTTCCCTGATTGTTTTTAATGTTATTTAAATGAAAAATAAATTTTAACCACATGATCATATCATCGTATTATTTACTGCCATGTGAGCCGCATATTAAAGCTTGGCGAGCCGCAGGAGGCTCGCGAGCTGCGCAATGAGTAACACTGGCCAAGCCACTATTAATTTTAATTTTATGGAATGAAAATTTTTGCATGTGCTTGGAGTGGCATGTTGGTGAGTAAATGACAATAATCTTTGGTAACCTATCCTTTAAAATCTTTAAATTGTTGTTATGAATTTAAGGCATGGATCTCAATCCTGCTCCTGGGGAGCCAAGATCCTGCGGAGTTTAGCTTCAACCCCAATTAAACACACCAAATCTGATAATTAATGTGTTCAGGATCACTTCAAACTTCCAGGCAGGTGTGTTGAACCAGATTGGAGTTAAACTCTACAATACATTTTTTTCTCTCCAGGAGCAGGATTACCCTGCTGAAAAATCCAGCATATACCAGCATGAGTTCCATGCTGGTCCAGGCTGGTTTTTACTGGATCATGCTGGTATAGTGCTGGTATAATGCTGGTCAGTGCTGGTATAGTGCTGGTATAGCTGGGTGGCCAGCATAGTCATGGTGTTATCAAGCAAAGCGGGGCTGGTGTAGCTGGTTAACCAGTATGATCTTGCTGGAATGAGCTTTATCGGGAACAACCTTTATTTTTGCTTGTGTATGTTTCTATGTAACACATTAATATAAGATTAAAACACAATATATTGGAATATATTTAATTATGTGTTATTTCTTTTGCTCCCTCTTTTGAATAAAGAACTGAAATAACAAAGCTCAAAAACATTTAAAAATTGTTCGTTAGGGATTAAAGTGTCTCCACAAATTAAATATAGTAACACCAACAAATGTTGACTTCCAGGGCTCCATGAGGGAAGCAGCATATAAATCATACAGAATGATGGTTTTTATATAGATATATATAGATATAATCCATTTGTCTCAATTAAGAAGTAGTTTAGTTGTTTGTCTGTTTTTTTAGTAAAGCGGTAATGTGAAGAGATATTACCCAGCATCAGCGTTGCTATGCAACCTTTAAAGCAACTACTGTATGTTCATGAAGGTAAATGTAGTTCCTGCACTTTCCTAAAATAAATATCGCAATGTTTTTGACTACATTATATACCTTACAGTGTTTATCGAAATTAGTATAAGTGCACGTGTTCCAGATCATCATGTTTTTGCCACCGTAATTAGGATTTTGTTTTGGGGTAAATAAAAAGCTTCCGCTTCTACCTGACGAATCTGCTGATCAATGGGAATCAGAATGTTTGCATACGTGAGGTGAGGTACCTGGATGACGGCTGCATGCCAGGTGTTTCACCTAGCGAAATAAAGGACTTTAACTACGACATGTTTGACCAAACTCATGTTTATTGGGTACGATGGAAGCAAGACTTCTTCAGGGCACAAATACTAATGCTTAAAGGTATATAACTTAAGCAGTAGCTGTTTTATCGTAACTCGTTCATTGCACAATATAAACAAATGAGTGATATATAGTTTTGTTTCTTATTTTGTTTCTATAATTTTTCAGAGAATAAAGAAGACATAGAGCAGGAGTTGTCTAAAGGCAAACGACTCCGGGTAGCACCTCTTAAAAAAACATGGTCATCGCCACCACATACTACTTGTTCCTCGCTAAAAGAGAGAGTGGAAGCTAAGACCAAAAATGTGTGTTGTAAAGTTTATATTGTGTAATGTTATTTGTGCACGTGTGTATATTACAGTGTGATGGCAAATGTCATTGTTCAACAAATATTTTAAACAAACTTTTTATATATATATATATATAAAATTATATAAGAAAGCCATGTAAATGATAGGAATATCCAGAATTTTTTTCTTTATTAAAAAGTGAATTGCAATTCTCTAGAAAATTGTCTTGGTCTTTATTTAACTATGAATATGCACTAAGAAATGTGATATGGTTCAAATGGGTTTTGTTGTGGTCTTGCTGGGATTATACTAGCATCCAAAAGACAACATATGTTGACCAGCACACCAGCATCCCAGGCTGGTCGGCCAGCACACCAGCATCCCAGGCTGGTCGGCCAGCACACCAGCATCCCAGGCTGGTCGGCCAGCACACCAGCATCCCAGGCTGGTCAGCCAGCACACCAGCATCCCAGGCTGGTCGGCCAGCACACCAGCACCTAATGCAGGACCAGCATACCACCATCCCAGGCTGGTCGGCCAGCACACCAGCAACCAGCACCTAATGCTGGACCAGCATACCACACCATCCTAAGCTGGTCCCAGCATGCAAAACATACCTTATGCTGGACCAGCAATGCTGGTTTTTTTAGCAGGGTTAACTTTGAAAATGGTCAGTGCCTGAGCTCTCGTAACTGCATACCTTTTGTATTTCATGAGACAAATGTCACAGAATAACATGAATATTTTCAGCTTATATAATAATCTCAAATTCAATTATATGATCTTCAAAGTATTGGACAAAATTTTACTTTATCTAGACATAGTCTTGATGTGTGTAAGATTGATAAATAGTGTGTGAGATGCGTCCTGAGTTCACCTGGCAAAGGTAAAGGGGAAAACATAAATTAACCACCGTTGTATACATATTTTAAATCCATGAATGTTATCTGAATCCCTACTGGAAGCTTACAGATAATAGACATACACACAGTCACATAGTTCCTGCACATATTCAAAACATTATTGTCTAAACTGTGGCACTTTTAGTTCTTTTAGGACACATTCATTATTATTAAGTGTTATAAAACATATTAAAACAGCTTAATTCTTAGTTTTAAATGTGAACCATACAGAAGAGCTACATTTTCCCTTTTTTTCTCAGAGCACAGGGAGACATTTACATTTATACCATTTGAAAATGAAATTCACACATGAATAAAAAACAAAGTAACAATGGTTCTAAATAAGGATATAAGAATATAAACATAAGAAAACTCACCGCAGCTTTAGAGTACTGGTTACCAGTAGGTCTGACCACAGGTCACTTAGATCCAATTTAGACATAAGGCCTAGCATGGTTGTGGCAATTAGAGTGAAATGAGAAAAGAAGTGTGCTGAAAAGGTAAATTCTGTGTCACTAATTGACTTTGTAGAAAGTCTTGGCATGGTTCACACACACACACAGTTTACGATGTCCAGGTGTTAGACAGATTAAACCCAGATTTAAACACTCTCCTCTGTGTGAATGTTAATCAGTAAATAGTTAAATTCATTATGACATTCACATTCATTATATACATGAATTATTATTTATAGTGTGTTATTTATAGTGTGTTTGTGCAGGCCATGATGCCACTTGTATGTCATTCTGGATATGGGTGTCTGACAAATGCCATAAATGACAATATAAATGGTGTCATCTTTAGGGACAGGGCAACGATCTGCAAACAAACTGTAACAAGAGCAGAACAGTGGAGCACTTCAGTGGTAATGAGGCATGACCAAGGAAGCCTCCTCCTTCCTCGCAGTGCTAGCACCACAAGGGAGCGTAGACTTTTGTCTAGACAGTTCTGTGAAAAAAAATTTAAATAAAAAAAAAAACCCCGGACATGCATCAATTGACTGAACATTTAATTCAGTGAACTTATCTTAGACTCAAAAGGCATATTATATTTAAGCCATATTTTACTAAGGTTTTAATTTCTCTGAATAAAAACAACTATAATTTACTTTAAAGACTTTTACCACATGCAACTACGGTGGCCGAGAAGTGCAAAACACATTAACAAATCCCAAAACAAATTAACAAATCCCAAAACAAATTAACAAATCCCAAAACAAATTAACAAATCCCAAAACACATTAACAAATCCCAAAACAAATTAACAAATCAGAATACAAATTAACAAATCCGAAAACACATTTACAAATCCGAAAACACATTAACAAATCCGAAAACACAACGACAAGTCAGACAACCCAGAAACGGTAGTGTATTGTTTTTGAATGGAACTTACCGATCACTGGACAAGACACCTGTCACTCAAGATATACAGGTATGTAATCTTATGTGTAATGTGTAAAGTTCTCCGTTTAAATATAAGAAAATAACAGAATTAATCCACAGTAATCCATTCCATCCATCCATTCCAACTTTTCCCTGCGGCAGACTGTTGAACTTCATGTATACCTTGAGTGACAGGTGTCTTGTCCAATCACAAACTATACCAACCGCTTCTGGGTTGTCTGAAATGTCGTTGTGTTTTCTGAGTTGTTAATGTGTTTTCTGATTTGTTAATGTGTTTTCTGATTTGTTAATGTGTTTTCTGATTTGTTAATGTGTTTCGTGCACCGATTCAGACAACCCGGAAGCGGTAGGTATAGTTTGTGAATGGAAACTTACCAATCATTGATGGTAAGTTTCCATTCACAAACTATACCAACCGCTTCCGGGTTGTCTGACTTGTTAATGTGTTTTCGGATTTGTTAATGTGTTTTCGGATTTGTTAATTTGTTTTGGGATTTGTTAATTTGTTTTCAGATTTGTTAATTTGTTTTCGGAATTGTTAATGTGTTTTCGGATTTGTTCATTTGTTTTGGGATTTTTTAATTTGTTTTCAGATTTGTTAATTTGTTTTGGGATTTGTTAATGTGTTTTCAGATTTGTTCATTTGTTTTGGGATTTGTTAATGTGTTTTCGGATTTGTTAATTTGTTTTGGGATTTGTTAATGTGTTGTGGGATTTGTTAATTTGTTTTGGGATTTGTTAATGTGTTTTGGGATTTGTTCATGTGTTTTCGGATTTGTTAATTTGTTTTCGGATTTGTTAATGTGTTTTCGGATTTGTTGATTTGTTCAAAAATATCCACAATACTGCATACAGTGTACTGTTCATAATATAAAGCATGACAAAAATGATTTTCCTACAGGAACTTAATGCTGCTGACCTTATTAATACTACCATAAATTATCTGTGGGGGATGTTTGGCCTGTCAGAAGTTGATTACAATCTTTTGCTTTGATGGCCTTCTTTGGCTTATCACCATTGAGGGAGAGGTTGTGATTCAATTTTTGAGCTTCTGTATCTCCCCCTGCATGTTTCATAGGATTCATTGCCTTTTTTGATAACATATCACTTTGACCTATCACCACACTGCCATCATTAAACTTGATGTTGTTATTCCTGAATCTGGTGAAGCAGTAGTGTGTCAGTAGGGTAAACAGCAGGGAACTCAGAATGCAGTCATGCGTTGAGTCTGCTTAATCAGGTCCTGATATGCGGCTGCCAAGCCTGACTGCTGCCACAATAAAGTCTAGGATGCAATTGCAAGTGCTATTTTCCATGTACCTCAGCTACTTAGCTACTTTGGTATGACTGAATTAAATGCAGAGCTGAAATCACTCAAGCCACTCACAGCAGTTTAGGGAGTCAGTGCTATGGGAGTGAGGTCCACAGCATGTAAGTTGTTCATGAAGGCTGGATTTAACTTCTTGGGCACCTGTATAATAGTCATACTCTTGAGGCAGGTCTGCACTAATGATTATCTGAGAGAGCTGTAAAAGATGACAGCAAAGACAACCATCAGCTGTTCATCCCTTATTAAGAATATTGACTGGAATTTCATCCCTTATAAGAATATTGACTGAAATTTCAGCCTTGCAGGGACTGATGATGGAGAAGCTTGGCTGGGGACAGCTGGAGTACTTTCATTGTGGATGGGCTTTTATTCTGTAATGTCACAAGCATGGTGAGTCATTGATGTCTGTGTAAGGCTGTTAAGTTTCAGTCCATACAGCATCTCAGTTTACCTGATAACACAGGACAGGTTGTTTTTATGTAATTATTATTTCATAAATTTGTTGTTATTGGTATATTTTAATGGTGCTATTATTTTATTTTTAGTATTTTTGCTGATTCGTTGCCTGATTATTGCAATGTAAAATATGGATCAGATAAAAATATCTACGTTTTTTAGATATTAATGTCAGTGTTAGTGGTTGCTTTAAATGACTTTATTGTTTATAGTAAATATAGTCCTTTATTTATTATTAATTGTAGTCTTTTATTAATATACATTATATACATTACATTATTATACATTACATTATACATAATATATATACATTATATACATTACATTATTATATATATTTCTTTTGTCTTAATAGACTGGGTTTTCGCTTACAGGGATGCAATGTAACCAGTAGTTTTTTGTTGTTGTTAATTTACAATTCGTTTTGATTTTTTTTTTTTCGTGCAGTTATTTACAAGGTCAGTGATGCATTTTAAAATATGGAATCTATCAAATATGTATGTGAATTAAAACCTCACTACTGCCTTTCAATTTGTTACTCCGATTATTATCGTGTCTAAGGTCACAAAGATTTCCTAAGTTTTGGATTACTTCTCTTGTTGACTCTGTTACCAGTCCAGTAGTGTAGATTCAGGACATAAATTCTTTAACTGTGCTCTTTTGTCAGTAGTTTTGCAAATATCCAGACCTGTCCTGATGAGGCTGTATCCATGTGTACAGATCAGTATGATGAGTTCACCTTTGTGCTGTACAACAATACAAATTTAACTGAATACTCTTTAAATTACACACTAAAGAGAGCATTGTAGCTTTGTAAGCTATAAAAGATACACAGAGACAGGATTGCTGCATGTGACCAGAATGGTCGTATTTTTTTATTAAACTTTTTGCGCAGGAACAACGCATCAACCAACTAACTAACTCTCCCACTTCTTAAAGGGGAAATGCCAAATATGTATGTGTGTGTGTTTGTCGGTGATATGTGAATTATGTATCAGTTATCTGTGAGTTGTTTGTATCTGCCACCACAGCATGAATGCAACTTTACCATGAACCTAAGCTCCAGTCCTCTATATGTTCACTCTTGATTCACCTCAGAATTCTTCCCCTCATCCTTTCTAATCTTTGCTATTTCCTGCTCTACAATACTCTCCTCATCCTCCTGTCTTTCCCTCTCATTTCCCTCATTCATCAGCTTCTCAAAATATTCCTTCCATCTTCCCTGCACACTTTTTTCACCTGTTGGTACCTTTCCATCTCTATCTTTAATCATTTTAATCATCTCTATCTTTTATCTGTTGCATATCCTTCCCATGATTATCTCTCTGTCTCGCTAATCTGTCCTTCTCACCTTTCCCCATGTCTAGCTTGGGATACAACTCAACAAATGCTTTCTGTTGGGCCTTTACCACGTCCCTCTTCACTCTGGGCTATGATTCCTTGTAATCCTGTCTAATTTCTTCAGTCCTTTCTACATCCATCTTCTGACTCTAAATGCTGTCCTGTACTTCCTCGTTTCACCACCATGTTTCCTTAACTTCTTTTCTCCTTCCAGATGACTCACATAGCACCCTTCTACCTGTTTCCCTGATCACTTCCGCTGTAGATTCCCAGTCATCTGGAAGCTCTTCCCGATCACCCAAAGCCTGTCTCAGCTTCTTTCTGAATTCCTTACAACATTCTTCCTTTTTAAACTTCCACCACTTGGACTTCTTTTCTGTCTTTCCTCTCCTCTTCTTCCTGACCTCAAGAGACATCTTAAACATCATTATCACCTGTGACTACCACCACTGTGCAGTCACTAATCTCTCTCAGATTGGCTCATTTATATAGAATGTATTCTACCTGTGTACTCCTTTTACTGTATATGTAAATCTATGTTCCTCTCACTTTTTTAACTATAGCCATTTCCATCCACTTAGCAAAGACCACCACCATCTGTCTTTCTAGGTTCCTTTCCTTAACACCAAACCTGCTTATCACCTCTGTTCCCCTCAACAATGTGCTCATTGAAGTGACACTCTTTTTTCCTCTAAAACCTTCCTTACAAACTCAACTTTTAGGATCACTTCTATCCCATTTCTCTTCCTATCCACATCATAATAAAAAATTTGTATCCCCCTCCAATACTATATTCTTTGCTCCCCTTCCACCTCATCTCCTGCAAACACAACTACTTTCCATCATGTACACCGGCTGTCATTGTCCCTCTTCTCAGACCTATACTCCTACCTTTCCTCTTCTCTCTCTGACTATGAACCCTTCTTCCCCTCTCCTTCCTCAACCAACAGTAGCCCAATTTCTGACGGCACCCTGTAGGTTGACAGTGCCGGTGGCGGCTGTTGTTAACTCGGGCATGGACCGATCCAGTATGGAATTCACACTGACTACTCGCATGTTTAATTCTGGCCCGTTTTACACCAAATACCCTTCCTGATGCTTCCACATTCTTATAGATGTGTAATTACCAAATATACCCAGAACATTTTTTTTCTTATATTTAATACAGTATACAGTGCTTGTAACTCAACCGGCTAAATTAAATAAGTTGGCTGAATGAATCTTCTTGGTGTTTTTCCCTTTTAATAATAATCACCTTGTTGTAACTGATTGAAGAAAAGACAGCACGTTATTTGTTTATATAATATTGAAATTATATTAATGCATTTTTCATCAAAGCCAGAATATTGCAGATCCTGTAAAATAAAAAGGTGTTCAATTTTGTCAAAATCCAAAAATAGTATCATACCACCATCCTCCATCAAATGTGAATAATTTAACAAATCTAAAAAAGCCAGATGTTATTGTATATTAACTGATTGGGAAGAAATCCAGATTGTGTTTCACAAATAATATAACTAATGTAAAATGCATTCCTTTAATGGTTCATAAATCATTTATTTGATATCAATCCAGAAAAACTGATAAAAGTTATATATAAGTTCATCACGTCCCTAAAGCCTTTTTCTTTATAGCTCTGTCAATTTCCTCAATTTTTGACTCAAGTTGTAGTTTTAAAATATGGGTCAATTTAGGAAAAAAGAAATTCTTTGAGTTTCTGATGAATATAATGATTATATAATAATTTTGATATAATGTGAATACTTCATTAGATCAGATGCAGTATCATTTATATTTAGAGTAATTATCACATTTATTCTCTCTTGTTTTTTTTAATCTACTGATCTTCAATCATTTTTTTCTTTGGATCGTATAATACGCCCCTTGTGCCTTATTCAGGTACAAATCATCTCATTTAGATTGTGTGATCATATATTTAATAGCATATAATAACAGATACATTTTACAGCAATCACTAATGTCCTTTAACAGCTCTCTGAATTCCCACTTCTTTCCACAGCAGTCAATCCCTTAATTTATCTTAACTGAATATAAGCTTTTTCTTATCATATTACAAAGCAAGGACCAAACAGAACACAAATGCCAGATAAAGCTTTACCAAATTGACTTGATTCAAATCTTCTATCCAAACATTCCTCCAGTTCTCCGTTATTTTTAGCCAATACAATATTTTGAGCCAATTATCTGATGTGCTTAAGTTTATTCACATGAACCCTTGCTGAATACATGTTTAATACTCAATACTACTCAATAATAATAATTCAGTCAGGACCACTTGAGTCAAAATAAAGACAATTCTTTGACATATTTAAATTTTTGATTTGCAAGCTTATAAAATTTACATTTGGTGGTATGGCTCTGTTCTGAATTCCCCATCCTTTTCATGAGCTCCATGAAAGCTAGTCAGGGAACAGCAGCAGCTTCGTGGGGGGACAATCTCCCATTTAACTGGGAAAGCAGCAAGACAAAATCCTCCCAAACAGACCATACCAGGCAATCCTCCCTGGCTCTTCCTGCTAACTGAAGAGCCAGCAGAGGATTAAAGCGAGCATTTCACTAGCCAAACTTATTAGTAAAACACCAACAGAGCGGAAAGCAGTTCTTTTGCCATTTACTAGCAACCACTGACCATTAAAAACCCCCCCAAAACCAACGGAAGGTGCAGCGTCTGTATACAATTCAAGGCCTCAGAAAACTCAAGGAGGAGAGCTAGCAGCAGCAGAGGAGGAGGAGAGCTAGCAGCAGAGCTAGCTCAATCACAAACAGAACACGAGAAATCAAGCGCCTCCTCCCTGAATATCTCCCGAGTAGCCATCCCTCTAGGATCCATCCAACAACCCAAGAAAGGAGACTTCCAAAAGGCCCAACAAGAAATCCAGTCTTAACCCTTGTGTTGTCCTCCTATACAAATTAGGAGCGCTGAGTCAACTTGACCTTGTCTGTTTTGACTGCTTACAAAAAACGAACTATATATGATAGCCTTTTTTTTTTTTGTTTTACCTTTTTAGTCTAACTTGTTTCCAACATATTAACATATAATTTGCAAAAAAAAAAAATGATATATATATATATATATATATATATATATATATATATATATATATATATATATATATATATATATATATATAAATAATATATGTATATTGGTATATATATAATTTGGTATAATAAACCTTATTTATATACAAAAATGCCTCATTTTTTAGTAAAAAAAAAACAGATTTAGAATTATTTTCACTATAGAGGCACAAAAGTTGATGCACGATTACAGGCTGCTATATTTCAAGGGCAGGAGATTGTTTTGAAACCATTTTGACCATTTTGAATGTCAGCAAATAATAAAACCTGTTTTTTTTACAGGCCAAATTGACTTGAATGCTTATAAATCAAAAATTCTACAATTAGCACCATTCTGTGTATAATATCTATTTTACACTTGTAATATGTATTTTGCCCACCTGATGTCATCTGATCAACCAACAGGCTACACACACACACTCAAAAACATGCCATAATTTCATGTGAATAAAACTTTGTTTACCTCCTTATGTTTTGTTTTATTATACTTAATTTATGAATGATAACCCTTATGAAATGTTGCCATGTTTTGAGTAAAATAAGCAGAAATTATTAAATATTACTTTGGATAACCACTGACTGATAAATGCCAAAAATTACTCAGGATATCTCCAGGCCAAAGCTGACCGATGCAACTAAATTCATAAATAAGAGAGAGGAAAAATATGATTTGAATATGAAAACACAACGTGTGTGTGTTTGTGTGTGCGTGTAAAGCTTGTTGGTAGAAGAAGAAGAGAAGAGAAGACATTGTCCCCAGCTGGACAAATGCATATAACAAGTGTGAAATATTTACAAATGATTGTTTTTGTTTTTTTGGAGGCCCAATGAATTGCAATGCCCAGTGCTTGTGTGTGTGTGTGTGTGTGTAAAGCTTGTTGGTAGATCAGATTTTGCCCCCAGCTGGACAAATGCATCTAACAAGTGTGAAATATTTACAAATGAGTAGCTTTTGTTTTTTCTTGAGGCCTAATGAATTGCTATGCCCAGTGCTTGTGTGTGTGTGTGTGTGTGTGTGTGTAGCATCATTTCGGTAGATCATATTTTGCCCTCTGCTAGGCAAAGGTATATCATTCATTCATCTTCTACCGCTTATCCGAACTACCTCGGGTCACGGGGAGCCTGTGCCTATCTCAGGCTTCATTGGGCATCAAGGCAGGATACACCCTGGACGGTGTGCCAACCCATCGCAGGGCACACACACACACTCTCATTCACTCACGCAATCACACACTACGGACAATTTTCCAGAGATGCCAATCAACCTACCATGCATGTCTTTGGACCGGGGGAGGAAACCGGAGTACCCGGAGGAAACCCCCGAGGCACGGGGAGAACATGCAAACTCCACACACACAAGGTGGAGGCGGGAATCGAACCCCGACCCTGGAGGTGTGAGGCGAACGTGCTAACCACTAAGCCACCGTGCCCCCTAAAAGTATATCAAAAGTGAGAAATATTTACAAATGTGTAGCTTTTTTTCTGGAGGCCTAATGAAATGCAATGCCCAATATGTTTGTGTGCATGTGTGTGTATGAGTGTGTGTGTGCGCGTGTGTGTTTGTGTGAAATGTTTACAAATGTGTAGCTTTTTTTTTTGTCTGGAGGCCAACTGAATTGCAATGCCCAATGCTCTGAACAGTGTTTGTGTGTGTGTGTGTGTGTGAGTGGCATCATTTCGGTAGATCATATTTTGCCCTCTGCTAGGCGAAGGCATATCAAAAGTGTGAAATATTTACAAATGTTTGGCTTTTTTTTCTTTTCTGGAGGCCTAATGAAATGCAATGCCCAATTTGTGTGCGTGTTTGTGTGTGTGTGTTTTGGGTGCGCATGTTAGTGGACATTTTACGTGTGCATTTGTGTCTGTATGTATGTTCATTGTGCTGAAAAGGGCAAAAGTGTGACCTATTGACCCATTAAATGTGGCCGAGTCAAAATGACCCAAGAGGATAACGAACGTGTAGTATATACTGTTCTGAACACATAGTTCAATGAAAATAGAAAAAATTAATTAAGCTTGCAAAATTCATAATTTGGAACAATCCTGGTAAATTTCAGGCAAATATGTGGAAGAAAACCAAAGTTATGACACATTAAGTTCTTCCAGCGGGGTCAAAAAGAATCAGGGACAACATGAAGGTTAACTTCCTTTCCCAACAAAGAATCAACAATTTCAGGTTCTTTAACAGCAGAAAGAAAATTATTATAGGCAAATTAATGAGTATGCAACCAAGACACTCCTGCGAAAACCTCGGATAAGTCCAGCTATTAAATAATTGAAGAAGCAGCGGCAACGAGGCATAAACACAGTGCAACGCAACACAACACAGCCCAGCAAGGCACAGCACAACGTAACCCAACACAGTCCAGCGAAGCACAGCACAACGTAACCCAACACAGCCCAGCGAGGCACAGCACAACGTAACCCAACACAGCCCAGCGAGGCACAGCACAACGTAACCCAACACAGTCCAGCGAGGCACAGCACAACATAACACAAACACAGCCCAGCAAGGCACGACGCATCATAACAGCCAAACGTAACAAAACGCATAGCAAGGCACGGCCTAACGTATCATAACAGCATAACGAGGCACAGCACGGCGCATCAGCCCAGCGAGATAAAACATAGTGCAATGTAACCTACATGGCCTAGCAAAGCATAACGTAACGCAACACAACATAGCCTTGCAAGGCACAGCACAACATACCATAACACAGCCCAGCGAGGCATAGCACAACGTATCACCACAGCATAGCGAGGCACAACATAGCGTAACATTACCCAACACGGCCTAGCAAGGCACAGCCCAACGCAATGCAGCATAGCCCAGCAAGGCACAGCCCAACACAGCCTAGCGAGGCATAACATAGCGCAACGTAACCTACCATGGCCTAGCAAGGCATAGCATAATGCAACACAACATAGCCTAGCAAGGCACAGCACAACGTATCACAACAGCCTATCGAGGCACAGAACGACGTATCACAACAGCCTAGCGAGGCAAAACATAGCGTAACCTAACCTAACACGGCCTAGCAAGGCGCAGCACAATGCAACGCAACAACATAGCCCAGCAAGGCACAGCACCAAGCACCATAACACAGCCTAGCGAGGCATAGCATAATGTATCATAACAGTCAACAATGCCTAACATGGCGTAACGTAACATGGTCTAGCGAGGCATAGCATAACATACCTAACATAGCTTAGCAGGGCATAGCATGACGTAACCTAACGTAGCTTAGCAGGGAATAGCATAACGTAAACTAACATAGCCTGGTGAGGCATAGCATAACGTAACATAGCCTAGCAGGGCATAGCATAACGTAACCCAACATAGCCTAACGAGGCATAGCACAACGTAACCTAACCTAGCTTAGCAGGGCATAGCACAACGTAACCTAAACTAGCTTAGCAGGACATAGCATAATGTTACATAACCTATCTTAGCAGGGCATAGCATAACGTAACCCAACAAAGCTGAGCAGGGCATAGCATAATGTAACATAACATAGCTAGCAGGGCATAGCATAACGTAACCATAGCATAATGTAACCTAACCTAGCTTAGCAGAGCATAGCATAATGTAACCCAACATAGCTGAGCAGGGCATAGCATAACGTAACCATAGCATAACGTAACCTAACCTAGCTTAGCAGGGCATAGCATAACATAACCATAGCATAACGTAACCTAACCTATCTTAGCAGGGCATAACATAATGTAACCTAACATAGCTGAGCAGGGCATAGCATAACGTAACCCAACATAACTGAGCAGGGCATAGCATAACGTAACCCAACATAGCTGAGCAGGGCATAGCATAACGTAACCTAACCTAGCTTAGCAGAGCATAGCATAACGTAACCCAACATAGCTGAGCAGGGCATAGCATAACGTAACCTAGCCTAGCTTAGCAGGGCATAGCATAACGTAACCCAACATAGCTAGCAGGGCATAGCATAACGTAACCATAGCATAACGTAACCCAACATAGCTGAGCAGGGCATAGCATAACATAACCTAACATAGCTGAGCAGGGCATAGCATAACGTAACCCAACATAGCTGAGCAGGGCATAGCATAACATAACCTAACATAGCTGAGCAGGGCATAGCATAACGTAACCCAACATAGCTGAGCAGGGCACAGCATAACGTAACCTAGCATAGCTAGCAGGGCATAGCATAACCTAACCTAACATAGCTGAGCAGGGCATAGCATAACGTAACCCAACATAGCTAGCAGGGCATAGCATAACGTAACCATAGCATAACGTAACCCAACATAGCTGAGCAGGGCATAGCATAGCGTAACCCAACATAGCTGAGCAGGGCATAGCATAACGTAACCTAGCATAGCTAGCAGGGCATAGCATAACCTCACCTAACATAGCTGAGCAGGGCATAGCATAACGTAACCTAACATAGCCTAGCAGGGCATGGCATAACGTAACCTAACATAGCCCAGCGAGGCATAACATAGCGCAACGTAACCTAACCTGGCCTAGCAAGGCATAGCATAACGTAACATAGCTTAGCAAGGTAAGCCTAGCTAACATAACATAACATAGCATAACCTAGCATACCATAACGAGCTGGCTTAGCAAGGCATATCGCAGCATGCATTACCTAGCATGAGGTAATCTAGCCTAGTATAGCAAGCATGGCATGACCCATCATGACGAGCAATGCAAAAGCATAGCATAACCTTATCTTATAACATAGCGTAACATACAATATAACCTAGCATAGCATAACATACATAGCATAGCGAAGCATAGCCTAACGTAGCATAGCATAACAGACTGTACAACACGCCAGCCCTAAGGTCGCTTCCGGCTCAACAAACGCACCATTATACACGAACATGCGCACCGTATCGATTTACCCCTTCGGCTCGAGTATACTAATAGTAATCACGAACTCTTATAGTTCCACATCGCGAACACAAAAGGAGATAGCTTGCGGTTTAAACTGTAATTAGCCGCCGAGTTTAAATCCCAGCAGCAGCAAAGCAGAGGAAGCAGCCCCACAAAAGAAGATAGCTTGCGGTTTAAACTCCCAATAGCCACCGAGTTTAAATCGCAGTTGCAGCAATGCAGAGGAAACAGCCAAGCAGACAGACTGAAAAAAGCATTTAAATAGGGCGCCCTGTTTGAAAGGGACCAATAGCGCGCTTAGGAATCAGATCAGCTGATGGGCAGGGTTAAAAAAATGACATCAGCTGATAGCCGAGCTTGACTATGTGGCCTGCCTGAACTGACGCTGAACGATATATTTCTCATTCTCCAGCTGAGCATTTGACTCCATCACCCGCTCATAATGAAGTCCCTAAAAATGTCCATTAAAAGATAAATAAACAAGAATGAAACACACACACACACACAAACACACACACACACACACACACACACACACACACACACAAACTTCAGCTTAAACCAGAAAAACCAGTTGGTGTCAGTAAAAGTGAAACTCAGCAGCTCAGTTTTATGACGACTAAAAAATAAAAGAATTGACGAGTAAAAACACAGTGAGTATCAAAATCTAAGGCTATAAAGACAATGAACTAACAGTAGATGTGGAAGAGTTTTCTCAGTTTGTAAAAAAGTTTTAATGTACACAGGTTGTTTTATAATTTGATAGTGTGACTATTTCCTGTAAGTGAACTCTGCTGATTCAGGGTTTAATTTAACACACCGATGTTGGAGTGAAGTAAACGTGTGTCCTGCTGTAATCTGGAGAAGGAGACATGACCTACAACATGAGTGTGTCTGGAAAACAGGACTCACAGAAAGACGAGAGGTGACTTACTTTTACATTCACCAGCAATAAATACACACCATCTCATGGGAACACATCTGTATCTCTAAACACTCACTGGTTAACAGAGGAACTCAAGTTTGCTTTAAGGTGTTTAATAGCGGTGAATATATCACTGATCTGATCTAAGAACAGTTTAGACAAATCATTCACTGAGAGAAGAGTAAAAAGGATTGTGTAATGTGGAGCATAAGAGCAGCATAGCTTTGAGTCAGTGAACTCTACAGGCTTTAAGACCCAGCTGAGTCAGTTAGCTGTGACTGGGACTCCTGATATCAGTGTAATTCCTGAGTTATAAGGCCTGTCTCCTAAATAAGTGTACAGACTGGATCTGAATTAAAAAGATAGAATTATTGTTGTTTAATGATGAACAAATTGTTTAACAGTGCTGAGACAAGTAGAGTATTGCTGATTATTAGTCAGAGTAGTAATATTTCTGTTGTAATTCTAGAATGATGGAGGGAAAGAGATCAGACTCACCAGATCCCAGCTGTGTGTCCATGAAGAGTGACCAGTCAATGGAAAAAAAAATTCACTTCAGAGACGGAGACAGTTCTACTGATGTGAGGTCAGTATAGTGAGGTGTTTTACAGCATTGTTCCACCTGATCAAACTCACTCGTCTCATTATGAAGCCCTTCATGAGCTTTATCAGGTGTTGAAGCAGTAAAACACTAAACTGTGCAGTGCTGCAGCTCTCGGACTGGCAGTGAGGAAAACTGCTTTAAGAGTTCAGTTCAGTCTGCAGTCCCTGAGCTGGAGGGTCTGTGGTGCTACAGAAGAACATTTACACCTGGGACATTAATGACAATATAAATATTTTATTCATTTATTCAAACATTTGTTTCTAAACATGTTGGTGTCAGTTAGGAAATCCTGAAATCAGTGTATCGTGTTAAGAGGATAGTGTTAAATATCTGTCTCTGTATTTATTAGTGTGTGATTTGTGCAGCTATGAATACATATAGTCCATATTACATGATGTGTTTTGTTTGTTCACAGACCACAAAATAAGAAATCAAACACCAGCAGACATCAGCTGGACTCCATATTCAAGGTGTGT
Source organism: Tachysurus vachellii (assembly GCF_030014155.1). Taxonomy (NCBI): domain Eukaryota; kingdom Metazoa; phylum Chordata; class Actinopteri; order Siluriformes; family Bagridae; genus Tachysurus; species Tachysurus vachellii. Next base: position 34,491,787 of record NC_083462.1, read on the forward strand.
GCATTTGTGTGTAATATATGTGTTTCTTTTTACTGTGTATTTAATTAACAGCATTATAGGTAATCAGACAGAATTTTACTCTTTATAACCGTTGTAATAAAGAGAGACTTTTCTTCTTTTCATAAAATAAAAACATTTCTCTCTGTGTAGCATGACAATATTCAGATCTGATTCTTTGTGTGTCTAACCAGGAGCTGGAACACAAAGTCATTACTTTGTTAAAGAATGAGTTGAAGAGGTTTAGGAAGCTCCTGAATCCAGATTACCCAGCATGCACTGAGAGGGAGGTGGAGGATGAGGAGGATCTGCACAGTGTCAGAGAGGGAGTGCTGAAGATCACACTGCATGTCCTGAAGAACATGAACCACACAGATCTTGCTAACACACTGCACAACAGTAAGAGCTCTGAGTCATGACTTTATTCCATCAGGTTCACTTTAGAGAGAAAATAGTTTTAGATATGAACAGATTTAGTTTTAAATTTCATTTTAGTTTCATGTAAATCTGCTGCTTTTCTGTTCTGTTCATGGTCCAGCTTGTGGTTACTCTGTACAATGGTCCTGTTGCTTTAATAATATTTAGTAAATCAATCAGGAATGAAGAGCAGCAACTGAAATAAATTGACATTTTATATTCTTCTTGCTGATACTGCATTAGAACATTTTATTACTTTGTTTATTAGAGTCTGTAGGTTCTGTGTATCAGCCAAAGATGAAGTCCAAGCTGAGAGAGAAGTTTAAAAGAATTAATGAAGGAATCTCACAGCATGGAAGCTCAGCACTTCTGAATGAGATCTACACAGAGCTCTACATCACAGAGGGTTGGAGTGGAGACGTCAATAATGAACATGAGGTGAGACAGATTGAGACAGTCTCCAGGAGACCAGCAATACAGGAGAAACCCATCAAATGTAATGACCTCTTTAAAGACAAGTCCATCAGAACTGTGCTGACTAAAGGTGTTGCTGGGATTGGAAAAACAGTCTCTGTGCAGAAGTTCATTCTGGACTGGGCTGAAGGAAAAGTAAATCAGGATGTTACCTTCATGTTCCCATTTCCTTTTAGAGAGCTAAATCTGATGAAGCAGCAAAATCTCAGTTTGATGAATCTTCTTCATCACTTTTTCCCAGAATTGAGAGAACTAGAATCAATAGACGGTGACTCCTACAAAGTGCTGTTGATCTTTGATGGTCTGGATGAGTGTCGACTTCCTCTAAATTTCGAGAAGAATGAGAGATTGTGTGATGTAACTGAGTCAGCCTCAGTGGATGTGCTGCTGACAAATCTCATCAAGGGGAATATGCTTTCCTCCGCTCTTCTCTGGATAACCTCTCGACCAGGAGCAGCCAATCAGATCCCTCGTGAGTGTGTAGACCAGTTAACAGAAGTACGAGGGTTCAGTGATCCTCAGAAAGAGGAGTACTTCAGGAAGAGGATCAGTGATCAGAACCTGGCCAATAAAGTCATCACACACCTGAAGTCTTCAAGAAGCCTCTACATCATGTGCCACATCCCAGTCTTCTGCTGGATCTCAGCCACTGTTCTAGAGAGAATGTTGGGTGAAGCAGAGAGTGGAGAGATCCCCAAGACTCTGACTCAAATGTTTACACACTTCCTGATCTTTCAGATCAAACACAAGGACCAAAAATACCATCAGAAATGTGACCCTGATCCTCAGCAGACCAGAGAGAGTATCATGGCACTGGGAAAACTGGCTTTCCAACAGCTGAAGAAAGGAAACCTGATCTTCTATGAGGAAGACCTGAGAGAGTGTGGCATTGATGTCAGAGATGTGTCAGTGTACTCAGGAGTGTGTACCCAGATCTTCAGAGAGGAGTTTGGGCTTCAGCTGGGGAAGGTGTTCAGCTTCGTACACCTGAGTGTTCAGGAGTTTCTGGCTGCTTTATATGTATTATTCTGCTTTATTTTTAGTAAGACAAATGTCCTTGTGGAGCAAAGCACAGGACGTTTTAAAATCCACAGAAATCCAAACATGTCTGATCTACTCAGGAATGCAGTGGACAAGGCTTTACAGAGTCAGAATGGACACCTGGACCTGTTCCTCCGCTTCCTTCTGGGTCTCTCACTTGAGTCCAATCAGACTCTCTTACGAGACTTAATGCCACAGATAGGAAGCAGATCTCACAGCAAACAGGAAACAGAGTACATCAAGGAGAAGATCAGGCAGAATCCATCTCCAGAGAAATCCATCAATTTGTTCCACTGTCTGAATGAACTGAATGATAATTCCCTAGTGCAGGAAGTACAATCTTACGTGAACAGAGAAGGTTACAGATGTCTCAGTGGAGCCAGACTCTCTCCTGCTCAGTGGTCAGCTCTGGTGTTTGTGTTACTGAACTCAGAACAAGAGCTGGATGAGTTTGATTTGAGGAAATATGATCTATCAGAGGAATGTCTTCTGAGGCTGCTGCCAGTGGTCAAAGCCTCCAGAACAGCTAAGTGAGTTATTATAAATGTATTACTGCATGGTTTTGTTTTTTAATGTAACACTGAACTGCACTGTTTGGATTAATGTTCGTTAATAGTTACTCTAATCATCTTTAAACAAACCTCTGGTACTTTTACAGAAGATTGTTTCACTTTTTACACTAACATGTTATATCTGAATTGAGGGCTGGTCCACATGAACAAAATATTATGACATGATATGAGTCATTTTATATCATTTTAATACGGTATTTTCACCAAACGCGCAGTTAGTTTCCCAGAAGGAGCAAGATCATTTGAGTAAACAATTTGTGTCAAGTTTGCTCTCAAAATGGCAGGAAAAAAAGGGTGATGTTCATATGTGCCCATATTTATGATGTGGGTCTTTGCGGTAACATGGTAAAAAATGTGGCTCTTGGTCTCTGTCTGGTTTACAAGAAGAAAGCCATTGTTAAGAGGAAAGCCATAAGAAATCCCATTTTCAGTTTGCGACAAGCCATGTGGGGGACACAGCAAGCATGTGGAAGAAGGTGCTCTGTCAGATGAGAACAAAATGTAACTTTTTTGGCAAAATTCAAAATGTTATGTGTGGTGTAAACCTAACACTGCACATCACCCTGAACACCATCCCCACCGTGAAACATGGTGGTGGCAGCATCATGTGCGGATGCTTTTCTTCAGCAGGGACAGGGAAGCTGGTCAGAGTTGATGGGAAGATGGATGGAGGCAAATACAGGGCAATCTTAGATGAAAACCTGTCTGCAAAAGAGGTTCCAACAAGACAATGACCTTAAACATACAGCCAGAGCTACAATGGAGTGGTTTACTGTAGATCAAAGCATATTCATGTGTTAGAATGGCCAAGTCAAAGTCCAGACCTAAATGCAATTGAGAATCTGTGGCGAGACATGAAAATTGCTGTTCACAGATGCTCGCCATCCAATCTGACTGAGCTTGAGCTATTTTGCAAAGAATGGGCAAAAATTTCACTCTCTAGATGTGCAAAGCTGGTAGATACATACCCCAAAAGACTTGTCGCTGTAATTGCAGCGAAAGGTGGTTCTTCAAAGTATTGACTCAGTGTGGCTGAATACAAATGCACACCACACTTTTTATTTATTTGTAAAAAAAAAGTTGGACACCATTTATCATTTTCCTTCCACTTCACAATTATGTGCCACTTTGTGCTGGTCTATCACATAAAATACTAATAAAATCCTAATATAAAATCCTAATATCTTAAATGCTTGCATTTGAGAACTAAAGACATTTCTGGACTAAAAACCAGTGAAAGACTTTTTCTTTTCTGTTTATTTTGAAAGTGACATTTAACAGAACTCTCACAGATGAGAAAAACATCAGACTGACAAAATGGGATCAATATGGAAAGAAAATATAAAAAGTAAATATTAAAACACTCTAATGTCCTTCACGTATCTCTTTATGTTCAAGTTCCTCATCTTTTGTTCTGTGTGACATAGTGTTGTGGGGAGATTCACTCTGTCATGTCTTTTTTCCTCAATTTTCTTTTTAATAATGGTTAAACATAGGTTAAACATTTACCCTAATACAAAGGAAAAACAAAAGTCTTTTTCAGTCTGCACTACTCCTAAACTTTACCAAGGACTGAGCTTGTGGTAAATAAAACATCAATCATCATTTTGGACCTCGACACATTCGACAGATGAAGTGGGAAAATGTTCACTTTACAGTATCTTCTTATTTTGTTAGAAACAAGCTAGGCAGCAAACTCAGATGAGTGATGAATATTTTCTTTTTCAAACAGTTAACTGTATGTAGAGGATGTATTTTGAAATGTGACTTTTTATATGAAGATTTATATTATGATGGGGTTCTTTGACGGGGAAGTGTACAAGCAGGTAAAAAGAGACAGGATGAATAATCAGTCACAGGTGAGTGTAGTGTCGTGATCACTGTTATTGGATTGTATATGTAAAATCAGAGGTCTGGAGGTGACAGTTTTCTACCTGTGCGAGCACAGAGAACAACACTGTTTGTTCTGTTATTGTTACTTATGGTAACATATAACTGACTGTAAAGTACAACTAGTATTGTCATGTTATTAACTGTTAGTGTACAGCTCAATAATTCTTTATTTTCTGTAATAAAATGCACTGTATCTGCAGTGTTGGTTGTAATAAATCGAACACAGATCAGAGTGTGGTGTTTGTAGGCTCACTCTCACATATGTGTGTTACGTACATTTCCTGAGAGATTTTGGAGTGCAGAAAGACGTCCCTGATCCTGTAAATGTGCCGATGTGGTGTCCTGTCCTCTGATTAGTGTGTGTGACACAAACACACTGACATTTTTGTTGCATCTTTAATTTTAGCTGGATTATGGCTGTTTTTGTGTGCTTGAGATCAGTGTTCTGATATTTCATAATTTCTCTTCCAGTCTGTGTGAGTGTAATCTGACAGAGGAAAGCTGTAGAGTTCTGTCCTCAGTTCTCAGCTCAAACTCCTCCAGTCTGAGAGAACTGAACCTGAGTAACAATAAACTGCAGGATTCAGGAGTGAAGCTGCTCTCTGATGGACTGAAGAATCCACACTGTACACTGGAGAAACTGAGGTACACATACACACACACACACACACATGTTTAAGCTGCTTTGTAAATGTGGATATACACTGAGAGTGAGATCCACATCCTGGGAGCAGCAACACTAAAAGCAGTTTGACTGAAGCTTCTTCTTATTAAAATTCACCTTAAGGAAGTCAGCATTTGTTGATGATAAATAAATATTTATTAACAAATATTTAACAGTTACACTGATATATAAACTTGTGTGTCATCTATATAACTATAAAAACGTACTCGGTTACGAACGTAACCTCGGTTCCCTGAGATACTCCCCGGAGGTGGTATGATGACGGAGTCTGAAGAGGCCGTCGTATCAAACCGAAAGAACCCGAGCGTGCAAGGTCGGGATGTCCAGGTTATAGAATCTGACAAAAGTGGACGGCGAGGACCAACTGGCCGCCTCACAGATGTCCTTGATAGAGACACCACCAGACCAGGCCCATGAAGAGGCCACCCCTCTAGTGGAGTGGGCTCTTACTCCTATGGGGCATTCAAGACCCATAGAAGAGTAACATAGAGCGATAGCGTCGACTATCCAACGCGAGAGGCGTTGCTTTGAGACCGAAGACCCCTTGGTGCGGCCACCAAAGCAGACAAAAAGCTGGTCAGATTGCCTGAACGGCTGTGACCGCTCAGTGTATACCCTCAAAGCCCTCACTGGGCAGAGTAAATTCAGCTCTTGCTCACCTGACAACAGAGGCAGAGCCGAGAGAGAAACAAACTGCGCTCTAAATGGCGTTGAGAGCACTTTAGGTACGTAGCCGTGCCTGGGTTTTAAAATGACCTTTGAGTCATTGGGCCCAAACTCAAGGTATGCAGGGCTCACCGAGAGGGCCTGCAAATCACCAACATGCTTGACCGATGCTAGAGCAAGTAGCAGAGCGGTTTTGAGCGTTAGGGGCTGAAGGCCAGCTGACCGCAGCGGTTCAAAGGGAGGTCCTTTGAGCGCTTCAAGGACCGTGTGAAGGTCCCAAGTGGGAGCGGTGAGAGGACGTAGCACCTCCTAGCACCTCTCAGGAAACGCACAATGAGGCCGTTTCGACCCGCTGATTGGCCAGCAATAGGAGCATGAAATGCTGCGATGGCTGCTACGTACACCTTGAGCGTGGAAGGGGTGAGACCTTTGTCCAGACGCTCAAGGAGAAATGACAGTATCGGAGCTACGTCACCCTGAGTCCTAGGCACTCTAAGTGGCTCAAGAGCACGGATCTGTGGTGGTCTAGCTCGGTTCGCGACTGGGCTAGAATGAGCCAGTCGTCGAGATAGTTCAGAATGCGGATTCCCATCTGTCTCAGAGGGGAAAGTGCCTCGTTCATGCACTTCGTGAAAGTGCGAGGAGCTAGAGACAGCCCAAAGGGAAGGACTACATATTGGTAAGCCACACCCTCGAACTCGAATCTCAAGAATCGTCTGTGATGTGGGGCTATCTGGATGTGAAAGTAAGCATCTTTCAGATCCAGCGAGAAGAACCAGTCCTCGGGGCAAATCTGCGTGAGGATCTGCTTCAGTGTCAACATCCTGAACTTCCGTTTCATGAGGGAGAGGTTCAGGAGTCTGAGGTCTAAGATGGGTCTGAGACCGGCATCTTTCTTGGGGACAAGGAAATAACGGCTGTAGAACCTCGACCCACTTTCTGAGGGAGGAACCATCTCTATGGCTCCCTTCCTAAACAGCTTCAGCACTTCGGTGCGGAGGACCTGGGCGTCATCCGGCTCTACCAAAGTGGGAATCACCCCGCGAAAACGCGGGGGTCTCAGGGCGAACTGCAGTGAGTAGCCGTATTTTATTATCCCCAACACCCACTTGGACACTCCGGGGATGGCCTGCCAGGCCTCGGCCCGCGTGACAAGGGGCTGGACAGTGTCGGATGGCAGGCCACTGATTAGGGGCCTGAACACTGACGAGTGTGGAAGAGGAAAATTGATGTCCAGGCGGTTTAGCGCGCTTAGTGGGGCGAGCTGGGTGCTGCTCCTTAGGGGGCGCCACCTGGGGGGCAGAAGGGACAGGTTTGCTCTGGCGCTGAGTCGGCGCAGTCCTGGGGTGACTCGGGGCAGAGGTGGAGCGCTTGGGCAGGAAGTGCCGCATAGCCTGGGACGACTTCTGTGCTGCGGTGAAGCGCTCCGTAAACGCTTCTACGGCCGGCCCGAAGAGACCGGATGGAGAGACTGGGGCATCTAGAAAGGCCACCTTGTCGCTCTCCTTAATCTCAGTGAGGTTAAGCCAGAGGTGGCGCTCCAGCACAACCAGGTTGGCCATGGATCGTCCAATGGCTTGGGCCGTGGTTTTTGTGGCGCGCAGGGCCAGATCTGTGGCGCTGCGGAGGTCGCAAAAAGCAGGTTCACTAGGGCTCGACTCATCCAGGGAACGGAGAAGCTTTGCCTGGAACACCTGTAGAATGGCCATGGTGTGTAGTGCTGAAGCGGCTTGGCCCGCAGAAGTGTAGGCTCTGCCAGCCATGGCAGATGTCATCCTGCAGGGCTTTGAAGGAAGGGCTCTCTTGCTTTTCCACCCCACAGCCACGGGGGGGGCAGAGATGAGCAGCCACGGCCTCGTCCAGGGGCGGCAATTGCTCATAGCCCTTCTCCTGAGAGCCATCTACTGCGCTGAGAGCTTCAGAGGAAGTGCGTAGGCGGGCCGAGTAGGGGGCGCGCCACGACTTTGTGAGCTCATCGTGCACCTCAGGGAAGAACGCTGGCGGGGGGCCTGGCGGCTTCCCGGCAGTAACCACTCGTCCAGCCTGCTGCGCGTCGGCTCCTCAGGGGGGGCCCACTCCAGATGGAGATCTTCGACAGCTCTGGAGAGGATGCGGAGAAGCTCGGCATCCATCCCAGCTTTGGCGTCAATGGGCTCTCGCGACGGCAAGTGGGAGGGGTTAGAATCACCGGCCCAGTCTTCCGTTTCAGAAGCCGCGAGTGACATGGAGTCGTCAAGCGGCTCGTCCTCCGATCCGCCAAATGAGATGAGGTCACTCACTTCAGCTGAGGGACGCTGCTCTGGGCATGAGAAGAGGACGGGGGACGGCTCTCTCGTTGGAGAGGGTGAGGCATGCGGGTGCCGAGCCGGCGTGAGCTCACCCAAACCCGGGCGCTGAGCCCCTCTTCCCCGCTGTCGCTCGCGGGAGGAAAAAGACGGGGGGGCGTGAGGGGCGGGGTCACTTTCATTAAAGAAAGCGATCTGCAAGCGCAGAGAGGCGAGACTCATGCTCTCACAGAAGCCGCATGAGGACTCAGTGAGTGCAGTTTCAGCGTGGGATTTACCCAGGCAGGAAACGCACTCCTCATGGCCGTCATTGTCGTGCAGAGGGACTCTGCATGTGCCACAGTTGTGACGCGGCATGGCCGCCGCCGTTAAAACGGCGTTTTCGGAAATGCTCTTTTAGAGCGGTGAAAACCGCTGGAAAGCTCTTTTTGTGATCGCCGGATGGCGGCAGGAGATCGCTGAGAAGCGGCTGCAAGCAGGAAGCCGGCGGCCCGAGAACGGCGCAAGAAGCGGCTGTCTAAAGAGCGCCTGTGCGGTGCCTGTTCAACGGCGAAAATCCAGCGAAGGCGTTCAGAGGAAATTCAGCGAAGTGAAGTCGTCGCTGAAGGAGTAAGATCTGATTTCCTTGGGCTTTGGCGCGCTGCATCTCCACAGGCTCGCGCAGCTATGCAGCGCCGTCATTGGTTTAAAAAAGTTTACAGATTAAACCAATGGCAGTGCAGTTGCACTGCGTTATTGAAAAAGGCTTCAGTATTGAGGAAAAAAGGAGCTTTTCCCCCATACGCAGTATGAGTGGAGTATCGAAAGGGAACTGATTTCATGTGTTTGAATGAGTCGAACAAGAGACATGTAAAGGGAGAAAAGCAAGGCTCCTAAAATAGATCTTTATGGAACTCCAAATGAAATATCATATTGTCTTGATGAGTGACTTCACAATTTACCATAAAACTGTCTACCACACAAGTATGATCTGAACCAGTTTAGTGCTGGTCCTTAGAGACCTACCCAGTGTTCAAGTCAAGAAGAATATCCTGGTCTACAGAATCAAAAGCTATACTCAGGCCAAGAAGAACAAGAATGGAAATGTGATCAGAACTGGAACTTAGTTACAGATCATTTAAAACCCTGAGCAAATGCTGCACAGCACAGAACATTTGTATTTAGTGACACTAAAACGCTATAAAAGGTAAATTGGAGTTATTGTGACTTATTTATGAAACAGCAAAGAGTGAATTAGGTTTGAATGTGGTAAAGGGAAACCATACTTACCATACTTTTGAGAAGTGCACTCACATAATGTCAGGGATCTGCGCGGACCTTAGGACACGTGCTAATGTTTTTATTATTGTCACGTGTCTGCCCCGCCTTTGTCTGCTCCTCCCTGTCTCCTCACCTGTTTCCCATCCTGTGATTGTCTGTGTATGTATATATGTGAGCCGCGTTGCCAATGGCAGTGCGGATTCATTAGTGTAATTTAAGTTAGTTCCCCGTGTCGTGTGGATGTCTGTTTGTTTCCCTACTGTATTAAACCCCTTTCATTTGAAGCTATCCTGCCTACGGGTCTGTCTCCTTCCCGCCGTATCCGGGGGTCTGACAAAATGAATCCGCCTTAAGACCCAGCAGACCCAGCAGGATAGCTTCCAGCTCGGACCGGCCTTTTTTTTTCCTTTTTGCCTTTTTTTCTCCGGGGAAGGACGCCGCTCCGTTTCCGGTTTTTCCCGAGGAGGACGTCGCGTCACTTCCCCCTGGGACTGTTCCGTCAGTTCTTCCGGGCCTGAGTCCAGAGACATCGCTCCGCATTTCTCCGGTGAGGGACGCCGCTCCGTTTCCGGTACAGATCCCGAGGAGGACGTCGCTTCACCATGTTCGCGGAGGATGTCGTGATCCTGGTTGGCCCACCTTTTTTCTTTTGTTTGGCACCCTGCGGCATCGCCCCGCATGTTCCGGTGAAGGACGCCGCTCCGTTTCCGGTACAGATCCCGAGGAGGACGTCGCTTCACTCTTTCCGCGGGGGGTGCTGCAGGTCCGAGGCGGAGGATCCTTCCCCCCTGGACTGTCCCGTCAGTCCTTCCGGGCCTGAGTCCAGTGACATCCTCACCACGTTCGTGGAGGATGTCGTCATCCTGGTTGGCCCCCTTTTTTTTTGGTGCCCCGCGGCATCGCCCTGCACGTTTCCGGTGAAGGACGCCGCTCCGTTTCCGGTACAGATCCCGAGGAGGACGTCGCTTCACTCTTTCCGCGGGGGGTGCTGCGGGCCCGAGGCGGAGGATCCTTCCCGCCCTCCCGCCCCTTTTCTCTGGTCGCCGAGGCGGGGGTTTGGCCGCGGTGCGTCGGGGGATGTTGCTCGGCACCTCAGTTCGGCGGTGGACGTCACTCGGCCCTACAGCTCGGCTGTGGACTTCGCTCGGCCCTTCAGCTCGGATGCGGACGTCGCTTCGGCCCTTCAGCTCGGCTGTGGACGTCGCTCGGCTCTCTTTGGCTGCGCCGCCGTGTGCCCTGCTCCCCCCACCTACCTCGCCGTGTGCCTTGGCTCCCCTCGCCTACCTCGCCGTGGTCCTTGCTCCCCCCACTGGCCTCGCCGTCGTCCTTGCTCCCCTCACCTGCCAATCACCGTGGGCCTCGCCCCCCCTCCTGGACCTTGTCGGGTTTTGGGCGCTTCGGGAGCCGCGCCTTAAGGGGGGGGTTCTGTCAGGGATCTGCGCGGACCTTAGGACACGTGCTAATGTTTTTATTATTGTCACGTGTCTGCCCCGCCTTTGTCTGCTCCTCCCTGTCTCCTCACCTGTTTCCCATCCTGTGATTGTCTGTGTATGTATATATGTGAGCCGCGTTGCCAATGGCAGCGCGGATTCATTAGTGTAATTTCCGTTAGTTCCCCGTGTCGTGTGGATGTCTGTTTGTTTCCCTACTGTATTAAACCCCTTTCATTTGAAGCTATCCTGCCTACGGGTCTGTCTCCTTCCCACCGTATCCGGGGGCCTGACACATAAACCAGATACAATCTAATGTAACACAATTTGACAACCCCTGCCATCTACTCGACCAAAAAGTTCTCTATTACACTGTCACGGGCGTAGAACGAAAAGGCAGGGAATCCAAATGCAAGTAAAGATTTTAATAAACACAACACAAACTAATCCTGGGCAAGGCAATGACAAAAAGAAGACGAGAAACTCAATTACACACAACAGCCATAAAAGGACAACAACCGACAAAGAACATGGCAAACACACAGGGTTAAATACACACAGGGAACCAGTGAAAAACCAGAACAAGAACACATGACTACATCAACCAATGAGAACATGACACAAGGCTCCATATAAAAAAGAATCTTCTGCCATATAAAATGACTTTGCTCCATTTTAAGAACCATTCATCAAATAAAATAAATGCATCGATGTCACTTTGGAGATAGAAAGTGTAATCTGCAATGAATAAAGAAGTTCCCAATACTTTTAGTGAGCAAGCATTCTATGGACATTCAAAAACCAATTTGGCCGAATGCCTTGGCTTTCCCACCACTACAGTTGTTGATATTGTAGTATTACACTTTTAAAAATAAAATAAAATAAATGTACCTTTGAAGTAGGAGTGGGGGTACATTTATCTTAGTTCCATTACTTAGAAAAATGCCTGAAAACAACTTGGTACATCTTGTGCTATAAAACCTCACTTTACACAAAAAGGCAAAATTCCACATGTGCTGTATATTAAAAATTTCTATCCATCTTAGATGTGAGGTAGTATACAAAAACAAAACAGTGCAAATTGAGTTCTGTAAATGCTTGTCCACTGAACACTCTTTACTCTTCCACATTCACTGAGGAAATAAGGAAAGTGAGAGACACAAATGGCACAGTTCAATGTAACAATCCTCCAAAAGAGTTTTCTCCATGGACTAAATAAACATTCTTTCACCATCACCCTCTATCAGTTAAATGCATTTTAGATAGATAGATAGATAGATAGACAGACAGACAGACAGACAGATACATACATACATACATACATACATACATACATACATACATACATACATACATACATACGTACGTACGTACTTGTGTGAAAAAAAGTGTTGCCCCTTCTTGATTTTTTATTTTTCTGCACGTTTGTCACAATTTAATGTTTCAGATCATCAAACAAATATAAATATTAGTTAAAGATAACACAAGTAAACCCAACATGCAGTTTTAAAATGAATGTTTTATTATAAAGGGAAAACAAAATCCAAACCTACATGGCAATGTGTGAAAAAGTGTGAAAAACCTAATAACTGGTTGGGCCACCCTTAGCAGCAAGAACTGCAATCAAGCTTTTGCGATAACTTGCAATGAATCTGTTACAGGGCTGTGGAGGAATCTTGGTACACTCATCTTTGCAGAATTGTCGTAATTAATCCAAATTTTAGGGTTTAAGGTCATGCCACAGCATCTCAATAGGATTCAGGTTAGGACTTTGACTAGGCCACGCCAAAGTCTTCATTTTGTTTTTCTTCAGCCATTCAGAGGTGGACTTGCTGGTGTGTTTTGGATCATTGTCCTGCTGCAAAACGCCAGCTTGCTTCAGTTTGAGGTCACAAACAGATGGATCTCAGGAAGTCGTGGCCTAATGGTTAGAGAGTTTGTCCCAAAAGCAGACAAAGTGAGCCAAATGAAACAGATCAGACAAATAATTTATAATTGGTAATTTTTTATTTAGGAAAATGTTATATAAGTTATTATATTATATAAGTTTATATAATAAGTTTATATAAAGAGTTTCACAGTCTTGTAATGGAGCATGACCGTGTGAAAGTGTGTCACAGAACACCTGACATACCTATCCTCTGCCTGGTGAATATGCTGTGCAGAGGGTGGTGGGTGTTGTCCAGGATAGAGAGCAGTCTGTCTAGGGTCTGCCTTCTCTCTGCTACTGTCACCAGCTCTTCCAACCACAGATCCTGCCCTCCTCACCAATCTGTCCATTCCTGCTCAATTAACACTAAATAAACTAATCGGGTTCATCACAACTTAATTCAACACACATACATAAATTCAAATTTAAACATGTCAAATACACCAACAAATGCAAGTGAATACTAACCACTAGAGAGCCTTTTTAAAATCACTCAAAGCAAAATGGAGGTCATTGTTCAACAACAGGAACACTACATATAAATTTAAAAAATTTTAAAAAAGGTTTTTACCATTATAATTATAATAATTTAAATAATAATTATAATAAATTATAATAATTTATTTATATTGCACTTATCTTACTACATACAAAGTGCTTTACAAGATAAAATAAATAAGTTAAAACTATTTCAATCAAGCAGATTAAGAACAAATTAAAACAGACAAATTATAATGTAGAAAAAATGCAATTCTAAAATGAGTAAAAGGCTAAAACACAAATATAACAAACACACATAAAATCAAATTTAGGCATGTCAGGTACACCGCAAACGCTTCTGTATTCTGTACTGTATGCACTCCCTATGTGCCTTTGTTTTCTCCTTAAAATTCTGGTTATATTTAATGTTAATAACTGTGCCATCATTTCTATCCATTGTATATTTCATGCCAAAATTGCTTATCCAATGTAAATAGTTGTAGCTAAAATAAACATCATGGTATTAACTATAGCTACATACAACCAAATTAAATTGGGACATTTGACATTTACAGTAAATAACAATTATGTTTACTAATAACTTAAGAGGTAAAGTTAGCAGCCATGCCTGTGCAACGTTTAGTTAGCCTTTTAGCTAATGTTACTGTTGCTGTTAAACCAAAAACAAGCAAGATAAACTAATCTATGGCTCTTTAAGTCAGATATGCTAAGAAAGCTTCAAACAATGACACTATAAATGACACTATAAACAGAAAATAAAACCTCAACAAACTGAGTAGAACTTATCTAACTCAAAATATGATCGGCATTTGATTAGTTTTAGTTTTCCCTTATGTTTCCAGAGCAGGAGGTGGAGTTTCCACAAAAAGCTTAACTACTTTCATTATCTTTAACATGACTGACATTTGGTCGTTTTACATTCGCCCTGATCTAATGATTTTTATAAGATTGACACATGTTCAGAAGAGGAATATAAGTCAGTTGTGTGAGAATATGAAGTGCAAACTTGAAATTGAACACCACAACTTTCCCTTTTTTAAAGTGTGAGCTGTGACACATGGACATGGATACATCTGTCCAAGAGCAGTCTGAGTTTATACACAGACTGTTCATTTTATATTTTTATCCTGACATTAGAACCTTGTGCTGAGGTGGACACTTTATTTCTCTCTGATGGAAACACTATTAGAGAAATAAATCAAACACTTCATCATTTCTCTTCCAGTCTGTGTGAGTGTAATCTGACAGAGGAAAGCTGTAGAGTTCTGTCCTCAGTTCTCAGCTCAAACTCCTCCAGTCTGAGAGAACTGGACCTGAGTAACAATAAACTGCAGGATTCAGGAGTGAAGCTGCTTTCTGATGGACTGAAGGGTCCACACTGTACACTGGAGATACTGAGGTACACAAACACACACAGTTTTAATAAACACTACAACATCCACTTCTCCTCTGTGGTAACTGTAATTGTAGTGATCTGATATATTGTCATTGTTGTGTGTGTGAGATGGAGAGTTAGTGTACCGTATATAAAGATTTTGTGTAGTTCATGTTTTCAATACTAAAACTGAGTGTGTTAAGTGTGAGAAGGTTTATTTTCTTGCAGGATGTGGGACTGCGGTATTACAGATGAAGGTTGTGCTGCTCTGGCTTCAGCTTTGAGGTCAAACCCCTCATCACATCTAAGAGAACTGGATCTGTACGTTAATAATCCAGGAGAATCAGGAGAGAAGCTACTCTCTGATCTACTGAAGGATCCACACTGTAAACTGGAGACACTACAGTGAGTTACTGACTTACTGTCTCTTTACTGTATGATATGTGTTAAATTTATGCTGCTGTTGTTCATAAGCAATGTGTTTATATTTGTCTGTAATTCTGTCCTGTTGTGTTTTTCAGAATTTATTATAATAAACTCACCAGGTCTGGTGTATGACAGGAGTCTCTCCTCAGACCTTTTTTCCAGGATAAATCAGTTATGCTGTGACTGATCACATCCTTTTATCTGCCCAGCTACAATTTCACACGTTAACATATTTTACAATCCAGAGTAAAATATAAAAACTTATGATCAATCTGACTTGTTACTTTTTATGTGATTTTGTCTACAAAGTTTGCTACATTATTTGAACATAAAATAAAGTCAATCCCTTGTAAAGCATACAAAGTTTTTCACTATATTCCCTCTTGAAAATTATTTATAATTTTAAATAAAGTCCCTCATCATTATTCAAAATCACAACAAAATACGCTTCTAGAGGAATGGTCGAAAATTCCCATAAACACACTCCCAAACCTTGTGGAAAGCCTTCCCAGAAGAGTTGAAGATGTTATAGCTGCAAAGGGTTTACTCCATAACTCCATATTAAACCTTACGGATTAAGAGTGGGATGGCATTAAAGTTCATGTGCGTATAAAGATATTTATGTAATAGATATTTAGTCAACACATTTGGTTAATCATGCACATTTAAGAGAGCGCAGCATTTTGGGTAAACATCATTTTGTTACCACTGAAGTGGATTACTTTTGTATAATAGCAATCCTGGAGTGTGTTATTCTGTTTATGGCACAGATGTTAGGAAGTGATTACAATGTTTGCTAATGAATGACACATCACACTTATTGGTGCATTTTATGTTAAATGACAAGAATAAGAAAAATGAGCTCCAATTACACTTACATTATTACAGCAACTGTAAATATTTATGTGCTGGGAACCTTTACAAAGCATTGTGATTGCTTTGGACATCTATAACTAATAAGTGTTACAGAAGCAGGTATTAACAAGAACCAGAAATGCCATTAAAGCAATGACTGTATGGGTTTAATTGTTAAACAATGACTCCTTTTTTACCATTTATTAATAGACTTAGCTTATGGGTATGTCGGCAGGTGTAGTGTTAGTCCTTGTGAATGTTACGTGATTGTCATATGGGGTGTGCAATATTCAAAAAAAAAAAAAATCTCAATATTTCAAATTTCAAAAACTGCACAAGAAAAAAAAGACATGTATTGCAATTTTTTTCATAGTCAAAGATACAAGACTCTACAGTATTTAAATAAAATGACTATCTTCAAGTTACAGTACCCTAATCCTTGTTGAAATGTTGGCTAAATTTTATTTTAAAGGCTAAAAGGTAAAATAGCCATTATAATTGAAAGTAACCATTATACTGTAATGTAAAAGTCCACTGCAATACTTTATTTTCTCAAAAATTTCCACAACAGGGGGACGAGTCTTTTGTGTATTTATTTAGAGTTGAGGTACTCAATTTTTAATCAGGTCTCTGTCATCAGACTTTACT
Organism: Tachysurus vachellii; assembly: GCF_030014155.1. NCBI lineage: Eukaryota > Metazoa > Chordata > Actinopteri > Siluriformes > Bagridae > Tachysurus > Tachysurus vachellii. Next base: position 34,508,242 of record NC_083462.1, read on the forward strand.
GCCAGGACTTCTGTGTTGAACAAGGACAGCACAGGATTTAAGTAAGCTCACCTGACAGAACATTAATAAAATCTAGCAAAGGACCAAGTGCTTTGCTCACCTCCAGCACCTCCACATCTTGCCACGTAGGTGCCTGTGCTTTTTGACTTCAGTTAAAACATGATGATTGGCCTTTTTTTTGCTCAAGAAACCTCTCGATCAGGAGCCTCATCTTGTTGGTAACTTTGTGATCAGTTTGCGTTATTGAAGACAGCTGCTCTTGTGCACCAGCAAGTGCTTTTTTCTTTTTCCTTTTTGCAAGAAAAAGCAGCAATCGATTTCTTGCAAACTCCAATAGCTCTTTCTATTCTAGAATCTTGCATGCTAAACTCTGGAAAATATTTATAATACACATAATACTCAATATGAACATAAAAACATTTTGAGCCGATTTAACATTCAAAATGTGAATGTATGGCATTTTATAAACTTTATATTATTAATGATGCTTGCAAAGCAACATTCTTGTTATTGTGCCGGACAAAGCGTCGGCGCGTAACTTTTCCCGCAGCTTTTGTCCTAGACCCATGAATGAGGTGTCAAGTCGACCGGCTCATTGAGGAGAGGTTGTGCTATGACTTTTATAAGCGATGCAACCAACGATGTTTGCACAGCGGACGAAAAATTAATTATTATTATTAATTATAATAATTATTGTTTTTAAATTTATAATTATTGTAATAAATTATATTGCTGTCATTATAAGATATTACTGTTCTATAAGAGTTTTGCTTATTTAATTCTTTTTTGCATTTTTGAACAACCATGCCAAACAAATACACAATCTATTTCACTCAGATGCAGCAAACTTTCTTACCAATGGCAAAATGAAGCCAAAACAAGGAAGCCACTGCCAGTTGTTAATCCGTAGTGCACTGGCAACTTTAGCCCCACTGTCTGTTTGTCATTCAAACCATGTGGCCTTCAGGCAACGACCATGACAACAGCGCATCTTTTAGGCCTTGAGCAATAATGTTACCAGTGTGATCAATTTGAATTACCTTGATTTTTGCTTTAGTTGGCTATGGTCTCTTTAAGTCAGACAAGTTAGAAAACAAAATTAATTAGAAAACTAACATTTGCAGTGTGCAACTGAACAGTGAACTGTCTATCATTAGGTAATATAAAGCCTTAAGAACCTGATTTCTTATGTGGTGAATGTTTAAACCATTGAGGCATTCTAGTGTAAGTATATTGCTAAATGCAAACAGATATCTACTTTCTTCTGAAACTGGAATACTTAAAATGGATGAAAAAATCACATTGAAAGGGGGCACGGTGGCTTAGTGGTTAGCACATTCGCCTCACACTGCCAGGGTTGGGGGTTCGATTCCCACCTCCGCCTTGTGTGTGTGGAGTTTGCATGTTCTCCCCGTGCCTCGGGGGTTTCCTCCGGGTACTCTGGTTTCCTCCCCCGGTCCAAAGACATGCATGGTAGGTTGATTGGCATCTATGGAAAATTGTCTGTAGTGTGTGATTGCGTGAGTGAATGAGAGTGTGTGTGTGTGTGTGCCCTGCGATGGTTTGGTACTCCGTCCAGGGTGTATTCTGCCTTGATGCCCGATGACGCCTGAGATAGGCACATGCTCCCCGTCACCCGAGGTAGTTCGGATAAGTGGTAGAAAATGAATAAATAAATCATCACATTGAAGATTTTGGCTCCAGGGAGTTGGTAGCGTGTGTGTATTTGGAACATCAGCTAGACAGTCCTCTGTTATATCATTGATTTCTCGCAAGTCATGAATGAGGCACTATTTGGATTTGTCTGCTTTGATCACAGGAAAAATTGGAGTATTACAATAACTGGTTGTTTCTATTAACACGCCTGCTTTTATGAGGCCTTCAATAGTATTCTTTATGCCTGCTTCTGCTGCAGAGGATATTGTATCTTTCCTGGTAGTCGTATATTTGACTTTATTTATACTTTATTAGGCCTACATCCGTGTCATGTCAAGACCATAACTCAGATGGGACCTGATGTAATGTATGTTTTGTGTTTTGTCTTGTGTTTGGTTTTCTATATCTTTTATTTTTATATTATGATTCTTGTGTCTTGCTTCCCTTGCCCTCATGTTCTCCTGCTTTGTTTGTGTCATGTGTTCTTGTTTGTCATTGGTTCCCCACCTGTATATAACCCTGTTTGTTAGCCATGTTCTTTTTCTGTTGTTTTCCATGTTACGTGTGTTTATGGTTCTCATCTTGTTTCTCGTCTTGTCTCGTCTTGTCATTGCCTTGCCCAGGATTACTTTGTGTTTTGTTTAATAAATCTTCACCTTGCATTTGGATCCTCTGCCACTTCCTTCTATGCATCGTGACAGAACAACAGACTATGGATCCAGCGGTGAGGATTTTAAAACTTTGACAGAGGAATCGGCCCATTGAGGATTTCATGGCAGAATTCTGCAAACTAAGCTCTAAGGTAGATTTTAATGAGTCAGCCATCAAGGATATATTCTGCTATGGGTTATCTAGTGAAATATCACAGCTGCAACCACATACTCCACACTGGTCATTAGAATTATACATAGATGTTGCGTTGCGGTTGAGTGGATCTAGTTTTACTGTTGGTGTCACAGAGGAAGAAATCGGTGCTTGTTATAGAAGAGCGTGAGTGAGCTGACCCCTTCAGCAGAAAATGTGCTTCTGAAAAAGTTAATTTGCTTAAATTGATAATTCCAAACTTAACAGAAAGAAAAATCAAATCATGAAATACAGCAGGCCAATTACAGTTTATACATGATTAACCAAAAAAAATATTCAATACAACATCAGACCTCAGACCTCGTTCTTCAAACTCAGAACAGTGACATTGATAATATTTTAAACATTTCTTAATGCAATAAACATTCAGCATGCCTGCACAGATACACAGAGCACAAAATATTTTTAAACACATGCCACGTCTCACCCCTTCACTAAGCAGGCTGATCAGACCCACCAAGAGAACGCAAATAGGGTGCCCCAAACACCATCAAAATTCAAAATCCTAGCATTTTTGGCTGAATGTAATGATATTCAATGAAAAAAATTACATGCCGAAAAACACAATTACAATTTATACATGATTAAACGTGAAAAGCGTTCAGTATGACAATATCTTCACTCAGACCTCATTCTTCTTTCTTCTTTTAATTTTTTGTATAAAACAAAAAACAAAATCTCACAACCGTGATATTGATAACATTTTTAACATATCTTAATAGATAATGCAATAAACATTCAGCATACCTGCAGAGATACACAAATTTATTGATTTTAATATTTAAATTTGTGGAAAAACTCAGTCAAGTTACATAAACATAAAAAGTTCAATTTAGTTGTATTGGTTATTAATAATTTTCAATTTAGATATTTTTTTAAATTTTTAGTAAACAAATTCTTCCTCTAAGAAATGAGTTTTCTTTTTTATTTTTAAGTGAAGCCAGCTTATTACATCTTATAATGTGATTCTCTGTGTTAACTGAAGCATGTTATAAATTTGCAGGATGCAATATGTACAGCTGTAGTTGTAAACAGTCATTCAGTTGCTGAGATGAAGGACACCAGTAGCTGAGGTGCATGGGTCAAGACAACCGTATTGCTGTCTTATCATTGAAAACAGGAGCTTTGTACATTGAGTCATACAGTGAGTGATTGAATTCATGTTCATGTTTCATAACATAAATTCATGTTCATGTTTCTGAAATGTTGAAAGTGAGAGGCACTCATCCTAGAGGAGTTTATTTTTGTTTACTGTTTACTTCATTTATACAAAATTTGACATTTTTGATTCAAATATTTTTTCTTTAGACAACCCTTACATCATTGATTGTTGTATTTGTGTAATTTACGTTAGTACATACATTAGGAATTCAAGAAAATGATAGTGGCCTGTACCCAAGTTGAAATTTATGACTAGCAACATCCCTGGAGTGAAAGTCACTGTTTCCTTTTCAGAAAGCTTAATATGTAGCTACTTTATCCTGGAAAGTAGGGTTGGATGGGGTTGAAACTTCTGTTATATGCCAGTCCTGGTGGGGAAATATGAATCAATGCTGTAAGACAGAGCAAAAAATAAAAATAAAAATGAAATAAAAATAAAAGAATGTCAAATACAGTCCTTATAAACTTTATCAGTTAATGGGTAAAGTGTGTGTGTAAAGATAAGTAAAGTCAGTAACTCACTGTAGTGTTTCGAGTTTACATTGTGGATCCTTAAGTAGATCAAAGAGCAGCTTCACTCCTGATTCTCCTGTATTATTACCGTACAGATTCAGTTCTCTCAGGTGTGATGAGGAGTTTGACCTCAGAGCTAAAGCCAGAGCAGCACAACCTTCATCTGTAATACTGCAGTAACGCATCCTGCAAGAAAGAATACAATTTGCATTATTAACACGGTTTATTACTAAAAAACAAAACTACACTAAATCTTTTAATTCTCTTTATCTGACACATACAACAATGAAAATATATCAGATCACTTTTACCACAAATACAATTTCCACAAATATCATTAAGGAAAACTGGATATAGCGTTTATTAAATCTCTGAAAATTGTATTCATATAGAAAAATGTGTGTATGTGTGTGTGTGTGTGTGTGTGTGTGTGTGTGTGTGTGTGTGTGATGATCTTACTCCAGTATCTCCAGTGTACAATTTGGATTCTTCAGTCCATCAGAGAGCAGCTTCACTCCCGAATCCTGCAGTTTATTGTTACTCAGGTTCAGTTCTCTCAGACTGGAGTTTGTGCTGAGAACTGAGGACAGAACTCTACAGCTTTCCTCTGTCAGATTACACTCATGGAGTCTGGAATAGAAATGATTAATTATCAAAACTTTGTCTTCAAAACTCAAAATCTTTCTGCACTGCACCAGCTGATGTATGTACCCATGTGAGAGCGAGCAGACTACAAACACTACACTCTGATCTGTGTTCAAGTTTCCAGAACTTAAACACTGTAGATACTGTACAGTGCATTTAATTACAGAAAATTAAGTATTATTGAGCTGTACACTACCATTTATTGACATGGCAATTCTAATCAAATTTATTTTTAATACAGAGATTTAAATGTTGAGGTACACAGTGAAGGTAAAATATATAGTGTGCATTTTCTCTGTGCCTATATCTGTCAACTCATTACAAAATAATAACATGCCAGATTTTAAGGTCACCAAGCAAATTTCTTTTGATGTTTCTGTTCTCATGGAGCTTGTCGCATATTATGTGCCTGTTCCACGTGAGCAAAAATATTCTAGAAAAGGGTGAAGAAAAACAACTGCATGTGTTTACACACAGTAGAACAAGCCTGTGTCCCAGGGGAACAACTAGGTGTGTGATGCAACACCAAAAAGTCATGACTTCAGCCCCCAGCACCCAGCCTTCACCTATAATCCATTGTTGACTTAGAGAAAAAGCACCAACAGTACAAGGATTAAAGAATTCACTATCAGTTTCTGAACTGCAAAGAAACACACTTGGCAGGGTCCCTTTGTTTTGAGATACACTACATAATTAAACTGACTGAACACTTGATTAAAGCTGAGGGGGGGACTGGGGTTGATGCTCAGAGTGAAGTCCCCTGACAGTGAACTAAATCAAACTGCTTGCAAAGTGAATCCTGAGTGACCCTCATATGTTGTTAGTGCACCTTCCCGCACTCATCGTTCAGGTCCAGTTTTGGTGATGTTACTTCCGGGATCGGTGGTTATCTTTGAGGTAGCACTAATGGGGTATCAGCTTGATCAGCTATCCTGGCTTGGTTCCGGTTCTCTCTGCCTTGTTTGACCCTGCTTTGTTCCTGACTACAATTCTGTCTGCTCATCTCCTGATCCTCATCATATTGGATTGTTGCAAGGAGAGTCTGTTTGTCAGCGATCTGTCTTCTGGGAATTTATTTATGGTTTCGCTATTTTCCCTGTTAACCAGCATTTTGTCATTAAAGACAAAAAGTTATTTGAACCTGTGCTTGCATTTGCAATTGGGTACACATCTGCCATCCCTGACACATAATACCTCATTGCCTGGAGACTATTCCTTACTAACTGAACATATCAAGTCATTATATACTGCCTAATATAACCCTAAAAAACATGTTACCCTTGCCCATAACTAAAATATAACCAAAATGCTTTTTGTTGTGATGTAGTTCTGTCCTCATTCCTGAAAAAATAATTGTCATAATGAAAGCTTCATCTCTGAGCAGGATTTTACATTTCCAAAATGTTTGTGGATTGATCATTTAAATATTTTTCACTGTAATCTCATAACCAGAATCTGAAAAGGTCATGAAAGAAAAACTCATGTGAAAGTCTTATGTTGTCTTATGTTTTTCTCAAAAACACTCATCACTCATTTTCTTACATTTTCTAATATTGAAGTATTATTATCATTTAAATTATTTTAATTTCATTATGATTGTATAATATTCTCTATATTCTCTAAATGAACATGCAGCACACCTTCCTGTATAACTCACATGTCGAACGCCATTTTATTATTTTTCCCTCCCACCTGCTCTCGCGCCTCATGGGTAATGAAGTACCTACCATTGCAATGATTAAAGTATTATTGAGTATTATTAAGTAATTAATTAATATTCCCTAAAACCCATTGCTTTCCCTACATAAAACTGTGAAATGGTGGAGAATTCTGTCACTTTCTAACTTGTTAATTCCCTCTCAATACTCTGGAAATAATTTATTTCTCATGTGAGAACTGATCTTGATTGTTGAACAATGCTAATTGGACCCACTCTCTTAGAGTATAGAGGAACAGAGTCAGATGTATGATTAACAACAATGAGGAGTGAAAATTTTAAATATTTTACTGTAGTAGGTTGTTTGCTGAACCGCTAGAGAGCAGTATGTTAATGGGTCTGCAGGCAACAGTGAAGCATTGGGAGGTTTCTTACAAGTTTGGGGCTGAATTTCTACAAATGAAGTTGAAGAAATGGACAGGAACCATGGTGTCCTCAAAACTGAGAAATACAGGCAGATACATATACCATCATGCAATAACATCAGGGAGGGATCTGATTGGCCCCACATTAATTCCACAAAAGGACAATGACCCCAAACAAACAGCCAACGTAATTAAGAACTATCTTTAGTGTAGAGAAGAACAATGAGTCTTAGAAGTGATGTTTTGGCACCCACAGAGACCTGACAGAGAACATCGTCCAGTCTGTCTGGGATTATATAAAAAGAGGGAATGTTTTAAATTGTGGATATTGTGACAGCAATTCAACAATAAAACCAAAATGTCCCTCTAATGTCTGGATGCAAACTTGGCTTCTGGTGGAATATTCTTGGTTCCTGATGTTACAGTCTTGAGACAAGCTATAAGAAATATTATTATTTCTGGTAATCTGCTGTGGTATGGGAAGTTCAGAGTGTATGTGATGCAATGTATCCAGCAATGCAATTCTCATTTTTATCCTGACATTTCATGGTACATAAACACCAGAGGAGGTATACAACCAGAAACTAACACAATACAGAAATCATTCAACAGCCAACCTGCTGGGGAAGGTATGCAATCTCTTACTTCAGTTTCATCTGATGCTGGTGGTTGAGAGAGGGGATGTCAGAAGTAGTGTGCAAGCTATACAGTTTGAGATTAGAGACTGCTGCGTTTTTGTTTTCATGGACACGTGGCTCAGTGACAAAGTTTAGAACACTATCATTCAGCTAGATGGGTTCACCTCATTGTGTGCCAACAGAAAATGTATCTATGTGAAGGCTTGCCATTGGTGGTAATTCCAGCACTGAAAGTTAGAGGCATCAGTGATCAGCTACATTGGCAAAGGCATTTATGATGTGACAGTCTCCAAGCCAATAACCACACACTCCAGTTCAGAAGCTGTGGATGACAGCAGAGGTGCTTCCACTGCTGAGGCCTGAAGGCTTCACCTTCAGAGCAGATGAGTGTGGCCCTAAGAACAGAGAGGGACAAACTCTCCCTGAGTTTAATTCGGCTTGAAGTGCAGAACAATGTGGCAGCAAGGAAGACCACCCATCCTCCCAACAGCCAGGCGCTTTGTCTTACCACACCTAATGTGAGAAAAACTCTACACAGAGTTAAACCACAGAAGGCTGCTAGATTAGACATCATTCTCAAACATTGGCTGAGTGCTCATGTGAATGTGCAGACCAGTTAGCATGTGTCTTTACTGACATCTGAAAATCAACATGAACATTTTTCCTGAGCAGTGCTGTTGTTCCAAATTGCATAAAGAACACTACAATCATTCCGATGCCAAATAAGTCTTCAGTTTCCTACCTCAGTGACACTGAGTATTATGCCTTAATGACTCCCATTGCATTCACTTGAATCATCTTGAAGTGCTTTGAGAGGCTTGTCATGAGGTACATCAAGACCCTGCTGCCATCCTCACTGGCCTTGCAATATGAGTATCATCCCAAATCCATGCCACCAACAGCACCACCCTCCACCTGGCCTTCTTAAGTAGGGAGTGGAAATAGATCTATAGCCTTGGATGAAAGTTTGTCAGAAAATTGTGAAACCTAGAAATCAATGATGTTTCATGACAGACTTGAGAACACTATACAAGAGCCATTAGACAATAGACCTCGTCCATTACCATTCCCTCAGGGATTATGGATGTATAAAAAGAATGAGATGGTGAACACGTGAAGTTCACATTATTACCTTTAAAACATAGAGTGTTGTCAATGAGATTTGCAGGGAGTAATGTAACACATTTACAGTAATTACAGTATATTTACTTTACTGAGTGAGTAACTTTAGTTACCATTAAGATGATGCAGTACTGGTGTCAAAGAGGACAATGTGGGCAAATAAAAATTCCACAAACTGGGCAACAAAGCAAAGATCAGAAATCAGACTTGGTAAGTTAGGGTAGGGAACACTGAGTGTTACTTTGCAATTACTGTATGTAGGTGCAGGAGTGACTGGAATTGAGGTTAGAACTCAGGTAACTTTGAATGTGTTGGTGCAAATTGTGTTCAAATTGTGTGTGTGTGTGTGCGTGTGTGTTGATCTTACTCCAGTTTCTTCAAGGTACAGTGTGGATTCTTCAGTCCATCAGAGAGCAGCTTCACTCCTGAATCCTGCAGTTCATTGTTGCTCAGGTTCAGTTCTCTCAGACTGGAGGAGTTTGAGCTGAAAACTAAGGACAGAATTCTACAGCTTTCCGCTGTCAGATTACAGTCACACAGCCTGGAGGACGAATAATGAAATATCAGAACACTGATTTGAATTTTCAGTGTGCTTCTCAAACACACACAGACATCAGGAAATAGGACACAACATCTGTACGTTTACAGGACTACAGACATCTTTCTGCACTCCACAATCAGTTACGTTGAAATAGTATATAGTATACAGTTAAACTGAAACACCATTAGTTCATGTAAATAACACACAAAAATGTAATTCCAGCACTGAAATTGTTGGTACAGGTCAGTGCTTCATTAAAATAATTCATTCATAAATAAAAAAATACTCACATAGCTGTTTTGGAGGATTTAACCACTGGCAGCAGTCTCAGAAGACATTCCTCAGATTGGTCATATTTACTCAAATCAAACACATCCAGCTCCTGTTCTGAATTTAGTAAAACAAACACCAGAGCTGACCACTGAGCAGGAGAAAGTCTGGTTCCTCTGAGACATTTGTATCCTCCTCTGTTTAGGTAAGTTTGAACTTCCTGCACCAGAGAATGATCATTCAGTTCATTCAGACAATGGAACAAATTGATGGATTTCTCTGGAGATGGATTCTCCCTGATCTTCTCCTTGATGTATTCAGCTGTTTCCTGTTTTATTTTTAAGTTATTTCCTGTCTGTGACATTAAGCCTTGTAGGAGAGTCTGATTGGACTCCAGTGATAGACCCATAAGGAAGCGGAGGAACAGGTCCAGGTGTCCATTACCACTCTGTAAAGCCTTGTCCACTGCGCACTTAAGAAAATCAGATATGTTTGTCTTGTTGAAAAGATCAGACAGACTGGTGGTTGGGTGCTGTGAATTTCTGCTGATGAAGGAGAGAAATGTGTATAAAGCAGCCAGAAACTCCTGAACACTCAAATGTACAAAGCTGAACATCTTTCCCAGGCGAAGCTGAAACTCTTCTCTGAAGATCTGGGTACACACTCCTGAGTACACTGACACCTCTCTGACATCAATGCCACACTCTCTCAGATCTTCCTCATAGAAGATCAGGTTTCCTTTATCCAGTTGGTGGAAAGCCAGTTTTCCCAGTGCTAGGATACTTTCTCTGGTCTGCTTAGGATCAGGGTCACATTTCTGATGGTACTTTTGGTCCTTGTGTTTGATCTGAAAGATCAGAAAGTGTGTGAATATTTGAGTAAGAGTCTTGGGGATCTCTCCAACCTCTGCTTCATGGAACATTCTCTCTAGAACAGTGGCTGAGATCCAGCAGAAGACTGGGATGTGGCACATGATGTAGAGGCTTCTTGAAGACTTTATGTGTGTGATGATTTTATTGGCCAGGCTCTGATCACTGATCTTCTTCCTGAAGTACTCCTCTTTCTGAGGGTCACTGAACCCTCGTACCTCTGTTACCTGGTCTACACACTCAGGAGGGATCTGATTGGCTGCTCCTGGTCGAGAGGTTATCCAGAGGAGAGCAGAGGGAAGCAGATTCCCCTTGATGAGGTTCGTCAGCAGAACATCCACTGAGGCTGACTCTCTCACATCACACAATATCTCATTGTTCCGGAAATTTAGAGGAAGTCGACACTCATCAAGACCATCAAAGATTAACAGCACTTTGTTTGAGTCACAGTCTAATATTTCTAGTTTTCTCATTTCTGGGAAAAAGTGATGAAGAAGATTCATCAGACTGAGATTTTGTTTCTTCATTATATTCAGCTCTCTAAAGGGAAGTGGAAACATGAAGAAGACGTCCTGATTTACTTTTCCTTCAGCCCAGTCCAGAATGAACTTCTGCACAGAGACTGTTTTTCCAATTCCAGCAACTCCTTTAGTCAGCACAGTTCTGATGGACTTGTCTTTAAACATGTCATTACATTTGATGGGTTTCTCCTGTGTTGCTGGTCTCCTGGAGACTGTCTCAATCTGTCTCACCTCATGTTCATTATTTATGTCTCCACAACCCTCTGTGATGTACAGTTCTGTGTAGATCTCATTCAGAGGTGCTGAGCTTCCATGCTGTGAAATTCCTTCATTAATCCTTTTAAATTTCTCTCTCAGGCTGGATTTCAACTTTGTTTGATACAAAGAAGTGAGTTCTAGTAAACAAAGGTATAGCATGTTTTAATGCAAAATCACTAAGCAAACATAAAATGCAAAATTCTTTGGAATGCTGCTTTTCCCTCCTTATACATAAACTAAATATTACTAAAGAAACTGGCCAAGAACAGTATACAATTTGTATAACACATTTAACAATTTCCCATTGTTTCAAAGCAGCTTTACAGAAGTATGGAAACAGAAGAGAGAGAAAAAGAAATAAATATATAATAATTATAATAATAACAAAAAATAAGGATAAAAATACATAAATTAATATATACAATTAAAGTTTAAAATTTATTTTAAAAAGATTAACTCAAAATGTATGATACTATATATCTATCCCTATACTTAATGAGCAAACCAGAGGCGACGGCGGCAAGGAACAACTCCCTGAGATGATATGAGAAACCCTGAAAGGAACCAGGCTCAGAAGGAAACCCGTCCTTATTTGGGTGACACTCTACAGTAAATAGTTTGTAAATGTAATTGTAAATAATGTGCTTTCTACAACAGTTTATAATAGTGCAACTGAGAGCTCCTGAGGATCTAATGGGTCATCGTAAACTCTGAGTTCAGCTCAGACCTGATTGCTGATAAAGACCAGACCATACAGCTGACTGACACAACATTAGTTCAAAAGAAGGCATGACAGTCTCCGGGTGGCTTCATACACAACAATCCCATGAGAGAGAGAAAAATTGTTAGGCATGACTGTAATTAGGTTATGGGCAATATAGATTATGTGCAAAGTGCAAACAGGGACTCCAGCAAGACTAGCTATGACAGCATAACTGAAAGGTTAGAGACAGAAGGCACCACAGACATGAGGGCTTCCTGGGATGTAAAGCGCCCCACCACTCCACAGTCTGCAAACCTGAGCGACTTGCAAGGGTGGTAAGTCGACAGCATCCAGACATTCCAGTTCAGCAAACACTCTATGCCCATGAACCCTCCAGATCTACTCCTTTCTAAAGTTTTATTGAGATCTAAAGCTATTCATAATAAGCTAGATGAAACAAATGTGTTTTTAGCCTGGGCTTAAATACCGAGACTGTGTCTGAGTCCCAAACACTAATTGGAAGTCTGTAGGGCTGTGAGAAAAAGCTCTGCTACCTGCCTTAGCCTTCTGTACTTGAGGTACTACAAAATAGCCTGCACCTTTTGATCGAAGTAGGCGTGACAGATCATAAAAAAACAAAAGATCTCTCAGGTACTGTGGCGCGAGACCATTAAGTGCTTTATAATAATAGTATTTTATAATCAATGCGAAACTTGACTGGAAGCCTATACAATGGGGGATAAGATAGGGGTGATATATTCGTATCTTATAGTTCTAGTTAGGACTCTAGCTGCTGCGTTCTAGTCTAACTGGAGCTTGTTTATGCTCCTACTGGAACATCCAAACAGTAATGCAATACAATAATCCAACCTAGAGGTAGTGTTTTTCCACCATCATGTAATGACATCATATTTCTTATCTTAGCAATATTTCTGAGATGAAAGAAGGCTACCCTTGTGGTATTATGTGAGCTTCAAATGAGAGACCGGTATCAATAATCACACCAAGGTCTTTTTCTGCTGCACATGATGTAATAGAAAGAACATCCAGAGTAACTCTGTAATCAGAAATCACTTCTGTCTTCTCAGAGTTAAGCAAGAGAAAGTTAGTAAGCATCCACTGTCTAATGTCCTTCACACAATCTTCAATCTTATTAAGCTTGTGACTCACATCTGACTTAGCTGAAACATATAGCTGTGTGTGAAAGTCAATCCCATGTTTATGATTGATTGTACCAAGGGGTAGCATATATAGGGAGAAAAGCAATGAGCCTAAAACAGAACCTTGCAGAACATTACCGTAGTTTGTTTAGAGTAGTCACCATTTAGATCTACGAACTGATATCGATCCGTCAAATAAGACCTGATCCAGTATGAGCATAACTGCTGAGCTACAACCTTCTCTAGGATCTTGGAGATAAAGGGGAGGTTTGATGTTAGCCAATATTTGGACAGCTGGATTGGGTTGAGGTCAGGTTTTTTAATCAAAGGTTTGAAAACCGCTAACTTAAAAGATTTTTGCACACAGCCAGTGCTAATGGTAGAAATTATTATCTTTTGAATGGGTTGGATAGCTATTGGTAGTATCTGTTTAAAGAAACATGTAGGTAAAGGATCCAGTATGCAGGTTGATAATTTTGGTGAAGAAATCAGTGAAAATAAGTCAGTCTCTTGAAGGGGATTAAAATGGTCTAAATACTGATCAAAAACAGAAATATTGTCTATGGCATTATCTATCAATTTGTTTGGTATAATGGTCTGAATTTTATGCCTGATATCAATTTTTCCATTGAAATAATTCATGAAGTTGTTACTGCTACAAATACTGTAGATGGTGTGCGCTTTTCGTGTTTTTAGTCCTAGTTGATTTTGCTACAGTATTAAATAAAAATTTAGGATTATTTTTGTTATCTTCAATAAGGCTGGAGAAATATACTGATCGCGCAGCACTAAGAGATTTATTGTAGCTATGAAGGCTTTTCTTTCATGCTAATCGAAATACTGATAACTTACAGTAGTTTGACGCCATTTACGTTCTAATTTCCTAGCTGATTGTTTTAAAGTTTGTGTTGCTGTTGTACCACGGTGTAAGTTTCTTCTCTCTAATTACTTTCCTGTGGAGCTACAATATCAAGGGTGTAGCGAAACACTGACTCTAAATAGTCAGTCACCTGAACACGTTCTGTCGAGTCAGATGGTGATCCAATCATGGATGATAATTCTGGAAGACTGATGGTAAATCTCTCTGCAGTCGCGAACATAAATGTACATTTAATATGATTAACCCTGGTTAACCCTGGATCTTTTAACTTATCAAAATGAATATTAAAGTCTCCAAAAATTACTGATTTGTCTAAAGAAACAACTAGGTTTGAAATGAAATCTGCAAATTCACAGAGGAATGCAGAATATGGTCCAGGAGGTCTGTAAATAACAATAAGAGGAAATGACTCAGTAGACTTATTATTGAGGCTACATATATGTTAGTGTTACGTCCAAAGACTTATATTTTGTCTTGTCCTGTGGTTGTGTTGTCTCCTGCTCTCCTGTGGCTCCTCCCACTGTCTGCTCTCAGGTCACCTAATTGCTTCCTCGAAGCTGCACCTGTTTACCAACTGGAAGGAAAGGAGTTTAAAAGCAGAGCAGAAGGCTCAGTCAGGGAGACCTTTTTTCTCCAAGAGCATGATCCGTGTCCTGCCTGGCGTGGTGTATTGAATTCCATATTGGCTTGCTATCCAATGTTATAGTGATCAGTGACTTTGGTGCTGATTGTTCTTTTTCTGCTACCTCATGTAATTTCGGGAACGGTAGGGAGGTGGGTGCCATTTTATTTTGTGAATCCTGGTTTTCTCCTGTTTTGTGTTAGCTAGGGAGTGAGTTCAGGTATCTGTTATTTATTTTACTTTTGTGTTCTAGGTTATGAAGATTTCCACTCCCCAGGCAGTGAACTTTTGTTTGTTATTTTGGCGTTGCCCCCTCCTGAGATTTTGTTCCCTTCCTCCGTTGAACTTTCCTGATGGACTTCCTGTTATATCCAGATGCTTAAATAAACCTTTACATTTGATACAGAACGTTGTTGGTGTGGTGCTGTGGCAGGGTCCGGGTTATGCTTTTTCCTCTTTTTTTTTTTTTTTTTTTTTTTTTTTAAATTTTTTAGGTCCTAAAACCCCTAGACATGCGAGCTACGCATGGGACGTAACATTAGTATGAAGTACTTTGAATGAGTTAAACGTGTCTAGATTTGTGCTTGACATCAAAATTATCATAATGAATAACTGCGACAAATCTTCCCCTGCCTGTTAGGTGTGGCTGATGTGAATATACTGTAATTATAACCAGGGGTCAAGCTTTGTTTAATGTGACAAACTCATTCGGTTTAACACATGTTTCTGTTAAACACAGAACACTAAACTTCTGATCAGCAATCAATTCATTAGCCATAAGAGCTTTAGAAGCAAGAGATCTTATATTTAACAGTCCTAGCTTCAGATCAAAGGTGCTGGCTGTGACCTAATTTTATGCTTATAAGGTTACTAAAACAAATTTTCTGAGTATTTATAGTTTTTTGTTTAGCTCTATGATGTGAACCCTAGGTGGCGACTCAGTGCAGCTAGCAGATGGTCGGATTAGCCTGCTTGTCTGCTCCCTGACCCTGGCTCCGGATTGTCACCGATTAACTAGGCCTGTTCATAAACTATGTGCTATGCTGCAAGAAATAAGAGCAGAGCAGAAAAACACCAGTTTAGTTTGATACTAAAATCAAACATAAAACTAAAAATGTTTATCTAAAACAATTTTCTCCATTTAAAGTAAACCTGATGGAATAAAGACATGATTCAGTGCTCTTACTGTTGTGCAATGTGTTAGCAAGATCTGTGTGGTTCATGTTATTCAGGACATGCAGTGTGATCTTCAGCACTCCCTCTCTTACACTGTGCCGATCTGCCTCATCCTCCACCTCCCTCTCAGTGCATGCTGGGTATTCTGGACTCAGGAGCTCCCTAAACCTCTTCAACTCATTCTTTAACAAAGTAATGACTTTGTGTTCCAGCTCCTGGTAAAAAAAAACAGCTTTCATCATTATAATATTAGACAGTAACATATGTTTTTATTTTATGAAAAGCAACTCTATTTACAACATTTTCTGCCTGAATACCTACAATTCAATGCTGTTCCATTCTGTGTGGCTCATGTTCTACAGTGTAATGATGTTGCGATAAACTGTAGGTAAAAGTGTCTTGTTATTATCTTAAAAAAAAACTTCATAAATAAAACACACACCTTGAATATGGACTCAATTTGATTTAAGCTGCCATTTGATTTATTCTTTTGTGGTCTGTGAACAAACAAAACACACCAAGAAATATGGAGATGGAGGACATAACACACATTAATACATACACAGACATATATTTACCACTATCCTCCTAACCCAATACACTGATTTCAGGATTTCCTAAATGATATTAACATATTTATGTACAAATGTTGAAAGAAAGAAAGTTATATCATCAAGTCCTCACATATAAATGTTCTTTGATTGCACCAGCTGAGGGACTACAAGCTGAACTGAATTTTTTTAATTTTTAATGCAGTTTTCTTCACTGTCAGTTTGAAAGCTACAGCAGTTTTAGTTCAACACCTAAAGCTCATGAAGTGCTTCATAATAAAAGAGTGAGTCTGATCAGGTGCTACATTGCAACATTGACTTAAAACACCTTACTATACTTACTTTACATCAGATCTCTGTTTGAAATAAATTGGACATTCCATTGATGCGTCACTCTTCATGGACACACAGCTGGGTTCTGGTGAGTCTGATCTCTTTCCAGCCATCATTCTAGAATTACAGCAGAAGTATCAGCGATAATTAATCAGGAGACATGCCTCAAACCTCAGGAATTACTCTGATGTCAGAAAACTAAATCAGGACTCTCAAGTTTTGAAGAAAGGCAAGTGTGACATTATTTGAATGAAAGAAAACATATACAGTTATACAATGTAGAGCTGGTGGTTAGTAGCCTTATTTTTCTGAAATTTAATTACACAGAATTTATGATAAATTCATTATTTTATAAAATGTCATAAAGCTGGAGCCCCCTGCCACCATCTCAGGGCCCCCAGTTTGAGAACCACTGTCCTAGATGGCTTGTTCTGTGCAGGTGTTGTCAGTGAACCGGGGCCCCCTGGCACCATCTCAGGCAGGGCCCCCAGTTTGATAACCACTGTCCTAGACAACTTGTTCTGAGCAGGTGTTGTCAGTGAACAGGCTGTAAAACTGTTGGCTAAGTTACAGACACTCATGAAAAACTGATGCTGATTATCTGAGAAACATTCTCTAACAGCAGTCAAAATGTCATTGTTGCCAGGTTCCATAGAGAGAGCGGTGCAGACAGATAAATTTTGGGCACTGTGGTATATTAAATATATGATAAATAGTAAGTTTTTCTGCGTGAAAAATACAATGTGTGGCGTGAGAGCGTGACAAAAGACCGAAATGAGTGACTGTCACGCTCAATGCGTGACACTTGATAGCCCTGCTAAATTACAGCTTACTGACTCAGCTGTTATTAAAGCTAATCTGCTGTTATGCTACACATTACACGGTCCTTCTTACTATTCTGTTATCAATTTCTCTAAACAATTCGTAAATCATAACACTAATATATAATATTCATTGCTATTAAACAAATTTTAACCAAAGTTTAGTTCTTCAGTTAAAAGTTTTAAACTTTTACCATGAGACAGAGTAATTTTTACTTGTGAATGTAAAAGTAACTCACCTTTCTTCTTTCTTTAAGTCTTGTTTTCCAGACCTACTCATGTTGAAGGTCATTTCTCCCTCTCCTTATTACAGAAGGGCACTTTAGTGTATTAAAATCAAACCCTGCATTAGGGTTCACTTACAGGAAATAGTCACAGTATGAAGTAAAAAAAAAAAAAATACAAGATTAAACATTAACATTAAAAACTTCAATACAAACCCTAAAACCAAATATGCTTCTGGTGTCAGTTCAGAGTGTTAATATACTATAGCTTTAGATTTTGATATTTACTGTGTTTATACTCCTAAAATCTTTTATTTTACAGTTGTCATAATACAGTATGTAGCTTCTGAGTTACTGTACTAAAACCAAGTGGTTTACTCTGCAGTGCAAAGGGCAAACACTGCTGGCAGGTAATAAACACACACACATGAACACCACACACACACACACACACACACAATAAAGTGGAGCTACGATGAAACCACCCTAAAGATAATACAGAAAAATAAAGAAAACACCTGCAAATACTGAAAACGGCTTTTTGCTGAATCTGACATGTCAATAGAGGAAACTAGAGGCAAGTTTGAGGAACACAAAACATTTGTTTATTGCTTTTCCTTTTGCTTTTCTGCGTTTTTAAACTTATGCACAAGAGTGCACATGCACAGTTCTGTGTGCTCCTGTGAATCAGACCAATGTCTAAGGCACAACAATGTAAAAAGCAATTGTTTTATGCAAAATATCACTATTTTCTCACAGTATATTTCTGGGTTTTTTTTCAATTGTACACAAAACACTGTAAAATTATGGACATTTTTCGTAAATTAACAACCCAGCTGTTATATTTTTTATGCTGTATTTTTTTTTATTACATACAAATGTATATGAAATGAAAATAATTATCTGCATTTACATATGTTGATCATTATATAAAAGTGTTTGACCATACTAACAATTTAACATTTTTCTTTGTAATTTTAAAGCAAATCTTATTAGTTTTATGTATACATTTACATTCAAGCTCTGCAAGTGTGAGAGAAAAATATACCATGTATATAGCATGTACTGTCCTAGTATGTACTGTGTAAATATAGCCCATCAGTGAACTAACACACACATAATGACAATTTAGATTCATATAATATGCATGTCTTGAAAATCAGAATCCCTAAAGAAACACAAGGAGAACATGCAAGCAACAAACAGAAAATACCAGGGAAGTTGATTCCATGTACTTCTTACTGTCAGGTGTCAGCATGCCACTGCAAGCACTAATACAAGTGTCATTTAAGTAGCACATTACTACAATGTTGAAATGCATATATACTGCACAATAATGAATATATACTGCACAATAATGCATACACACTGCACAAAATTGCTGTTAAATTGAGCTTGCTGGTCAGACAGCAAGGCCAACTAAAATTCATGGTGAAGGTCAAGTCTGTACAAATATTGTCTTTGCTTACATTCATAACTGAAATACATTAAAGACTAGCACTGTCTACAGTAAGAAGTTTAACAATTTCGATATACTACGTCCCATATCAGGGATGGCTAACGGCCTAACCACTACAGTCAACACCTTGGACCTGGCTGGTTAATGCAGAAAAGTAATTATTTTACTATAATAACTTTTACAAGTCTTATTTTATGTTTTTTTTTTCACTTTGTTTTCAGTTGAGGATATTTCACAGCATTTATTTTTTTTAACTTAATGCTTTTAACATTAACTTGCAGTGTTTAGATTTAATGTTTAAAATTTGAGATTAGTTTATGATGAGCAGTTTTTTATTTTGTCTTCTAAAATAACATTTTATTTTACAACCTTAGGCATGCATCAAAAGTTTATTGAAGGTGTTTGATTCTAATGATTCAAGAAATACATGTAAAATAAGATTGTTTCTATGTAGAACTTGTAACTCGTAAACTCATTGTTTTTGTACTTTTTTGTTGTTTTTGCTTAAACCAGAAGCTTTACTGAGGTTTGGGCAAATATTTAAGAACAGTTCAGGAAGTGAACTCATCTTCACAGGATATGAAATATATAGTTAAATTCTGAACTGTACGTGTACCAAATGCAGATGTTGAGCAGCACCTTAACAGGTTTTATGATGTAAGATATAACGGCAGTTCGTGACACCGGTCACGAAATGTAATCTATTCAATTCGTGTTCGTGGAGACGAATTTCCCTTTTTTTTCGTGTCACTCAGCACGACTTTTGATCTAATGTATTTCAATAGGAAGCATCTTTCGTGTCTGCACCACGTTTTTTTCCTGCCACTCGGAAGCATTGTTTTTGCTCATTTGTTATTCATTTTTAATTCATTTTTAAACTTTAAGCACTACATTACTCAACATTTAACCAGGAGATTTTTATCCTTGTTATTATTGCTTTGTGCTATGGTCTACTTTTACTGTGTTGAAGACGTCAGCTAAAACTACATGATGACCCACCGCCGATTCTCTTTTAATGACATCCTCATCTTTCTTTCAACACATAAACACGAAAGTGTGCTTGATAATTCAACAATACGATGTCATGACCATCCGTATTATTTTCTTCTCCTTCTAGTACAACCCAGTCTCACGGCAGTTCGTGGCATAGTCACGAACTGTAATCTATTGATCCGTGTTCGTGGACACGTATTTCCCTTCTTTCGATCTAATGTATTTCAATAGGAAGCATATTTTGAGTCCGCTCCACGTTTTTCTTTCTGCCACTCGGAAGCGTTCGGACAGTAAACTAAATACTACAGTACTCATGAGCCTTTTCTACTTTTACTATGTTGATGACGTCAGCTAAAACTACCTGTTGACCCACCGCCGATTCTCTTTTAATGACATCCTCATCTTTCTTTCAACACATAAACACGAAAGTGTGCTTGATAATTCAACAATACGATGTCATGACCATCAGTTTTATTTCATTCTCCTTCTATTGTGAGAACAGGGGATTAGCTGTGGTTATTAAGTAAATTAAAATAATATAAAAAAATATAAATTAAATTAATTAGTGGACGCCCGCATTACCCGTGAGCCTTAGTGGAGACGGCTGCTATGGAGACGGAGCCAGCCCGCTTTGCGATTGGTTGATTTCTGCAGGCCTTTTTTTCTCACATTTTAAACATTTTTTCAACATATCTAGCCTTCACTACATAATGAACTTTTTCTGTTCTTTCTACAGATCCCGTCAAACTTCACCTTTGCCCTATATAATCACCTCATTTAATATCTATCTGTTCTCTATGTCAATTTCTCTATTTCTCAATCTTTCCTCTCTTTCTGTCTTAGTCTACTTGTCTGTTGTCTGTCAGTCTGTCTGTCCTTTGTATGTCAGTTTGATATAATGCCAGGGGGGTCTACAAAAAAGATTTGTCCATTTTGTCAGGGCATTTTATTTTGTGCACAGAAGATCTGTTGCCATTGTAAAAAGGAGCAGCCTCTGAAGCAGCGCCTCAAGAAGAAGCTTCAGAGGTTTGATGACAAGCGAGAGGAATGAGTGTTTGGTCGTAAGAAGAACCACAACAGTGCATCCATCAAGGATGAAGCCATAATCATGGTAGGTGCAATTTCTTACATGATGTTAAACTGTCCAGATCATCTAGGACAGTGGTTTGCCCAGGGGACCCACATTTTCCCTTGGTCATTGAATCACGAGAATGACAATGTGTGTGTGTGTGTGTGTGAAATAAATTTGCTTGTTTATATTATATATATATATACACACACAAACACTGTGAAATACTGTGGCAGTGTGTATATATAATATAAAATGTATATATGTATGTGTATGTATATATATATATATATATATTTTTTTTTACAAAACAAGCAAATTTACACACACAAGAGTACTATCCCACTTTATAAAGATACACATAAATACAATTTATACACAAATGGTACAAATATGACTAATACTGATGAATAATAGGCTTATAATGTAAGGCTATTAAATAGCAGTCCCAAACTAGTTTTTGTTAATACAATAAAATTGGTAAATTTGCATAAGCCACCAGAGTAATTTAAAAATATACAAAATAATATTAAAAATAATGTTTCATTTTAGGGCTACAGTTCCAATGGTAAACACGCAATACTTCAATGAACCATTAATGAAACATGGAAACAGAATGAACATCATGTGCATACAAATCCTTCCCAGCTAACACACAACATACCAGTTACAGGATTTATTAGTGCTTGACTTTTATTTCATTACTTATTGATGTAAAATTGCATACTCATAGTTTCTCTTGCACTTTATATATGAAGTGATGTAAAACACACGCCGCCGTGTTTTTCAATGCAATTCTGAGTTCATAACAAATACAGGCATGCATTATAACAGAATCACAGGTGCAATATAATAATCAAACTTTCTTATCAAGTGAACGAGAAATAACAAATGAACTGCATTCATACTACTACATTCATTAAAGCATTTTACAATGTACACATGTCAAGTGTAAATGTATGTGCAGCATTCACCCATTTGGTTATAAAAAATAAAGGCAGAACCTTTGTGATTTATATTTTTTTAATCTATAAATTGTCACTATCCAATTGCACAGTGGTTACACAATCCTTTCAATGTAGGTGCTAAACCCAAGCTACTAATGTTGCAAAAAGTTCTCTTTTACCTTCATGTTGTGAGATTCATCTTTTTGCTGTTTTTATAAACAGAAGGGTTGGTTTTTGCTTCAACTGTATGAGCTTTTCCTGTTTGCACATACTTGGTATACAAAAGCAAAACTCACCATTAAGTTAAATATCCTAAATAGCATTAACCTGGATGCTGTCATTAATAATGTTATATTTTCTCAATAATTAATATTCTTAGTTATTTTTGCTGTTGTTTTTCTATTACTTTAAACAGCAAATTCACAATGTTGTCATTTCATTGCAGATTGAGAAACTCCATGCCATTGGCAGAGGTGGCAAATGTACACAGATCCTTTACTCAAGTAGAAGTACAGATACTCGTTTTTTAAAAGACTCCAGTAAAAGTTGAAGTAGTGACTACACTCTTTTACTCAAGTTAAAGTAAAGAAGTATGGGCTCTGACATGTACTTAAGTAAAAAGTCGCTGTTACTACTACCTGTTTATATATATAATTTTGGAGTGTGCTGATGGATATTTGTGTTCATCAGCCACAAGCGTGTTACGAAAGGCAGGCACTGATGTAGGTGAGGTAGGGTGGAGTCAGCGTTCACATTCATCCCAAAGGTGTTCAGTAGGGATGAGATCAGAAAACAACCACATATAGCAGGAAAGGTCAGGTGACCCAATACTTTTGGAAATATAATTACCAAGTGTATCACCAAGGCCATATCCCAAACTGTAGGGAGATTCCAGCTCTGTCCTTGAAAACAACTCAAAATTATTGTGATGTTTTACAAATGACAAAATTAATGTTAATTAAATTAAGCACATTGTGTTTTTTCGGTTGACACAATTCGCAACGCATTCGCCAGGAATCCTTTTTGACGCCGATTATTTCCAACATCTCCCTCATATATGGCCATGGGTGTTCAGGAATGTACTCGTTGTTAGTTATTTTAACATCGGTGACTCCCTCTGAATTAACATTGGCCATTCCTTTTGTAGGCGTGCTGCTCATTGTTAGCTCCGCTATCCTTAGTCTATGTCTGATAGCCAGTAAATAATACACCAGTCACATGGTGAAAAACCCACACAATGATAGGATGACAGGCTGGAAACAGCGCTCAATGAGAAGAAATAATACTAAAAGTAACGAGTCTGTTTTGAAAATGTAAGAAGTAAAAAGTTGTCTATTTGTGTAAAAATGTAATGAGTAAAAGTAAAAAGTTGTCTGAAAAATAAATAGTGGAGTAAAGTACTGATACCAGAAAAATGTACTTAAGTACAGTAACGAAGTATTTTTACTCCATTACTTGCCAGAGGTGGGAAGTAATGGAGTAAAAATACTTCGTTACTGTACTTAAGTAAATTTTTTTGGTATCAGTACTTTACTCCACTATTTAAGTAACAAATGTAAAGTTAAACAATCTTAAACACTTGCTTACAATCATAGAACATGTGTTGGATATATAAAAATGTAAACCTCTCCCAAGTTTCTACTGTCAAGGAGGTTAGGAGTGAAATTGACTGAATTTAAGGTTGTTTTTTTTTTTTTTTAGGGTTGAGCCATTCCTTTATGATTTAAACACTGACAAAATCTTTTGGGTACTAAAAAAAAAGGTTGTGAAAATACAGTGCATGCATCTCACCATCACAAATTTTTTCCAAGGAAAACAAAAAAAAAGAAAAGAAGTGTGAAATATTAGCTCCTCGCTGCACACTCTCCACCTGTGCCCAGGACTACCTTCAGAGGATAGGCCCAATATATGAAAAAAATTTGTGATGGTGAGATGCATGAACTGTATTTTTTAGTACCCAAAAGATTTTGTCAGTGTTTAAATCATAAAGGAATGGCTCAACCCTAAAAAAAAAACAACAACCTTAAATTCAGTCAATTTCACTCCTAACCTCCTTGACAGTAGAAACTTGGGAGAGGTTTACATTTTTATATATCCAACACATGTTCTATGATTGTAAGCAAGTGTTTAAGATTGTTTAATTGTATATTTGTTACTTTAATGTGCATTTATGTTAGAACAATATTGGGTTTAAACATACTGCCAACTATGGAATAATGTTTGGGATGGTTTTTCTAGGAGCCATATTTCCTTTCTGTTTTCAGCCCACATACAACAATATTTTTAATGTTTAGTCTCGCTGACCAAAGCACTTTTTGTAGGGACATGTACTAATTAGATCCATGATATCTGCTAAGGTCTGTTTTGGTCACTGAGTCAATGAATCAAATTGTAATAAATCTCAATGTAGTGCTGACTGTAGAGCTCACGATGCAGATGGAACATTAATGGAAATAGCACAAAGAAAAAGGAAACCATCAAATGTTGGCTGGATACACCGCACACACACTACTACTAACTTGGAGGCATAAAGCCCAAAGTTTTCTTACTGCACGACACAGTCTAGTCTGCAAACAAACATTACACTTGGTGTCATTTTTTGAATACATATTATGAGCACTCTGTTTTTTTCCTGACTAAAAGATGTATTTGTTTTAGTCACAGAAAATCAATTAAATATAGATTTGCAGATGTATAATACATCCAGTAGACTATCAATAATTTCCCTGGAATTTAAAGTGCCCACAAATCTGGTTATGAAAAATTTGACTATATGATTCAAACAGATTAACACTTAAAATATGTACAGTTCAAGTTCATGGTTAACATTATAAATGTGAGTGAAACACAACACTTGTTTAACTTGCACAGGTTGGACCAAGGATATCAATGATGATCAGCTGATTACGCTGCACCTCACACCCTGTGACCCATTGGAGAACAAAAGCAACCGCGAGGTGGTGAGGACCATGCGGGTGGAGCAGACAAGCACTACAGAGGGGAAGATGGAGCAGACGAGCACTACAGAGGGGAGGATGGAGCAGTCGAGCACTACGGAGGAGAGGATGGAACAGACGAGCACTACAGAGGGGGAGATGGAGCAGACGAGCACTACAGAGGGGGAGGGGGAGCAGATGAGCACTACAGAGGGGAGGACGGAGCAGACAAGCACTACAGAGGGGAGGATGGAGCAAACGAGCACTACAGAGGAGAGGATGGAGCAGAAGAGCTCTACAGAGGAGAGGATGGAGCAGACGAGCACTACAGAGGGTCAAGGTAATTAGGACAGATTTAAAAAGTTACAATTTATATTTGTAAAGCCTTGAAGTGGTTGACCCATGGGTTACTTTATCGTTACTTGACTTGACTTATCGTTACTTTTCCCCATAGAGCTTTATGCAGGTTAGGGCTGCATGATATATATTTTCAGCATCAACATTGCAATGTATGCATGTGAAATAGTCACATTTCAGGACGCATTAAGTCAAGTAGGGAAATTAACTCAAACATGTCACGCTAAAACATTTTTGCTGCTTGATACTAAAGTAAAACTTTCAAGTTTCTCATTTTCATGAATAATCTACAAGAAAAGTCCGTCTGATATTATATTATTAGACAGTTGATAGATCTATCTGTACTAGGGCTGTTGGAACAAATTTCTTGAGTCATACATTTAAATGTCAGGGTAGGGCCACATGATATTTGAAAAAATTTAAATGTAAAAATTTTGTTTTTCTGCACCATATATTGTGATAGAGCTATTCAAGTTATCTGGTGAATTTTTTTTTTGTGAATTTCTATTTGGAAAGAATTAACCATTCAAGGATGACTGGGTGATTTTGTAGGTGGGTGAATACACATTGAAAATAATGAATACATCACAAGCATAAATAAATACAATAGAACAAAGATACAAATGAAATAAATAGTGCTTTTATATATTTTCAGGTAAATCTAACAGGAACAGAAATTGAATAGTCAAATGTAAAATAACACTGCATATTCTTAACTGTATGAATTAAATATACTTAATTTGTGTTAAAACTACAAAAGTGATTTTTCTCTTTGTCTTTTGTTGTTTGATTGACATTCATGACACAGAAAGAAGCAGGAATATAGGCTACGGTCACTTTAAGACGAATGCACGGATCCTAAATACTGTTACACAACCAATTTTCTTTCTCAATTGTAACAGCATTCTGTGTTCAGGTCTACATGGCTCTGCGTGTGTGCACTCAGAATACAGCTGCACGTGCAGAATTCAGTTCTCTTTCTCGTCTTTGTGTGCTCAAATGGTTTAAAATTGCTTTAATGTTGAAACTTACATGACCTAAAACACACTGAAATGATAAACTTTAATTATATGATGGTAAAACTTTGCATTTATTCTGAGAATCACGTACGTGAGGGGCATTGTTGTTACGCCCTTAAAACTAGTGTAGGCAATGTTAGAGAAACCAGCCAGAGATGCTAGAATATGAAAGTATCCAACTGTAAAAATACCACCCCTCCCATCAGACCTCACAAATTAAGCATACATTTGAGTTTGGTCATTTTGATTTTGGTCATTTTGATTTTGGATTTTGTGCGTACTATATGTATAGTTATTTCTAAAAGCAAAGCAAACTCATGGCACCAATTGAAACACAGTTTTAGAAGTGCTTACAGAGCACACATAAGAGATGGTCTAAAATTCAGTGAATCCTTAGGTCCTTCTTGTCAGTGGGGTCAAAGGATGTCAGTGTTTATGTCCATGAGCGCTTGAAGGCAACAAATCTTAAAATCAATTGGATTGTCATGCAATTTGATGAGCACATTTCATGCTAACCACACCACATGCCGCACTTGTGCGTTATTGTGATCTAGTATTTTAAATAATAAGTTAAAGCTTTATTTGGTATATGAGAAATTTTCTTTCTCCAAACCCACAGCTGTCTTCACAGGGTCAGCCAGGGGCACAGTCACAAGTCCCAAAAAGTAAAAGTCAGGTATGTAAATAATGTTTGTAGGGTAATTATTGGTGGATCTGATATCTCTATTAACATAGCTCATTTGTCAAGCAGATTCTCATAAGGAATTGAATTAATTAAATAGAATTTAAAGGGGACCTCTTATGCTTATTCCCAGTTCTACAGTATATTTATGTAGCTTTGTAGAAGCCAACATTCTGTTTTCCTTAGACAAAAATTTATCAAGAGTAACTCCTCCTAGGGCTTTCAAGCCACATGAACCAAATTCGGATATGTTGTAGACCCTGGTCTGAAGTTTGTTGCTATTACTTTTCTTAGTGATCTGAGTACCGGTACTTCCGGTACCGGGTCTCAAAATGGCCTTTTTCCCATAGACTCCTATTATAAACTTTGGAGGTTTATAACTCGAAAAACTATTTTTAAATTGGTGTACCGACTGGCCTTTCGGTTGTTTGGGGCAGCCCTGCCCCAAAATATGCAAAATCAAAAAACTTTTTATAACATAGACATGTGACACATCAAAACACTCAGCCCAATGTGGGGAACTTCCTCAAGAGTATCCGGATGACGTCACATGCTCGTCTCCACTTACCTCCAAATGTTTTGGCACCCTAGCTTTCTGTCTACTTGCTTCCAAAAGTAACACTGTCCCTTATGTCCACTCGCCTCCAAAAAGCACCGGCCTTTGCGAATACTTGCACCGTCAAAGACAACATCAAAGTTTGTCGCGACAAACTTTACAAATCTAGTTTTATTCTGAAACTCTACTAGAATAGATTTGCATGTCCACAGTTACAAAAAAATCCTTATTTATCTTAAATTGACCCTTTTATTCTGACCATCAGTTCATTGTCTGTCTGAAAAAGCCATTTTAGATGGAGCAATCTAGAAGCCTACTGGTTACTATTCTAATAAGCCTGCACATGATGTATATAATGTGGAGCCAAATATAATATTGTGTGTACACATTTACTGAAAGAGAGGATGTTCTGTTCTCATATTTTTGGGGGTATCTAGATGCACCAGGGACACATTGATGTTGAAAAGACATTACAAAGTGCATTTTTGTCAATTATTATTTTTATTTTTTTCTGAGTGGATATATGACTGGACTATAATCTTCTATCCCACAGGTGGACTAAGACATATGCCAGAGAGGAAAAAGCCTCAAAAGAGTAAGTGCATGTAAATGCAATGATTGATGCTTCCATCAGTGTGTTGACCTTGCTATTTTACCCTTGGTTATTTGCTATATTTCTATTGGGTTTTTTAACTACTTACAACACATAATTAGTCCTAACAGACAAACTATAAAATCCAACTGGCTTCAGGTGTCTAATTTGACCAAAATGCATTGCCAAGTAGTAGAATAAGCAGCAGAAGAGTATTCTCAATTGTGATCTGTGGCTCAAGCAGAGGTATTGTTATTCCAGCAAGAATACCACATTTGAACTGAGAATAATTTGGTTATAGGGTACTTGGTTCAACTTTTGATTAAAGATAAACATCACATGTCATCCTTGTAAGTCTGGTCACTACTTAAGTCTTCTTAGTTGTTTATTTTGTTCCTAATCTAAGAAATGTGTGAAACATGTTTTTAATGTTCACAGATTGCTCCTATCACAATCGCTTAGAGACTTTCCCATCAGGAGTGTTGTAAGAGAAAGAGTGAGAAAGGTTAGACAGTCATACAAGAAATGCATAGTGTACACAGTATGTAGAGTTTAATATAGGATTTAGAAACCTCCTTGTGTGTTGGCAATACATACTATACATACCATAATTGTTAGATAGATCATTTTTATGTGTTTAGTCTTTTTTAATTACAGATTAGGAAGGAGCTTGTACTGAAAAATTCATTATCAGATACTGTAAATATCAACAATGACCCTTTGTATCAATGAAAATCAGTGCATATAACCAATCATAATAGCCTTATGCTAAGAATTGAATTTATGTGTTTTTATGCTTTTTAATTTCTTGACAGGGCAAAGCAGAAATGTTGCTTGACTGGGAGCCCTGTCCAGTATGGTATGTATTCCTCTGTTTTTCTGCTTTATTAATTATTGCATGCATTATTAATTTACTTTAACTTCTTAATTTTTATTTATTTATTTATTTATTTATTTTTGGCTGCAATGATTTGTTATTAATCTGCTCTGTTTCACAAATGGTGGTGGTAGTTCATAGATGGAAAATTAAACTGTTATAAAAAAACATGTTCTGTAATGATGTATGCTTTACACTTGTTAAAAGGTTTATGTTTATTGGAAACGCCCAAGTACAAGTTCAAAACAAATTTCCTTCTTTTTTTTAGTGGCAAGGAGTGGGCCCATTCCTGGCAGCCAAAGGATTCAATCCAAATGAATAAAAATAAATAAAATGTACAATTGTAATCCATTTTGGTTTCTGCCTATTTATTTAATTCTTTTCTGTGCTGCATTTGAAGTTGTATCACATCTTTCTGTAGTGGTGAAAAGATGAAAATCTCCAGTAAATGTGACAAATGGGGTTTAACACCAAGCAGGCTTAAATCATTAATTTAAGTCATCAAATCAGTCATTAATAAAAAATATTCACAAGACAAATTTTCACAAGACCAAATAAATAAATGTTATTTTTATTTAGTATTGAATGGGTTGTTAGCATTAATTTTGTGCTATCAACTCTGTTAATAAGAATAGTGAATTTCACTGGTATTGGTATAACTGATCTTTTTTTAATGTCAACACAGTACTGTATACATATTACAGCCACACGCAAATCTCTGTATATTAAGTTCACTACTATAGCAGAAACATGCAGTAGTAGTACAACTTTTTATAACTGTACCTCCAACAAACCTTTACTTGTGGGATGACATAAAATACATCCTCACAATACATACATTTTAAAAGAAATGTCTCCAATTAAATATGTGGGAGAAACTCTCTCCAATGTGGGAGAAACAGACACAAAACACAACCTTGCAAACAATTTGAACACAAATAGCATAACACTGTACAACCTCATGAGTGCCAAATTCCCTGGATTTGTGAAAATACTTTGCAGTTAATTTTTATAAAAAAACGTTCTATAACCGTCTTTGCGGTTTTCCGCCGACTAATGTTATAGATAAATGCCTCCAGCTCTGACTGCGCGTGCACGCTGCTTCTCCATTTAAATAAAGCAGACAGCTGATGACGCACTATTGAAAGACTACAATGCACGCGTGTAAAAGCAAAGTAAAAAAATTCGCTCTTGGAACAAACTCATAAATAATTTTCTTTCCCATCGATGTCATGTCCTACATTTTAACGTAATTTTTATTTTTTATTTTTGAAAGTAAATATTATACTTATAGTTTTAGGGTGGCTGAGATCACAGACAGGGGGGCTGGAGCAACCCTAAAAAAGGTCTAGAACTGCCCCTGCTGAAAGTGCTTTACATGGAAGGGGAATCTCCTCAACCACCACCAATGTGCACCATCCAACTGGATGATGCAACGACAGCCATATTGCGCCAGAACGCCCACCACACACCAGCTTATTGGTGGAGAGGAGACAGAGTGATGAAGCTAGTCAGTCATAACTTGATTTCGTGTTCTGTTGTCCGTGCTTTTCAAGTTAACTTAACCTTACAGTCCACTGTTAAGAAAGGCTTGTTTGAGAATTATGAAGCTAGAATATGGTTCAACAATAAGTGACCATCTTCATACTATTACATTCTCTCTCCCACACTCTCACTGTCTTCCACTCCAAACTTGTCAGCTGACTGTTGGCGCTTTACTTCTTAAACCAATCATATTTTTGTCTCAACCCTCTTGAACCAAACATGTCATAGTTGTTAAAGTTTAAAGCTGTTCCTTAGCTGCTGTCAGCTGTCATTTCAGGCAAATCGACGTGACCCTCTTCCACCCCATTCACCTCCAGTTGTCATTGCATTCAGCTCTCATGGATCCTTCTGTTAAACCTCTGAAAAGAGGGAGATGTAAGAGAATGACAAACACGGCGTTTCTTCACTGCCAACTTTATGGGAAATCACTTTTGTATTCATCACAATTTACAACAACTTTGCAAAACAGCATCCATTGTCTTGTTTCTTCCTTTTACCCATTTTAACAGCACTCTTAATTATAGAACATTTTAGTTATTTATATATAATATTTGGTCATTTATAATCAAGACATGAATCAATTAATACAGCTTTTCAAATTCAAAATACCATTTATATGCTCTTTCTAACTAACTTGCATCTATACCTCAATTCTGTAATCCACTTTTCACATCTCCATATATTCACCTTTTTCTTTTCCACACATCAATCAACACTAAATTACCGAGTTACACATGAAATACAACATGCCAATGTTAAACTCTCTCTCGTTATGTATCTTTATGGCTTCGCGCCATTATGTAGGCCTTGCGCCCTCTCACACCTGAGCTCGTGCATCGTTAAACTAATACACATTTAACCATTTCCAACAAAACACAATCGATATCGTTTTACCCTCTATATACTCTTAAACATTATATTATAATCACATAAGAACATTGTCACATTTTATCGTTCAAACTGCTACCTGAAAAGAGGGAGATGTAAGAGAATGACAAACACGGCGTTTCTTCACTGCCAACTTTATGGGAAATGAAGAAAACTGCGAGTTCTCCCTCTAGTGAACCAGCAGGCAAAAGCAATCAATCAGATGGTATCAAACGAAATGCAGATGAACTAAAACTACCAACAAATGACCTAGGTATATTTTTAACAGTTGTAAGCATTCAAAATATTTGTAAATTATTTTTACTGTTTTCCTCTTTCAGAGTACACAGATTTATTTCCTCTTTTTGAACAGGCAAAAGCAATCGCTCTTATATAAAATGCAGAAGAACTAAACACACATTTGTTTTGTGAATTTAAATTCATCTTTCAATCTGTCACACCTTCCACTGAGCTCCACATTCAGTTATCTACACTCCAGATATCAGCATACAGATTTTCAGCCCTGCATCACCACCATTGTCTAGACTCCATGCCAAAGAATATTGGTTTCTGCATCTTGTCAGTAAATTGTTATGATGACTCTTTAAGCCTTTAGTGAATAAATAGTAATTTGGTGTATTTTCATTTGTATTTTTGTCAAAGAACACAAATGAACTACAATAAACACTTGTAAAATATTATAATTTTTGTTTTTACTTTTCCATGCATCATGTTATCTCAAAACACAGTAATATGGATGATTAAATAACTAAACAACTTACATTGAGCATATTTAATTGAGAAATTTGATTGTTTTAGGTGGATTACTTTGAAATGACAATTTGGGGTAGCATATACTGTAATTTAATTATAAATATACTTTTCTGGATCACCATGGTTATAGCTACTATAAATGAACACTAGTCACTAGTGTTTTTCACTAGTTAAAAGACAACTACAGATTTTTAACCCTAAACTGGAAGAACTTCAAGTGTGGACGCTGATTTGAACGCTTAGTAACAAGTTCATTGGCACATCTGTACTGGGAATTGTAGTTTTTAAATACAGTGATATATTCCCCATATTTAAAAGTTGACAGTATTAAACTGTGGATCCTCTTAAGGGCTTTAGAGGGTGGGAAAAACATTGGTGTTATCAGATTTTAAAAATATAATTGTTAAATGGGTGAAAATTGCTTGTGAGCTATTTTTGACAGCACTCCCAGTTGGTGCCCAATAGTGACTATAGCCACATGATAGCTGAGGTCCAGAGCTCTCTATAACAGCTGGTCCCATGTCTGTAGACCTTTTTGTTGCTGGATTATAAGACTTCAAAAATGGTCCGAGGTCAAGGTTCAAAGATAAGTATTTGGAACGCAGGCGCCTTGTAGAACCTTCGTACTGACATATGTAATATGTTACTCTCAATTGGTATGGTTGAGACCATACCAATTGATGTATTTGGTTTAGCTCTAAGACAAAGTTTTAATTTTCTCTTTTCATTACCACAAGCCATCCCAGGCCTAGTTTCAGAGAGCACTTTGAAGGCCCTGAATATAAAAAAGAAGCTTTTTGTTTGTTTATCCTTTTTATGTGAAAATAGTGACCAAAATGATTCACTTTCAAGTTGACAACAATATGACAGAATCTGTTTTATTAGCTAATTTCTTTGTCCTTCGGAAAAGTTTTAATTATCACAATTTCATGAAAAAACTAGCTTTACAGAACCCCTTTGACAAAAATTACTAAATTGTTTGACATGGCCTAATTTTTAACATTATTTTCATGATGAAATGCGAGATCTATGTTTTCAGTCTCAACCCAAGTCCTTCAGGCCTGTAGTAATGCACTGGATGGTCAGCAGAATTGTAATTTAAAAAGGCGATTCATTTTGGTCACTACTTCTGCAAGTTTATTACAAGGATGAAACCCCTTGAGATGAACCATCTAGTTTTCAAGGGGGTCCTTAACACATATCAGGGACGCAAACAGCTGGGGGGAAAAGATGAGAACATTGCACGGGGCAGTAGCATGCTCGCACTGAATTTTTTTATTTTTTAAAAATTTTTTTTTTAAAGTTATTTGTTTTACATGCTCATTTGTAGTTACTTCAAGGGATTTTTTTCATGTATTATTATTACCCTATATGTCAATAACTAATTTTTCTCAAAAAATTGTTGCAACATTTTACAAAAATAAACATTTGGTTACCCCTGTAAGACACACCCCCTTTCATAAAAACACAGTTTTCATTGGATCTATGCAAATCCTATAGATGACCTATTTTGATCTCAAAATGTTCTCACTGAAAGGTGAGGAGTTTGCCTCTATGTATTTACAGAAACTACTTACATAAACACAATCCAAATACAGTCACACATACATAGACAAAAACTCTCCCAGGTCTAGCCACTCGCCAAAATAAAAAAATGCCAAAATACATGCAGTAAATGTATAAATACTAATACAAAGCTATGCATACATTATGCATATACACCTTAGATACACATTACTTCTATATCTCAAGTTTAATGCCAAGAACAGTTTGTTTGTAAATAAATAAAAATACCTGCCTTAAAGTAATGTATTAATAATGCAGTGTGATGTCAAATTAAACAAGATTACACATAAATATGCTTAATTTATGTTTCTTTCTCCAGCTATTTACTTTCATCAACCATAAAACTTTTTGTTTTTAAAATAATGTATGGAAAAATAAAAACATTATTTCTTTGGAAATAATTTATTGAAAATACACCAAATGCATATTTGTCACACGTGTCATAAGGTTGTTTTTAATGACACTGGACTGAGGTTAAGGTGAAAAGCATCAGCTTTGTTGATGCTTGAAAAGCATCAACAAAACAGGGAAACAAGTTCTGTCAACTGTAATAATATACAATATAAAGTATAATCATAGCATATAAAACAGTGTATTTTTCTGTTACATGCAATCTAATGCATTATACGTAGGTACTTAATGTATTAGCTAAATCTGCTGTACCAATGTACAATGTGCTTGTAAGGACAAAAAAAAAGACAGTGACGGATAAATTGTCAACAAAGTTTGAATTTTCAACAATTTAGGATGCATACATATTTTGATGTGTTTAATCAATCAGCATACTAATAATATACAGATATAGGGCGAGTCCATTTCCTTCAACACAGTCCTTTGTGTATCTTCCATCTGGGAAAATACAGAAAAACAAAAAAGCAAGAGGTAAGATAAGAAGGTGAAGTTCAACTGTTTTAGAATGAACAAGGTGTGTAAAGCATTAATAAATACACAAATAAATTAAGAGTAACAGTAACGGGGGGGTATTCCATCAATGCAGTTAATGTAAGCTGTCCACTTGAAAAAGCCTTGCTTAAATTAACACTGACTTTCACTGCAGGCTCAAGCCATTCCACTAAATTATTAGCCATGTCTAGTCAACAATGACTTTAACCAGGCTTGAATAAGCATGCATTGTGCATGTGCACAGAGTACATAAGCAGCCCTGAAGAGTTGAGTAAATTTTAAGGCTTGAGTCACACAGATAGTGCTGTTCCCCAAACTAATTGATAAATTGATCATCTCTTTCCTCCATCCAAAACTTCAACCAGCCAACAGTTTAGTGACTTGACCGGCTGACTTTGCTACAAGCTGATTGGCTGTTGAAACAGGTGTTGTACCTTACATTCGAAAACCAGCAACTGGTGAATTGTCACCATCAGAGTAAAGCTGAAAAGGGCCCGTTTACATCACTGTAACGTTCTAAAATGGTTTTGTCTCATTGTGAATCTTTGGTGTGAACTGGGCTTAAGCCACAGTAATGGCACAGAACTCTTACTTAAATCATCAAGATTTATCAAAATAAGCCAGGCTTTTCCTTTATCCACCTTGATGGAACACCCCCAGTCTATTCTCAAGAACAAACAAACATATGAACAAATAAAATACCTAAACTGTGTTTTCCTCTTCATCCTCACTGGTGTCTGGACTACTGAGGCCACTTGGATCTTCTGCTTCAACATGTAGAAGGACAGAGGCCTCAGGACCTAAAGCAGTCTTGTACTGTTGGAGGACAACTTGCAACCGTTCTGACACCTCTGAAAGTCGTCTTCTTAAGAGACAGCAAAGTCCCTCATTTCCCATGTCTACATCTCAAAATACAAAAGAGATTACATTAAAGACAAACTGCTTGTTAAGATTGCTTAATGAGGCCAAAGAACTTCAATGGAGTTAAAAGATTTCATCCATTCAAATCTACATACCAGGATGGTTGGCATATTTAATGTGTATCGTTGCCATGGTAATAGAAATAGGTGTGTTTGATGATGCTGAATTCAATGTTCAAAATTATTTTGTTAATTTCTCCTTTTTTGTAACACAGTACAACAGATACAGCAAATCTATCAAGCAAATGTGAAACGCTTTAAAGCCTTACTGACTTGTTACCATCGCAAATTATAATCCCCATTTGTGGCAATAACCCTTCTACTCCATTCAAATTGTGTGGCTGAGACTGATAATGTTTATTTATTTTTTCATTTGAAATTCATACTTTAAATGGATAGCGGTTTTATTCAACTTACCCTCCTCAGCCATCTTGTTCTTGAGAACCACTGCCAGGCTCTGCAACCATGTGCAGTGTTGTGCCATCTCCAATACCAAAATGCTTTTTTCCTCTTGCAGTCGCATCGCCAACATCACTTGGTCATGCAATTGTTTCTTGATTGAAATGTTGGCTAAGAATCAATAACAGTTGTATGTATGCATGAGACAATCTTGCATAATAGCATTGCAATGTTTTTCAACTATAAAATGTACCTTTTCAAGTTGATACATAATAAAAAAACTGAAAAAACACACAAACTAAATGAATATTACAACACTCAATATGTTACATGCATCTAAAGCATGCATGTAACATATTGAGTGTTGTAATATTCATTTAGTTTGTGTGTTTTTTCAGTATAGTCTATACAGCAGAACTGTAAATAAATTCTTGAGAAGTTTCTGGAAACTGACATACCACTACCATGAACCTCCCATGGCCATATTTGAGACACATTGCTCTCTCCATTAAGGGAATGCTCCACAGTAGCTACATTTATGTTTGTGGCAGAGTCTTGTACAAGACCATTGTATTTCTGGATCTCCTGAAGGAGGAGCTTTTTGTCTTCTGACAGCTTCCTTCGAAGGCGGTGGCGAAACTTGCTGCTGTCTACAAAAAACATGAAGTACAGGGATAGAAGTTTGTGACTGTTCAATAAGAAAAAATTATATAGCTCCCAAAATGTGAAAGCAAAACTGCAGTAACTGAAAATTGAAGCATGTGAAAATTGTAATTTACAGGTAGCTCAAAGGTCTAGTGTCTAACATTTAGGGTGATCTATTGATAAGAATGGAATATATAAATATTTATATATGTATATATATATATATATATATATATATATATATATATATATATATATATATAAATAATTATTAATAGTATTACTTTATATACACACACTTTATGTAATTACTTTTTAATAAATAAATTAATTAATAAATTAAAAGTATAATACTATTTGTATTTCTATGTATTTGTTGGTTGAGTAGGATGCATACAGTAGCTTGATTTTATCAATCTATTATATTATACATTTATACCATTCTGGCGGTAGAGGGTTTGCTTCCGCTGCCTCACACTAAGGTAAAGACCCTAAATTGACTGCTGAAGTCCTCTGTGTGTGGTGCCTTGACTGGCATGAGATGTATCTGGTGTCTCTGTAGAATTAATAGTGAAAACAAATTCACTGTTAAAACACAGAACTGTTTCAGTGTTTGAATTTATACATAAAACTCATTTTAATCCAACTTCATTGAACTTGGTATGTGCATTTCCTGCAGGGAAACTGGAATATAAAATAAACCAGACATATATATGTGGCATAACATTGGATGGTGGTCTTTGGTGGCAGGTCATGTCACCAACTGTTGTAATCCATCAATGATCAGACTGATGATCTTTGGCTGCTCTTTAATATCAAACTTAAAATTTCAAATAGTAGTAAAAAAGGAAATTTGTTGTTTCTTTTATCTGGTCATCAACTGCCCATTCCTTCACATCAGAGAGCCGCTGTGACACCAATTCATCTGTGCAGTGTAGCTCTGTTTTGAGTTCATCTAGCCTTGCAGTCTCATCCTGGAGTCTCTGACAAGTCTGATAAACAGTGTTAATAATACAATAAGCAGGATTAAAACTTGCCAAGTGCACACAACAAAAGGACACGCAAAACAATTAACAGTAGACTTACCTTCACATATCTTGTGGAAAGTGCCTGATGTAGAGAGAGACTTTTTTTGTGGTTCCACCCCACTGCGTGTCCACCCATGTCCACCCGTGCTGTTGAAAGCAAATAATGAGGTTATGATGCTTAATCTAATAAAAGTATTTAGGAATTTTGCAAAAACTCTGATCACCTGCTTTGGACATATATTTGGTAGTCAGGGCACAACGTGACAGGTATCTGTTCACTTGCTCCACCTGCTCTCCGGCTGTTGTTCCTGCTCCTTCCTGGTTCCTACCACTCCATTTAATCTGTTAGTAAAGGGTGGAAGAAATTCAAATCAATTCAAGTACATTTTATTTATATATCCCTATATCACAAATTGCCTCAAAATGCTCTACAATCTGTACAAGAAATTGTAAAGCAAAAAGGCTACCTAGTATAGTAGCATTTTCATTTCATATTATGTGCGTGTAAACATTACAAATGTACATATGATGCAAATATATTATACAGACCTCACACTTTGTAGCATGGGCTCCAGCATGCATTATGCTGAGGAAGGACTCGAGCAGCTTTCTCCAAGTATGGCCAATATTTGCAAGCCACATCCATAGCAAATAATTTTGCCTTGGCTGGCATAAGCTCCTTTTGAAGATACAGGGGGTAGGCAAATATCTCCCCTCTGTACATATTAAGGGCCTTCAGAAGGAACCCA
The DNA here is from genome assembly GCF_030014155.1 of Tachysurus vachellii. Lineage (NCBI taxonomy): Eukaryota > Metazoa > Chordata > Actinopteri > Siluriformes > Bagridae > Tachysurus > Tachysurus vachellii. The sequence goes on from NC_083462.1 coordinate 34,546,735, forward strand.
TGGCGACACACAGCAACCTCCATCCCCTCTTCATCCGATTTGGAAGCCTTCCTTGATGTCTCCCTCGCTGCTGTCCAGTGGGAGTCCCCACATGTGCCTCTTCCCTGTGTCTATGACACACAAACAACAAATCAAATAAAAGCAATGGTGTCTTACAATATATAGCATTTATTCTCTCAATTTGATTTTAGAGTACTTGGAAGGCAGAAGTAGTTGAAGTGGGGAGGACATCAAGGACGGACACATATGGTTTTTTTTTGCCAACTATTTTGTCAAGTTAAGATAAAAACTTGCATTTCTCACTGCTTTCTGTATGGTGTCGACAAATGTACACACCACACTGTCTTCAGCCACAAAGAGCCCTTCAAAAAAACTAGGATCATCAGAGCTGAGAAAGAAAAATAGAGAATCCATCCATTACATATATAAAGTAAATAAATCAATAAAAAGACTGAAACAAAAACCACCTTGTGTTTCGGTGAAAGCGATATAGCTTTCTGTTCCCATCGGTGGAAACAGCCAACATTTCCGCCGTGCAGGCTGGGCAGGTGAAGGTACACTACAGCAGAGCTGGTCTTCTTCAAAAGAAGCGTAGGAAAACTCCAAAAAGCTCCGCTGCAGTGCATCGCCGTTGATATGTCCATTCTGGAAGATATATAGAAAGAAATAGTATTTGTGATGTTGTCTGCTTATGGAAAGACATGTTATAAGTAATAACAGTAATAACAATTACACTTACTCTTCCTCCACACTTAGTCTGATGCTCCAGCAGCTTTGCAAAGGCTTGTCTGGAGAATCCTGGAGCGATGACCTTGAGCTCCTGAAAGGAGCTCAGCTGAATTGCTGACAGAGGCTGTCCAATATCCACTCCTAAGGAGGTCCGTCGAATCAGGAGTCCACTGCTGCTGGCATGCTTGACATTCATATAGTGGCTGATGCAAGTCAAAACGCCCTTGGAACAAACGCCCTTGGAGTAAATTTAAAAAATAATAAATAAACATTTACCACATAATTTATTTTACAACAGTTCATTCTGCACATTGTGAGTGGTTGAGAGACATTGCTGAAGTTCCTATAATCCCAGTATAGCACTCATACTTCTTGAGAAGTATCACACCTACATTGTTTACATTTGTCTAATTCACCAAATTCCAAACAGCTGTGTCGATTGGAAGCATGCAAAGGATGTTACTGCTTTGCAACAGCTAACTATTTTTTTGTTTGCAGAGGAAAAAAATAAAAAAGATGTCTGTCTTTGTTCCAGTTAATGTCAATACCATGGGTGTTGACGGGCACAATGTCACAGCACACCAGTGTGAAAAACATCAAATCTAAAATAGAAATCTAAATAGTGTATATTGTTTTTACCATTGATGGTAATCAAAATCACTGGTTTGCCTGGTAATACAGTGAAGCGTGTGCCTTCACAGGAGCAGTCTGGCACCTTCACAGTTGGCAAAATGCAAGCTGGCAAAAAGTAAGAAAACCACTAATTTTGATTATCTGTAACTGGCTGCTGAAACACATGAACAGCAAAATTAAGACTTTCATGAGAATGTACCTTGCTCATGGGTGCAATATCCACCTTCTCCTTCAATGATGCATGAGGTTGGAGGAATGGCTTCAAAAAACCCATGAATCACACTTTCCCTGTTGTGGAGTGGCTGTTTTTTGTGATGCAATACATCACCGTCCCCACAGAACCAATCCTCAGGAAGACACTCTCTGCACCTAGGGAGAAAAAACAAAACAAAAAAACATTCTAATATAATACATTATTTCAGGTGAATAATTTAAGTTATTTCAAATTTACTTTGAGTAGTTCTGTTTTGATTTTATAGGACTGCGTAGTAGCTCAGTGTTTAGCACTATCACCTCACAGCACAAAGTGCCTTAATGACAATTAACTTGTCATTAATGTCGTTTTCAACTGGGTATCCAAGTTTTCTACCATTCCACAAGACATACAACTTAGCTTATAAAACACGCCACTGAGCATTATTTCTCAGCAAACCAACCCTGGGTAATTAAAGTTTAATATTATTGAAAACCAACCTAATAACAGCAGGCTCATGGCAAAGGCAGCACAAGGGATGACCAACAGCCTCCTTTACGATAAGGCATTGTAGGTGGTATGGTCTTGCCTCTTTCCAGCGCTCTGAGGCTTTCTGCTGCCGAAAAGACCATGATGAAGCAGAGCTTCTTTGAGACTCATCAGAAAGACATGATGCCAAAATACTTGAGAGCCTCTCCATATTTTTCTCTGTAAAGAAAATACAAAATAAAACTGTAAAGGATGATTTAGATGAGGGCCAATTAAAAGTCAACTGATCAATATTTTGAATAAACTTTCATGATTCAGTATCAAACTTGACCACATCTTTACTACATTGTGTTCTTAATCCATCTACTGCACTGACAGTTTTGTCTAAGGGATTTGTCTTTAATTACTTTACTTTTACATGACTTTCAGATTTAAACTTAAATCCATCACTGTTATTTACCAAATTCCTCTTGAGGATTTAGTATTTCTGAGGGAACCTCCACACTGGATGACAGGGAACACTCAACCTACTGTGTTTTATACTGTGTGTATATAAATACTGTGTTTTACAGTATGTGACTGTAAAACACAGAAGAATAACAACAGGTTAGGCTATAACTGCATTCATGTTCTTTTCTATAACTGCATTCATGTTCTTTTTTTTTTTTTCAACCTACTGTATATACTGAACAATTTTTGAAATCAGACTTTTCTGTTAAGTACTTGGTAATGTCTTCTATAATAGTGCCACAAAAAGGTTTATGAACTTTTTAATGTCTTTTTGGATATTGGAGTATTTTACATTCTCAATCAATCAATCACAGTGTTCTAATTTCAGTTGGTCCACTATTTACATAGTAAATTCCAAAAAACTCTCTCCTCCAGAGCCTGCACGTTTCCTCTCCAAAGCTGCTTTCTGTGTGTTGGAGTGAATATTTCTTGTAAGACTGATAATGTTAAATGTACTGGAACCAAAAGAAATGTAACTAGTAAAAAGAAAACACAACATAGTGTGTTAGTAAGGTGTTAACAGCTTGAATGAGCCTTGGCATAGAAGTCTCTGACTCAGGGGATGGAGCTCCATTCTTCCAAAATATATTCCCTCATTTACATATGCCAGAGAGCATGATAGGATGTTAATTGCTTAACTCATCATGCAATATACCTGTCTGAAATCTAATACACTCATCCTTCTACATTCATTATGTTTTTACTTCAATTTGTCCCCCGTCTGTATGTTCAAGTATAACATGATTGAGGTATATAAAAACTCTGACCTTGGATTCAGCTGTAAGGTGGTCAAGTTCCATTTCAAGAACCATGCGTCTCCCCTCTTGGTACTGGGGGTTTTGTGGGTCAAAGACATATCTGGTGGCCATTGCAACACAGACAGATACAGACAGACAGACTGACAGACAGAGACAGATAACAGACAAGTAGACAAAGACAGAAAAAGTTCATTATGTAGTGAAGGCTAGATATGTTGAAAAAATGTTTAAAATGTGAGAAATTTTCCTTAAAATACTTAATAAATCAATAAACTTCACGTTTTTCCCATTTTCTGTACGACTGCACAAAAGGCGCGTCGTTTTTTTTCTTCTTTTTTTACTGTTAATATGGAAACCGTTGGTCGGCCTTTAATTCGTTGCTCTAACATGTAAACCATGTGAGTCTAATGGCAAAGAAAAGCATCAATTATAACATTTAAACAAATTTGACCATTACATTCAAGTCTCGTGGCTTACCTGGGAAGTGGTTTGAGCGCAATTAAAGAGAATTCGCGGCCTGCAGAAATCAACCAATCGCAAAGCAGGCTGGCTCCGTCTCCATAGCAGCCGTCTCCGCTAAGGCTCACGGGTAATGCGGGCTTCCACTAATTAATTTAATTTATATATTTTTTTTATATTATTTTAATTTACTTAATAACCACAGCTAATCCCCCGTTCTCACAATAGAAGGAGAATGAAATAAAACGGATGGTCATGACATCGTATTGTTGAATTATCAAGCACACTTTCGTGTTTATGTGTTGAAAGAAAGATGAGGATGTCATTAAAAGAGAATCGGCGGTGGGTCATCATGTAGTTTTAGCTGACGTCTTCAACACAGTAAAAGTAGACCATAGCACAAAGCAATAATAACAAGGATAAAAATCTCCTGGTTAAATGTTGAGTAATGTAGTGCTTAAAGTTTAAAAATGAATAACAAATGAGCAAAAACAATGCTTGAAAAAAACGTGGTGCAGACAAGAAAGATGCTTCCTATTAAAATACATTAGATCGAAAGTCGTGCTGAGTGACACGAAAAAAAAGGGAAATTCGTCTCCACGAACACGAATTGAATAGATTACATTTCGTGACCGATGCCACGAACTGCCGTGAGACTGGGTTGATCCTGTAGACCAATCTGGCTTCTGGTACAGAATTAGACGGTACTGATGTTGTGAACAATCGATGTTGTGCAAAATCTTACATTATAGAAGTGCCCCAAAGAAGTAGGGATCATATTTTAAGAGTATTATGATTGGTATCGTAAGATACATGAGAATAGATCTCAGATGTCATAATAAGAGTAAAGTGATATATAACTAATGCATAAATAAAACACACAGGACTCAGAAGGTATAATAAGGAAAGAAGGAGTTTATTACAAAATAAACTTAATAATAATAGTGAGACCCAGAGCTATCAGGCCTGGGAGAAGTAGGAGTGTAGTCTGGAGACCCAGGCCTAGGAGGGGGAGAAGAAGGGACAAAGCCTGGGGAACCAGGCTCAGAATTAGAAGGGGAAGAGGCCCAAGTGGGAGAGAGAGGGCGTATATAGACGAAAGGAGGAGATGAGACACGAGGAGGGGAGGCAGGAGTTGTCAGCCTAGGGCAGCAGGGTTCAGCATGAGGACAACCATCTGTTTGTGTCCTTTGGTCCACCAGGACAGGAGGCAGGAGTGTCTGAGTTGAGAAAGACCGAGTCATAGGCGGTTGCACAATTTGAAAAGGCGTGAGAGGCTGCTCAGGGAGTGTAGGGGAACACAGTCGTTCCAGGAAGGAGCAAAGCTCATGAGACAGATGACTCAGGTGATAGTGACAGAAAGTGGTTAACACTTCAGCAGGAACTGGCCTCCTATAGGGAGTAGACTGAGAAATCCAGATGGTGTGACCAGGACGAATTGGCTGACCCTGAGGTTGAGAACCTAAGGGGAAAAGGGAGTAGCCTTCAATAGAAATAGAGGAACTAGAAATAGAGGAACTAGAAATAGAGGAACTAAAGCTTAAAACATGCAATAAACAAGCCCAGTCTGAAGGCCAGACTGAGATCATAGTAAAGTTCAAAAGGTCAGCAAAGCTTAAAAGAGTCAACATTAAGGACTCTAATATAACATACAAAGTAGCAGTACAGCGATAAAGCTTAGCAACAGTAGCAATATAATATAGCCAAGTAGAAGTAAGAACTTATGACAAAGTTATTCTCATATAACTAACATATAATCGTTAACATATAATCAGTAAAGTAAAATAATAATGAGAGGAATGAGAAAAACTTACTCATTGTAGCTGAAACAGAGGAGTAATCCACGAAGCGTCCGTCGTGAAAGGCTGAACGACAAATGTGATACCAACTAGGAAGTAGAGCTCTCTTGAGCATATTTTTTAATAACAGTGACGAAAAAGGCCAAAAATAATAGGAAATTAAGAAAAGAGGAAAACCCATACATGGGCACATGAGTAAGCATCAGCTGATGATTCTGGGAAATAAGGGGAATTCAAAAAAACAGGATATTAGGTCACTGAGGAGGCGTATGAGGTAATTTCGGGGAAATAAGGGGATTTCAGAAGAAGCATGTAAATGACCAGGCGGGGCCTCAGAAACAACTTTGAGAAATAATGGGAAATTGCCGGAGAGTATGCAGATTAAGAGAGGAGGCGCCTAGAGGCGCCAGGGTATATATCGAGGGGAAATTTCACTGGATTTGGCTAAAGTAGATGACAAAATAGTTATAGTTATACGTATACATCACCCTTGTGATATGTCAGCTTGGAGACGGGCTCTAAGTTCCGACAGTACAGTGAAGCTAAGGAAACATATAGACCTTGATACAAATTCTGAAAAAATGTAAGTTGCTCTGGATAAAAGGGTGTTGGCAAAATGCTGTAAATGTGAACTGAACATATTGCTAGGACTTTATGTCTAAAAAAGAAGAAGCAGTACACGAATTAGCCAAAAAGCCTAAAGCATTAAGAACTTAGATTCTAACTAGACAAAGTATTGACATCTTTAGGCACTTGTTTAGGCTTTATTTACACTATGTAGAGATTCAAATATAGAAGAAAGTAAAAATGGCTTTTAGAAGATTTTTAGAACAATCTCAATTAAAGGAAAAAGCCTGACAGGTTACCAGCTGAATTTTATAAAAAGTGCATAAGAGATACTGAAGATTTACTAACAGACTTATTGAAGGGAATCTCACTAATCTAAAAGAAAAAAAGAGCCTTTGAGTTAGACATTAAAATAAATAAATAAATAAATAAATAAATAAAATTTGGTAAATAGAAAAAACTTGTGATCAATGGTAGATACATGTGGGACAATCTTGGAACTATCAGAGAATTAATTATTAATGCACCAAACAATAATTATTTCATCCTCGATGTGCGAGGAGTCAGAATAGGGGCAGAAAAATTGCAATGATCATAATCCAAGGTTTAATCTAGCTCTTCATGTTTGTTTTTATTTCCACTACCTTTATTTTTTTATATAGTTTGTTACATTTTGATATTAATTTCCTCTTTAATTTGTATTTAAATTGTGCCCTATTTTTAATTACATTATTTTTATTCTCTACCTTATTGTAACTTGCTATTTTTATATGTCGTACAGTCATAAAGCATTTCACCACATGTTGTACTTTGTATGAGTGTCTATACGTATTATTAACTATAAAATATGGAAAACAAATTATTATAAATCAGTGCTATATTATTGTTTAAACATGTGATATATTAAATGCTGTACTTTAATGGTATTATGCAATTTTTTGTACATGACCGATTGCCTGCTTGTGATCCTTGAAATGTCTTAATAAAGATTTAAAAAACAAACAGTTCAGAGCAAATTTATTACTGACACAACGTATCAATGCTGCAGATGTACAATTCTCTTATCATGGCAATCATTGTTTTTTTTACTCATTAATGCAGAGATATATGCAGAAGAATTAAGACAGACGTTAAATAAATGTGGACTAACAATGATGTAATAATCTCCATCAGAAATGAACTGACTGTAGAAATTGTTATGTGCATGGAGATTATCCCTGAAACACTAATAATTTGAAGAGAGTGCTAAAGGCCAGCGCGTATTCAGCAGAAGTGATATGTGCACCCTGTGATATGGCCAGCAAGCCCTCCTTTCTCTCCTGTCTAGTGCATGGAGAGAAAAATATATATATATTTTAGGGAAAGCTAGGTGAGGAAACAATAATATGTTGCAATGTTGTAGCATTTTAAGAGATTCGTGCATCCGTACCCCCGCTTTATCGGAGCAAGAGACGGGCATTTCCCTTTCTCTTTGCCCTCTCCCCTGACTCTGTTCGCTCGGTTTCAGTTTTGGGAGCTCGCGCTGTGATTTCTCCTGACCCGGAAGTGAGCATGCTGCTTTCCGCGTCGGGCTCAGAGGAGCTCGATGCGGGTGGGGAGGGGCTTCCTTCTCTGAACAGCCGACACAATCAGTGGCCTTCGAGGAGCTCCTCGAGGTGGTGACACACGCTGTGTCTAGGTTAAAATCAGATTGGCCTGAAGAGGGCGTTAATGTCGTTCGTTCTAAGCTAGATGATCGCTTTATAACTTCAGGCCACAGGCCACCTTCACGCAGGCGACTGCCGTTTTTCCCAGACCTCAGTGTCAAGGTCTTGGAGAAATCCATTTCAGCACGTATTTTTTCTCCTGCCATGTCTGACTATTCAGTGATTTTAGGGCTTGAAAGCCATGGGTATGGAGCGATGCCTGGGATTGAAGAGATGCTTATGGGCTATCTCTCACTTACATCGCCCACATGGAGAAGATCTGCCTTCCATCCAAGCCTTGTAGGACTACTTCAGCTCTTGTGGGTAAGGCCTACACGGCAGCAGGCCAAGCAGGTGAGGCCCTGCACACCTGGCAGTTTTTGCAGGCCTACCAGGCTGACCTGCTGACAGGGCTCAACGGTGGCCAGGGGATGGGACCTCAGGTGGTATGTGCCACAAATCTCCGGTGTCACCTCAGGGCTTGTTCGGCAATGCAGTGAATACTGTCGTCGACAGGCACCAGGAGGTAAAATGGCAGTAAAATTCAGGGAGTTTCTCCCTCGTCGCGTCGAGCAGCCTGGGTCATCTTCCAGCCGCACCCAACCCCCTTCTAGCTCACTCAGGGCAGTAAGTGTTAGTGTTAGCACCTGCCAGTGTGCTGTTTCAGGGCACCCAGGAGGTCTGGGCAAGGTTGACACCAATATCAGACAACCAGACAGTGTGAAAACTTCTGCCAGGTGTGTCTCAGTGGGTCCTGGGTACTGTAGAAAAGGCTACAGGGTCCAGTTCTCCTCCCATTCTTCGTGTTTTCAGGGTGTCTTGGCAGGCACCAGGCAGTGTTCCTCCAAGAGGAACTTCTCTTGCTCCTGAGGAAAGGGGCCATAGAGCATGTTCCCCTCCCTGAGTGGGACTCCACTTTACAGCCGATATTTTGTTGTTCCCAAGAAGGATGGGGGCTGCGTCCGATTTTGGACCTGCGGGCTCTGAACTGTATTCTGAAGACCTACAGGTTCAGGATGCTCATGCTCAAAGTTATCATGTCCCAGATCAGGTCCAAAGACTGGTTTGTGGTGATCGACCTCGAGGGTGCTTATTTTCACATAGGCATTCTGCCAGAGCACCGTTGTGTCTCCAGGGCATCTGTGTACTGAATTACCTGGATGACTGGCTCATTCTGGCCCAGTCAAAGGCTATAGCGGCCAGTCATCGAGATGCTGTGCTTGCCCATATGAGGTCTCTAGGCCTCAGCTTCAACCCAGAAAAGTGTGTGCTTTCTCCTTCTCAGAGAACCACCTTTCTGGGGGTAGTTTGGGACTCCACCACAATGCGGGCACATCTATCTCCCACTTGGGTGGCTTCCATCTTGTCAGCGGTGAATGCTATTTGGCTAGGCTGAGGCCTCTCTGTCGCCGAGGCACAGAGGGTGCTCGGCCTCATGTTGGCAGCAGCCAACATTATCCCTTTGGGTCTGCTTCACATTAGGCCATTCCAGCTCTGGCTCAGGGGTGTGGGCTTTCATCCTCACAGACATCCCCTCAGGGTTATAAGGGTTACGCGCCGTGGGCTTCGTACCCTTCTTATGTGGAAAAGACCCCGGTTACTGGCCTTGGGTCCCACTCTAGGGGTGTGTCACCGTCGCAGGACTCTTTCAATGGAGGCCTCACTTTCGGGTTGGGGAGCGGCCTTGGATGCCCGTCCTGCCTAGGGTCTATGGGACGGCCCCTATCTCTCATGGCACATAAACTGCCTGGAGATGAGGGCTGTGTTTCTAGCATTGAAACACTTTCTTCCACACCTCAGGGGCTGCCATGTCTTAGTACAGACAGACAGCACTGCGGTGGCTCCCAATATCAATCATCAGGGTGGGCTGCATTTGTAATGTAAACGTGTAAATCGGGAAGCAGTCTTCCTGTCAAGGCAGGTGCTGAGGCCTGGGGAGTGACGTCTCCACCCCCACGTGGTGGAGCGAATTTGGCAGATTTTCGGCCGGAGAGACATTACATGTCTCTCCCTCCGAGGAAGGAGAGCTGATGGATGCTAGTGAGCCCGTGGGCTCCTCACAGCCTCCTCGAGGTCGTGACACGAGCCGTAGCCAAGCTGGATTTAGATTGGCCGGTGGAGCAGCAGAAGCAGCGCGCACCCAGTAAGCTGGATGAGCGTTTCCTGCGTCCTGTGTCACTTCCTTGCGCCGGAGCCTGCCATTTTTTCCTGATCTGCACGCCAAGGTGTCCAGATCCTGGGATACACCGTACTCAGCGCGCACTTCTCCTAGTCACTCCTCGCTCTACGCGAATGTGGTTGGGGCTAAGGTGTGCGGCTACGGGGCGATGCCACGTGTGGAAGAGACGCTGGTTAGCTATCTCTCCCCTAGCATAGCATCATTGCTAAAGGCTCCGGAGTTTCCTACTAAGCCGCTACGTGCTACGTCGGCCTTAGTAGGGAAGGCTTACGCGGCATCAGGGCGGGCCGCGGGCTGCCTCCACACCATGGGTATGTTGCAGGTATACCAGGCTGACATGCTACATGATTTGGATAAGGGACTTAGCTCCGGGACCGCTGATATTAAGGAGTTGCGTCGCACTGCCGACTTAACCCTTCGGGCCACACGGCGCTGGCCGTTGGTCGGTCCATGACAGCCCTGGTAGCCACAGAAAGGCTTCTGTGGCTCACCTTGTCCAACCTCCCGGACAAGGATCGAGCTGTGCTATTGGACGCACCTCCTGGACTGTTTGGCGACGCTGTGACGGCGGTAGTGAACAAGTTCCAGGAGTCTAAAAAGCAGTCCACTGCGTTTCAGCAGTACCTCCCTCGGCGATCTCGTGGGGCTGTTCGGCGGCAGCCCCAGCCAGGCCATCGCGAAGCCCAGAAACAGAGCGTTGCCACCTGATCTCCGTGGGCGGGGCCTAGGGGCCCAAGGCGACGCTCTAGGCCCAAGAAGGAGCAGAGTGACCTGCCGGTCTACGGTTGGGGGGATGGGGCACACCTCTCGTTACGGTGACCATCCCTCAACTGCACCACCGGGGCACCAGGCCGTTGGCTCTGCCACAAGATGTGCTCCAGAGCACAGCCCCCCTCCAGCGGGCATCTCCCTCCACTTCCGTCCAAAGCCTCGGTACGGATGGGGGAGACCCGCCACCTCTCAGGAGGTGTCAACGGCCACAGTACGTTGCTCTGGCCGTTCGGGTCATGGAGGCCGGTCTGCCAGCCCTGCCACAAGGTGTGCCTCAGGGCGCAGCTTCCCTCCAGCGGTTCGCTCCCCACCTTTCCACCCGAAGGTTCGTTGTGGGAGGGGAGGGTCCGCCTACACTCTCGAGGCATCATCAGCTGCAGGGCGTGGCCCCAGCTGCTCTGAGTGGGTCAGAGGCCAGCCCACAAGGGACTGGTTCCCCTGTGGAATTTTCTGACAGCTTGGGAGGAGCTGCCAGGAGTCTCCCGGTGGGTCCTGCGGACCATAGAGCACGGCTACACGGTTCAGTTCGCGTCCTCTCCTCTACGTTTCAATGGGATGTGTCCCACCCTGGTGGGACCCGAGCAGGCTCTGGTCCTGGAACGAGAAGTGCGCACACTCCTGAGGAAAGGGGCCATCGGGGTGGATCCCCACTCGGTTCGAGAGTCAGGCTTCTACAGCCCGTACTTCGTCGTTCCGAATAAGGATGGCGGGTGGCGTCCCATTCTAGATCTACGCTCCTTGTGCCGCGCTCTCAGGAGGCTCGGGTTCAGGATGCTCACCCTCAAGGAGGTCGTGACTCAGATCAGGTCCGGGACTGGTTCGTCACAATAGGTCTGGACGACGCGTACTTTCACGTTTCCATCCTCTCTGCACACAGGTATTTCCTGAGGTTTGCTTTCGGGGGCGAAGCTTACCAATATCAGGCACGGTTGTTGCCTGCTCGGGTTGAAGTCATCCTCACCGCTGTCAGGAGAGTGCGGGAAGGCCAGCCACTCACTGTGGAGCAGTTCCAGAGGCTGCTGGGTCTCATGGCAGTGGTGTCCAGCGTAATCCCACTCAGCCTCCTGCACATGAGGCCCCTCCAGTGGTGGCTCCTGGGCAGTGGGTTTTCTCTCAGGGGAAACCCATATCGTTCCATCAAGGTCTCGCGGCATGCCCTTCGAGCCTTGGATGTTTGGAAAGACCAAAAGTTTCTGTCCCAAGGCCCCTTGTTGGTGGCTCCATGTCATCGTGTGATGCTAACGACGGATGCTTCCCTCACGGGGTGGGGTGCGGTCATGAGTGGCCACTCCGCCCAGGGTCTGTGAGGCGGCCCACGTCTCTCGTGGCACATAAATTGCCTGGAGATGATGGCGGTGTTTTTGAGGTTAAAACACTTCCTCCCGGACCTGCGAGATCGCCATGTATTGGTCCGCACGTACAATACTGCGCCGTGGGCTTCGTACCCTTCTTATGTGGAAAAGACTCTGGTTACTGGCCTTGGGTCCCACTCTAGGGGTGTGTCACCGTCGCAGGACTCTTTCAATGGAGGCCTCACTTTCGGGTTGGGGAGCGGCCTTGGATGCCCGTCCTGCCTAGGGTCTATGGGACGGCCCCTATCTCTCATGGCACATAAACTGCCTGGAGATGAGGGCTGTGTTTCTAGCATTGAAACACTTTCTTCCACACCTCAGGGGCTGCCATGTCTTAGTACAGACAGACAGCACTGCGGTGGCTCCCAATATCAATCATCAGGGTGGGCTGCATTTGTAATGTAAACGTGTAAATCGGGAAGCAGTCTTCCTGTCAAGGCAGGTGCTGAGGCCTGGGGAGTGACGTCTCCACCCCCACGTGGTGGAGCGAATTTGGCAGATTTTCGGCCGGAGAGACATTACATGTCTCTCCCTCCGAGGAAGGAGAGCTGATGGATGCTAGTGAGCCCGTGGGCTCCTCACAGCCTCCTCGAGGTCGTGACACGAGCCGTAGCCAAGCTGGATTTAGATTGGCCGGTGGAGCAGCAGAAGCAGCGCGCACCCAGTAAGCTGGATGAGCGTTTCCTGCGTCCTGTGTCACTTCCTTGCGCCGGAGCCTGCCATTTTTTCCTGATCTGCACGCCAAGGTGTCCAGATCCTGGGATACACCGTACTCAGCGCGCACTTCTCCTAGTCACTCCTCGCTCTACGCGAATGTGGTTGGGGCTAAGGTGTGCGGCTACGGGGCGATGCCACGTGTGGAAGAGACGCTGGTTAGCTATCTCTCCCCTAGCATAGCATCATTGCTAAAGGCTCCGGAGTTTCCTACTAAGCCGCTACGTGCTACGTCGGCCTTAGTAGGGAAGGCTTACGCGGCATCAGGGCGGGCCGCGGGCTGCCTCCACACCATGGGTATGTTGCAGGTATACCAGGCTGACATGCTACATGATTTGGATAAGGGACTTAGCTCCGGGACCGCTGATATTAAGGAGTTGCGTCGCACTGCCGACTTAACCCTTCGGGCCACACGGCGCTGGCCGTTGGTCGGTCCATGACAGCCCTGGTAGCCACAGAAAGGCTTCTGTGGCTCACCTTGTCCAACCTCCCGGACAAGGATCGAGCTGTGCTATTGGACGCACCTCCTGGACTGTTTGGCGACGCTGTGACGGCGGTAGTGAACAAGTTCCAGGAGTCTAAAAAGCAGTCCACTGCGTTTCAGCAGTACCTCCCTCGGCGATCTCGTGGGGCTGTTCGGCGGCAGCCCCAGCCTTGCCAGCCTAGCCTTGGTGGGGGTTCGCTCCCCACCTTTCCACCCGAAGGTTCGTTGTGGGAGGGGAGGGTCCGCCTACACTCTCGAGGCATCATCAGCTGCAGGGCGTGGCCCCAGCTGCTCTGAGTGGGTCAGAGGCCAGCCCACAAGGGACTGGTTCCCCTGTGGAATTTTCTGACAGCTTGGGAGGAGCTGCCAGGAGTCTCCCGGTGGGTCCTGCGGACCATAGAGCACGGCTACACGGTTCAGTTCGCGTCCTCTCCTCTACGTTTCAATGGGATGTGTCCCACCCTGGTGGGACCCGAGCAGGCTCTGGTCAGGCACGGTTGTTGCCTGCTCGGGTTGAAGTCATCCTCACCGCTGTCAGGAGAGTGCGGGAAGGCCAGCCACTCACTGTGGAGCAGTTCCAGAGGCTGCTGGGTCTCATGGCAGTGGTGTCCAGCGTAATCCCACTCAGCCTCCTGCACATGAGGCCCCTCCAGTGGTGGCTCCTGGGCAGTGGGTTTTCTCTCAGGGGAAACCCATATCGTTCCATCAAGGTCTCGCGGCATGCCCTTCGAGCCTTGGATGTTTGGAAAGACCAAAAGTTTCTGTCCCAAGGCCCCTTGTTGGTGGCTCCATGTCATCGTGTGATGCTAACGACGGATGCTTCCCTCACGGGGTGGGGTGCGGTCATGAGTGGCCACTCCGCCCAGGGTCTGTGAGGCGGCCCACGTCTCTCGTGGCACATAAATTGCCTGGAGATGATGGCGGTGTTTTTGAGGTTAAAACACTTCCTCCCGGACCTGCGAGATCGCCATGTATTGGTCCGCACGTACAATACTGCGCCGTGGGCTTCGTACCCTTCTTATGTGGAAAAGACTCTGGTTACTGGCCTTGGGTCCCACTCTAGGGGTGTGTCACCGTCGCAGGACTCTTTCAATGGAGGCCTCACTTTCGGGTTGGGGAGCGGCCTTGGATGCCCGTCCTGCCTAGGGTCTATGGGACGGCCCCTATCTCTCATGGCACATAAACTGCCTGGAGATGAGGGCTGTGTTTCTAGCATTGAAACACTTTCTTCCACACCTCAGGGGCTGCCATGTCTTAGTACAGACAGACAGCACTGCGGTGGCTCCCAATATCAATCATCAGGGTGGGCTGCATTTGTAATGTAAACGTGTAAATCGGGAAGCAGTCTTCCTGTCAAGGCAGGTGCTGAGGCCTGGGGAGTGACGTCTCCACCCCCACGTGGTGGAGCGAATTTGGCAGATTTTCGGCCGGAGAGACATTACATGTCTCTCCCTCCGAGGAAGGAGAGCTGATGGATGCTAGTGAGCCCGTGGGCTCCTCACAGCCTCCTCGAGGTCGTGACAAGAGCCGTAGCCAAGCTGGATTTAGATTGGCCGGTGGAGCAGCAGAAGCAGCGCGCACCCAGTAAGCTGGATGAGCGTTTCCTGCGTCCTGTGTCACTTCCTTGCGCCGGAGCCTGCCATTTTTTCCTGATCTGCACGCCAAGGTGTCCAGATCCTGGGATACACCGTACTCAGCGCGCACTTCTCCTAGTCACTCCTCGCTCTACGCGAATGTGGTTGGGGCTAAGGTGTGCGGCTACGGGGCGATGCCACGTGTGGAAGAGACGCTGGTTAGCTATCTCTCCCCTAGCATAGCATCATTGCTAAAGGCTCCGGAGTTTCCTACTAAGCCGCTACGTGCTACGTCGGCCTTAGTAGGGAAGGCTTACGCGGCATCAGGGCGGGCCGCGGGCTGCCTCCACACCATGGGTATGTTGCAGGTATACCAGGCTGACATGCTACATGATTTGGATAAGGGACTTAGCTCCGGGACCGCTGATATTAAGGAGTTGCGTCGCACTGCCGACTTAACCCTTCGGGCCACACGGCGCTGGCCGTTGGTCGGTCCATGACAGCCCTGGTAGCCACAGAAAGGCTTCTGTGGCTCACCTTGTCCAACCTCCCGGACAAGGATCGAGCTGTGCTATTGGACGCACCTCCTGGACTGTTTGGCGACGCTGTGACGGCGGTAGTGAACAAGTTCCAGGAGTCTAAAAAGCAGTCCACTGCGTTTCAGCAGTACCTCCCTCGGCGATCTCGTGGGGCTGTTCGGCGGCAGCCCCAGCCTTGCCAGCCTAGCCTTGGTGGGGGTTCGCTCCCCACCTTTCCACCCGAAGGTTCGTTGTGGGAGGGGAGGGTCCGCCTACACTCTCGAGGCATCATCAGCTGCAGGGCGTGTCCCCAGCTGCTCTGAGTGGGTCAGAGGCCAGCCCACAAGGGACTGGTTCCCCTGTGGAATTTTCTGACAGCTTGGGAGGAGCTGCCAGGAGTCTCCCGGTGGGTCCTGCGGACCATAGAGCACGGCTACACGGTTCAGTTCGCGTCCTCTCCTCTACGTTTCAATGGGATGTGTCCCACCCTGGTGGGACCCGAGCAGGCTCTGGTCCTGGAACGAGAAGTGCGCACACTCCTGAGGAAAGGGGCCATCGGGGTGGATCCCCACTCGGTTCGAGAGTCAGGCTTCTACAGCCCGTACTTCGTCGTTCCGAATAAGGATGGCGGGTGGCGTCCCATTCTAGATCTACGCTCCTTGTGCCGCGCTCTCAGGAGGCTCGGGTTCAGGATGCTCACCCTCAAGGAGGTCGTGACTCAGATCAGGTCCGGGACTGGTTCGTCACAATAGGTCTGGACGACGCGTACTTTCACGTTTCCATCCTCTCTGCACACAGGTATTTCCTGAGGTTTGCTTTCGGGGGCGAAGCTTACCAATATCAGGCACGGTTGTTGCCTGCTCGGGTTGAAGTCATCCTCACCGCTGTCAGGAGAGTGCGGGAAGGCCAGCCACTCACTGTGGAGCAGTTCCAGAGGCTGCTGGGTCTCATGGCAGTGGTGTCCAGCGTAATCCCACTCAGCCTCCTGCACATGAGGCCCCTCCAGTGGTGGCTCCTGGGCAGTGGGTTTTCTCTCAGGGGAAACCCATATCGTTCCATCAAGGTCTCGCGGCATGCCCTTCGAGCCTTGGATGTTTGGAAAGACCAAAAGTTTCTGTCCCAAGGCCCCTTGTTGGTGGCTCCATGTCATCGTGTGATGCTAACGACGGATGCTTCCCTCACGGGGTGGGGTGCGGTCATGAGTGGCCACTCCGCCCAGGGTCTGTGAGGCGGCCCACGTCTCTCGTGGCACATAAATTGCCTGGAGATGATGGCGGTGTTTTTGAGGTTAAAACACTTCCTCCCGGACCTGCGAGATCGCCATGTATTGGTCCGCACGTACAATACTGCGGTGGTCTCCTACATCAACCACCAAGGGGGCCTCCGATCTTGCCCTTTGTACAAGCTAGCACGGGCGGTCCTCTTGTGATCTCGGGACAGACTCCTCTTTTTGAGGGCCATTTATATCCCGGGACGGTTGAATGTCAGAGCAGATGCCCTGTCGAGGCAGGGGCCGAGGCCTGGGGACTGGCGTCTCCACCCTGAGGTGGTGGAGTTCATATGGCGGAGGTTCTACAGAGCCCAGGTGGATCTGTTTGCGACCTGGGAGAACTCGCACTGTCCCCTCTGGTTCTCTCTCTCTCACAAAGCCCCGTTAGGTCTGGATGCCATGGTGCAGTCGTGGCCGAGGCTAGGCCTGTACACTTTTCCCCCGATCGCACTGCTCCCTGGAGTTCTGGAGAGAGTTCGCTGGGATGGAGTCCGTCTCCTCCTGATAGCACCTCGATGGCCGGGCAAGCCGTGGTTTGCGGATCTGGTTTCCCTACTCGAGGGCCCTCCGTGGGAAATTCCCCCCAGGAGGTATCTCCTCTCACAAGTGGGCGGAACCCTGGTGCACCCCCCGCCCAGAGCTGTGGCCCCTGAGGGGGCACAGTTCATAGCGGCTGGTCTCTCCACCGAGGTAGTAGAGACCCTTCTCCACTCCAGAGCTTCCTCCACGAGGTCGTACGCCGCACGATGGTGACTGTTTATGTCGTGGTGCGAGCACCATGGCCTGGAACCAGTTAACTGCCCAATCAGCTCAGTTCTGGAGTTCTTACAGGAACAGTTTGCCGCTGGGTTAACCCCCTCGACCTGAAGGTTTACGTGTCCACAATCACGGCATATAGCACCCTGCCGGTGGGGCAGTCGCTGGGTAGGCACCCATTGGTGACATGTTTCCTTCGCGACGCCCGGAGGCTGAGGCCCGGGACGCGACCCAGAGTGCCTGTCTGGGATCTGGCAGTTGTGCTGGCGGCTCTATCGGAGCCCCCTTTCAAGCCATTGACCAAAGTGGCCCTTAGGTTTCTGTCTATTAAGACCACCTTCCTCTTGGCAATTTCCTCCCTGAAGAGGATCGGGGATCTGCAGGCCCTGTCCGTGGCCCCGTCTCGCCCTGGGGTTTGCCCCTGGCATGGCCAGAGTGTTTCTCTATTCGAAACCTGGGTACGTACCTAAGGTGCCTTCGGCCCCCTCACAACATGTCGTGTTGCAGGCATTCTGCCCTCCTCCATTTACAGCTCCCGAACAGGAGCGACAGAACCGATTGTGTCCAGTGCGAGCACTGGTCACTTACCTCCGCAGGACGAGTCCGTGGAGAAAGTCGGAGCAGCTGCTTGTCTGCTACGGCCCTAACAGGAAGGGTTTCCCGGCCGCTAAGCAGACATTGAGCAGATGGGTAGTGGATGCGATTGTATCGGCTCACGAGTCCTCTGGCCTCCCCGCACTGCTCGGGGTCCGAGCTCACTCCACCCGGGGTGTGGCAGCCTCTACTGCCTGGTCCGCTGGAGTGGCACTCCAAGACATCTGTGACGCTGCGGGTTGGTCCACCTCGCTGACCTTCGTCAGTTTCTATGACCTTGACCTCAGAGCCACCCCGGGCTCCTCCCCGGGCGTGATTGGACACTCGTTCCCATAGCGTTTCGATGCAGCTCGAGTTCCAAAAGGGAACACTGCGTCTCCGTGCCACACTCCCTGCATCCCTGCGGCACTTACCTTCTCTCGCAGGAGCTAGCGTCTTGTCCATCTCGCAGCCATTTGTAGCTTCCTGTTTACGCGACGTCACCCACCAACGCCTATTGGTGGTTCAGAGCGCGGTCATGCAGTGGCGTTCCCATAGCGTTTCGACGCAGCGTCTCGTTCCTCAGGGAACTAGGGTTACGGTCGTAACCCAGAGACGTTCTTCCATAAAAGCTCTTTGTGTACAATAAAAGCATTGGTGGCAGCAATGTCCAAGAAGTGTAGAAATAGCTTGGTGAACAATTTTGGCCTATATCATTATAGATATTTATTATATCATTATATATATATATATATCATCATTACATATCATTATTTAAAGTTAAATACGCGCTTTGTACAACATTAAGGATATATTTCATATTACCAATTTTACTTTATATTGAAAAGCTGATTTTAGTCTGACAATAGCCTGGTTGGAAACATCCAAATTTAGATATAAAATAGTAAGTAATTCTATGATGAAGATTGACGTTTTATGCCATTTCTCGGGGGCGTGTACATGATTACCTGAATCGCCTCAGTTCATTTCTATATGAACAGCACGCTCAGAGGGAGGGGGAACACATTAGCTATAATTAGGTGAAAGAGGAGAAACCGGACCACTCCTTACTTTCTTATGGATTACATAAAAATAGATTATTTCTTTTTGTCTTGAATTTGTTTGTTTAAAAATAGACATTTCAAGCTTTCTCTGCATATATCTATCTTGTCTTTGAGACAAGTATTCGCCGAGATTCGGGTTGTTTTATTTATGTGTCTGTGAAGAGTGGTGACCGAGACCAAGATGGCAGAGAACGCACTCTGTTTATTTTCTTTATTCTACAAAAGCAAAGTGTTTTGTTGTTATTATGTGTGTATACATATAAAAGTAGACCCTTTACAGATTCGATTGATGTATTGCTCTTATCTGTACGATCAAAACTGAAAGTGTAATTTAAGTTCTTTTCGGCCTTATCAGGAGATTATGCCACAAAACGCGTATACGCATTTATTGACTCCAGAGGGTTAAAGTTGTACGTGGCCGCTATCGCTGCAAACCACGAACCTGTCCTCAGGGCCTCCTTGGGTAGGCACCCTCTGGTCTCTCGTTTTCCGCATGGTGTCAGGCGGCTGAGGCCTTCCTGCAGACCACTCCTTCCTTCCTGGGATTGTTGTGGATGAAGCCACCGGAGACTGTCATGCCTTCTTTTGAACCAATGTTGTGTCAGGCAGCTATATGGTCTGGTCTTTATCAGCAATCAGGTCTGTGCTGAGCTTGAAGTTTGCGATGACCCATTGGTTCCTCAGGAGCTCTCGGTTGCACTATTGTAAACTGTTGTAGAAATGACATTGTTTATATTTACACTATCTACTGTATAGTGTCACCCAAATGAGGATGGGTTCCCTTCTGAGCCTGGTTGCTGCCGTCGCCCCCAGCATGCTCAACTTTATTCAGTTAAGCAAGGAGAAATCTGAAATCATTGCATTTTGAAACATAGATGAAGTTTGCAAGGTGAATGCATACCTTGACTCTAGGGATCAAACAACTAAAAGTCAAGTCAAGAATCTTGGTTTGATTCTGGAGACATACCTTACTTTCAGTAGTCTTGTCAAAGCAGTAACTAAATCATCTCAAAAACATTGCAAAAATTAGATGTTTTTTTTTCAGGCAAGACTTGTGCGTGCCCCACAATTGGACTGTGTTTGTATTTATTAGCAGCTGTAGTGAATCTATATTTTTGTTTAACAAACATTGTAACAGACTGGTATTCTTCCCTGTTCATCATTAAGTACTGAAAAAATATTACACATTGGGCCAAAGATTTTAAGGTGAATTAGTTGTTAACTTGTTTTGTCACATTCTTATTCTTGGATTGTGATTTTTGTTAATCTGTTGTGGTTAAAGCACTGACTTGGAAGGTGTATTGTGATTGTATCTGACACATTCATTTTTATAATAATGGCTATAATAAGGTGTTATAATATAAGGTGTTCCTTAAGAGAAGAAAATAATGACAGTTAAATTGTTAAATATAAATGTGTTTTGATTTTTACAGCTACCTTAGAGTCGGCGTCTGACTTACCTTGCTAGGTTTGGGGAGGTTGTGCTGTTCAAAGCTAGTTCCACACTGTGTATTATACAATATACACTACACTCTTCAGGAAGTACCATGTCACTTATAGCCACATGAAGCTCACCTACACAAATCATTTAGTGTAAAACACAGTAGTGGTAGTGTTGTGTTAGATTTTTACCTACAAGGTGGGTTAGATTTCCCTTCTATGTGTATAGTCAGTGTTTTAGATTTAACAAACGAATATGTCTGTATGTTGATTCATCTTAATCTAATACTAGTGTATTCATTGAACTTATTTGAAGGTAAAAAGTTTGACTTTGTTTATTTATGTGATGCCATGTGCAGTCATGTTGATGTGACGTCACTCTGTAAACAGGGAAGGAGCTCAGATTTGAAAAGTAAACCCCATGTTCACTTCTCAGTTATAGAGGCATGAAAGACATGATCCCATTTATTCTGTCAAGAAAGAAGGTTAATACATTTTTCTTTAGTTTGGATCTGTTTGGACATATGTGAACACTCTACCTTTACTTAGGCCAAAACCAAATACCTGAACCAGTGTATGTGTAAAATCAGAGGTCTGGAGGTGACAGATTTGTACCTGTATGGGCACAGAGAACACACACCAACTGTTTTTGCGTCTCTGTGAAATCCAACACGTTATCATGTTATTAACTGGTAGTGTACAGCTCTATCATTCTTTATTTTCTGTAATAAAATGCACTGTATCTGCAGTGTTGGTTGTAGAAACTTGAACACGGATCAGAGTGTTGTGTTTGTAGGCTGTTCACTCTCACATGTAAGTGTTATATACATGACCTAATAGTCTTGTAATAAATTGTAGCTGAGAGATTGTGTAGTGCAGAAAGACGTCCCTGCTCCTGTAAATATGCTTATGTGGTGTCCTATCCTCTGATTTGTGTGTGTGACAGAAAAACACTCACATTTCAGTTATATCTTCAACTTTAGCTGTGTTTGTGTGTTTCAGATCGTCTCTTCTTACGGAGCTACATCGTCAACCCTGATGTCGGAGTCTCGTCGCCTTTTGGTCACCCTGCCAGGGATTGATCTGCATGGTTTGCCAATGACTCATGGGATTGTAGTGGATGGAACTACCCAGAGACTATCCTGCCTTCTCTGATCCAATGTTGTGTCAGTCAGCTGCAGGTCTTTATCAGCAATCATTTGGAGAAATTGACAGGAAGAAGGGAGTTTTTCTTGCCTCTGATACCTCCGGCTTTCTCATTAGGGATAGGGATAAATATATAGTTTAAATTAATTATAAACTTTAATTGTATGTATTCATTTATTAATTTTATTCTTGTTATTTCTTTATATATATATATATATATATATATATATATATATATATATATATATATATATATATTTTTCTCTTCTGTTTCTGTAAAGCTGCTCTCAGACAATAGGAAATGTTAAAAGCACTATACAAATAAATTATGAATTATGACTCTGTGTGAGTGTAATAAGACAGAGGAAAGATGTAGAATTCTGTCCTCAGTTCTCAGCACAAACTCCCAAATTCTGAGAGAACTGAACCTGAGTAATAATTTTTTTATTACTAAAAATAATGTATTAATAAACTGCACGATTCAGGAGTGAAGCTGCTCATTGACACATAAAAATCCCCACTGTTCACTTAGATACTGAGGTAGACACATGCATGCACACATATGCACACACACACACACACACACACACACACACACACAATATTAGTGGTGTATAAAGTTTAGTGGTTTAAGTCTGTAATGCTTGACTGGGTTAATGCTGCGTTTTCTCTGAATAAGAAACCCAGTAAACAGAAAAGCTGTAACTTTTTTCTATAAACTCTCACTCACTCATTTTCTACCGCTTGTCCGAACTACCTCGGGTCACGGGGAGCCTGTGCCTATCTCAGGCATCAAATGTGAGGCGAACGTGCTAACCACTAAGCCACCATCCCCCCCTTTTCTATAAACTAAATAGAGATATGATAATAGAGTAAATAAGTAAATAACTTAAGTCACATAAAGTGCAACATGTGAAAGCATCAGAAAGCAGAGGTTTGAATAGTGTGTAAGGGGTTGTGGAGTCCTCCACAATGCTGTTTGATTTGCAGATGCAGCATGTGTTATGAATGTCCATGATTGAGGGAAGAGAGATTCCGATGATCTTGTCAGCTGTCCTCACTATCTGCTGCAGGGACTTGCGATTTCGAGATGGTGCAATTCCCAAACCTGCCAAATAAAAAGCTGAAAGCTGCTCAGGATGCTCTCAATAGTCCCTCTTTAGAACGAGTTCAGAATGGGGGAAGGGAGGTGTGCTTTTATCAGCCTTTATAGGAAGTACAGGTGCTGATGGGCTTACAGTACTTATGGATGGAGCTGGTGTTGAGTAGCCAGGTGAGATTCGCCGCCAGATGAACACCAAGGAATTGGTTGCTCTTGACAATCTCTACAGAGGATCCATTGATGTTCAGCAGAGAGTGATGGCTCTGTGCTCTTCTGAAGTCTACAACCATCTTTTTAGTTTGATCAACATTCTGAGACAGGTTGTTGCATCAACTCTAGGCAGTTAGCTGTTTCACCTCTTCTCTGTACCCTTAGAGATAGGGTGAGGAGCTCGGTCACTCGGGAGGAGCTCAGAGTAGAGCCGCTGCTCCTCCACATCAAGAGGAGTCAGCTGAGGTGGCTCGGGCATGTCCAACCGGGAGGAGGACCCGGGGAAGACCTAGGACACGCTGGAGGGACTATGTCTCTCGGCTGGCCTGGGAACGCCTCGGTATTCCCCCGGAGGAGCTGGAGGAAGTGTCTGGGGAGAGGGAAGTCTGGGTGTCCCTGCTCAGACTGTTGCCCCCGCGACCCGGCCCCGGATAAGCGGTAGAAGATGGATGGATGGATGGACGTGCTGTTCAGCCATTTTGTTGTGAGCTGTTTGAGCACGCCGATGATACCAATCTCCATTCACACTTCATTTATTCTTGGATAAAGCATTGTCTGTAAGTGTTTTCTAAATTCAATGTTTTTTGATGTTTTGTTAGACTATGATGTTGTATTTGGAGATGTTGTGTAAAGGTGTACTCCTCTGCTTGTTGGATTCATGTAATCTGAGTATTTATTGTTAAGAATCTTTCAGCACATGTATTTTAAAGCTTGTGTGAACATTTCCATATGCATAATATAAATGTAAAATGTGTTCAATGTTGTTTACACTACTGGTGTGCTATTTATTGTTAGAAATTATGTTCATCTATATTTATACTGTTGTCTTTTGCAGTTTTACATTAAATTACCATTAAATTACACTTGGATTCAGTTCTGTTTCAAGTCTTTTTTGGAGGAGTGTTAAGCTTGCTGCATAGCTATGTCTGTCTACACATAGTGAGGGCAGTAAAACATATTATGTATGTATGTATGTGTATATATATGTGTATGTGTATATGTGTGTGTAAATTTGGTCTTAAAGGTAGGGTCTCCGATGCTAGAAAACTGGCCAACAAACTAAACAAAAATCAAAACAAGCCTGTAGCCAATGAGCAGAAAGGGGCGTGTCTTGTCAATATGGGCGGAGAGAGTGTTCAGTGCGCATGTGTGACATTAGCAGAAAGTGGTTTTAACATTGACATGGCGGATAAAAACAAAGAAACCGAAGAAAGGCTTATGATAAGGCAAGAAGCAGGACCCGTGTTAATATAGGATCAGCTTTCCAGCGCTGGAGAGAACTGAAGGAGCAGGAAGTTCAAGATTCGAGTTCCCCAAGTCAATAACTCTTGAGCTACATAAATAACACCTATTTTCTATCGTAGTAATGTAGAGAGGCAGCTACAACCACGTTTTGCTAGTAACAGCGTTTAGCTCAAAGTTATTAACTCGGGAACCTTGAATCTGTGAATATGCGGACAACTTTACTTAAGACGCAGAGGTTGCCTTTTTCCTTCTTGATAGGTGAGTAACGTTGGTTTTGCTTTGTTTTACGGAACTAATATATACTGTCCTTTGCATGATTATGCTTGTTTGTTTGGTGATTTCAAATGTCGACATTGGCTTTCAAACATCGGAGACCCTACCTTTTAAATGCAAGAAAATGTAAACTAATAGACTTTAGTTTGCTACAGGCCAAATGTGTCATTGCAATAAAGTGGAAAGAGACTCAAAGACCCTCTTCTAACCAATGATTCAAGGAAATGTTCTCAAACCTTGCTTTGGAAAAACTGACATTTGCTATCAAAGGGAAGTTAAATGACATTTATAACATCTGGACTCCCTTTCTACACTTCTGCGATCAAGTGGACTTGACAGCAGAACTTTGTAACAACTTGGTAACTTGGTACCTGAGCAAAACAAAGTTAAGGAAAACTGAATGATCAGTTATCAATTATTTTATTAATGTATTATCAAAATATTCTCATTTAAGTGTGTTTTTATGTAATCTATTTTTTTATTTTACTTATTTTATGTTCCAATTGTTATTGTTCATTTTGGTATTTGATTTATGTAGGTTTTTTTTTTTTGATGTTGAAAAAACCATATCAAAATAGTAGTGAAAAAAGTGTTTGGAGGAAAAACTAAAAGTTGTTAGATTGAGCACACATTTTATAATGAAAGTACAAATTACACAAAAGGACAGATGACAGAACTGTAATTTTAGTGTTTTTGATTTATGAAAAAAAGGTTATAGCTTTTCTGTTTACTGTGTTTTTTTTATTCAGACAAAATGCAGCATGAACCTAGTCAAGCATTGCATGCTTTATACACCGCTAATATTGTGCGTGTGTGTCCACCTCAGTATCTCCAGTGTACAGTGTGGATTCTTCAGTCCATCAGAGAGCAACTTCACTCCTGAATCCTGCAGTTCATTCTTACTCAGGTCCAGTTTTCTCAGACTGGAGGAGATTGAGCTGAGAACTGAGGACAGAACTCTACAGCTTTCCTCTGTCAGATTACACTCATGCAGCCTGGAAGAGAAATGAAGTGTTCAATTTATTTCTCTGATATTATAATGAGTTGCTTCCATCAGTGAGAAATAAAATGTCTACTTGAACCCAAGGTTCTAAGTGTAATGGAGTTAAAAAGAACATTAATACCAATTATATTCATGGTGTTGAATTACATGAAATTAGATGATAAATTAAGTCAAATGGTGTTTTGACGCCCCTAGTGGTTAAAGCATTGCAGACATTTATTATTTTGTCCTTGCGTGCTTACCGTAGTTCAGCACAAAATGGCTGACACTGCCGCGGGTAAGCGTGTTTCTCTTCTCTCTGTTTATGGTATTTTTATAAAGGTGATAATAGTGTATTTAATATGATTTTCTCCAGTATAAACATTTGTAGTAATTATATGAACAAATGTACAGGAGTTGGATGGATTTATGTCGGATGGAAACTTTGTTGAGTAATTATTGTGGTGCCTCGTGTCTCATGCGGCTAAATTAATGTGCTGTGGCCGATGTAGCTGCAGATAGCTAAACGGAAAACACACAATTACCTTTTAAGTGAGTTTGTTTATATTATGTTTTTCTTATTTCAGTGGTTTATGTCTGCAGTGTTTTCACCCAGTGTGTTATACATTTTGATGTATTTCTCAGGTATGTGATTTTCATGTTTATTTTTATTTTGTTTATATGGATTTGTTTCAAGTTTGTGGTAGTTCAGCAGAAAATGGCTGACACTGCTGCGGTGGTTTATGTCTGCAGTGTTTTCACCCAGTGTGTTATACATTTTGATGTATTTCTCAGATACGATCACCAATGCTGCGGAGAATAAAATAAAGAACAGACAAAGAGTTCGGTTGGGTGTCACACAACGGACAACAATCGTTACACTGGTGCCGTGACTCTTTGGATTGCCCTGATCAGCTTGACGCAGATCGGCCGTGGTTGCTGCTACTCAGCTGTATTTGAACCGCGTCTGGATCTTCGATGTTATGGACAAAGGCAGTTAACACATACACAATACATGATCGCAATTAAGTGAATGTCAATCACCTAACATAGTTTGTATACAGACTGTTTGGCACATTTACACTGATTTTTTATTTATTTATTTATTTTCCCAAACTGGAGTGTTGTTTAAGTGTCTAATTGTTTTCTGAGTCTAAGTCTGATATATACTGGTTTTTCCTTAATTAATTATGTGTCAGTGATTGAAATATGACTGAAGCAAATGATTGTGATACTGACATGGACAGGATGTTTATCGAAGTCAGTGATTTTCCAAGAGGGAGGGGCAGGGATGGATGTTTTCAGTGAAGGTGGTAGGAGGGGGGTAGGTCAGTCAAGGTCTCAAAGTGACCACAGTGGGGGTCGTGGTTTAAATTTAACAACAGATAATTATCCTGTTGGGCGTGCCACAGTTGAGCTCCCCTGTACTTCTACACCTAATGCAGAGCGGGATGCTCTTAGCTATCTCACAGACATGATGGGCCAGTTAGGTACTCAGATTGGAGAGTCAATTGTTTCCAGATTACTTTCAGCAGGCTTAGTTAATGCGAGCAATAACTCATAGAGCGATTCAATAGACCACCACACTCAATCACAGATGAGACCAGAGCAGTCTATGTCAATGGTAGTGCCACATGTGTCAGTACATGTAGGGTCTGAATATGACATTTTTCAGGGTGACAGATTTGACAAGTATAGTGTTAGAGAGTGGATTAATAGAACCAAAGCTTGTATAAGAAAGCAGAAAAGTCCCATATCAGAACAAGCTGAGGAGATTATGAGCAGACTTGCAGGGAAAGCTAAAGATATCGTTAAAATCAGTCTGAGACGTGATTATACACTTGATGCAAAGCGGAATCCCGAGCTGATTTATGATATTCTGCTGCCGTATTTCAGTGAGACCTCATCAAGCCTACCCCTTGCTGATTTCTATGCTACTCTTCCCAGAGCCGGTGAGAACCCAGTAGATTATTGGATTCGAATCAACAAAGCTGCTGATCTGGCGAATGATGGCCTTCATAGACACGGGAAGCAGCGGTCTGATATGGATGAAGAGGTGACACATATGTTCATCAAGCACTGTCCAGACCCAGATTTAACTAGTGTATTTAGATGTAAACCTATCCATGAGTGGAGAATTAAAGACATACAGTGCAGAATTGATGATTATCAAAGAGAATACATGGGCCATGCTGGTGCATATGTGAAGAGTCACACTTCAATTGTGCTCAATAAGGAATGTGCTGAGCATGATCACCTCATCGGCTTTCCGCAGTCTGCTGTTAAAGGTCTCTCGAGTTCTCCATTAGTGCCAAGTACATGTAGACAGCCAGAACTCTCAGCTGAACCTAGTGCTGTTCAATGTCAATCAAGTCCTGCCTCAAACCTGCCCGCGGTACATACCATGTCTCAGAATACGCATCAGCCTGACAGTCAAGTGCTTTCACGTATGATGGGGATGTTGGAGCAGCTGATGGACAGAGTTCAGCCACATGACATTCCCACTCACAGAGTTGGCTCGAGGTTTCAGCGACGCTATGTCGTGGATCCTGAATGTGAGAGCTTTCTGTCCATGCTCGCTGGACTAAATCGCTGGAGAGGTGAGAACATGCCTGATAAACTTGGGACAGTGAGGTGCAATTCCGCTGTCTGTCTTGAGCCTGGCTGTGAATACCTGGTGTGGGGGAGACTATCAAAATCAACTGTTTCATCTCCAGGCAGTGCTGTCATGACAGAACCCACCACTTCTCATTCGATTCCCAGGGGTGTCATGGTGGCCAGGCTAGTTACATCATTGTGGGGTGACGGATGGGTCTCATATTTAATATTTAATAACATGGATGCAGACAAACCTCACCTTGTAAGTTGTACCGCAGGATTGCCTGACTGTAGGGCCCAGTCAATGTCTGCAAGTGAGAGTTTGAAATCCATGGGGCTGTCTGACTTGGATATCGAGTCATTTAATGTTTCCGATGAGTGCAGGCAGCAATTAGCCAATTTAATCCTGACATATGAAGACATATTATCCAGAAATCACCTTGACTGTGGAGAAGCTAAGGGCTTTGTACACAGAATCCACCTTTCTGACCCCAGGCCATTTTGACTCCCATTCAGGCAGGTAGCCCCTAGTCAGTACCACAAGTTGCAACAGGTTCTGACGGATATGGAGGAAAAAGAGATAATTCGCCGTTCAACGAGCAAGTACGCATCTCCACTTGTTTTAGTGTGGAAGAAGAATGGAGATCTTCGGGTTTGTACTGACTTCCATTGGTTAAACAGAATAACAATAAAAGATGCCCACCCTCTTCCACACCAAGCAGATTGCCTGGCAGCGCTGGGTGGTAATGCTTTGTTCAGTACAATGGACCTCACGTCAGGGTTTTACAACATGCCGTTACATGAGGACGATCGTAAATTCACTGCCTTCACCACTCCAATGGACCTGTTTGAGTACAATAGGTTACCCCAGGGTCTTTGCAATAGACCTGGTAGCTTCATGCAGATGATGTACAGTATTTTCGGTGATCAGAACTTTCTCAGCATTCTGTGTTATATAGATGATCTGATAGTCTTTGGCCCGAGTGAGAAAGTTGCACTTGATCGTTTGGAAATGGTGTTCGGAAGGCTACGAGCCCATGGCCTGAAACTTGCTCCAAAAAAATGTCAACTTCTGAGAGCATCAGTAAAGTTTCTAGGGCATGTGATAGACAAGGACGGTGTGTCTACAGACCCTAATAAGGTGGAGTGTATCTCCAACTTGAACAGTTCTGACCTGATGGAAGCGGATGGGAGGACACCATCTCAAAAAAGAATCAGATCGTTTTTTGGGGATGATGAACTTTTATCAACATTTCATTCATTATTCTCTCACTTGGTGAGATCTTCTCCAAGGCCAAAAGGTCAGAGGACGGAAGAATAAGACTCGGAATATGTACCTTAGGACTGGACTCAAGCACAGCATGCAGTCAAGCAGCTGAAGATGTCTCTGGTTGGTAGCGTTGTTCTCGCTCACCTGGATTTCACATGTCATTTTGTATTGGCGACCGATGCTTCACTGGATGTTATCGGAGCGGTGTTGTCACAAGTCCAGGAAGGGGAAACTAAAGCAAGACCAGTGGCTTTCGCCAGCAAGTCCCTCTCACGTTCACAACGGAACTATCCGGTGCACTGTCTGGAATTTTTGGCTTTAAAATGGGCCGTTTGTGAGTTTGGCCACTGGCTAAAGGGACACAGTTTCACTGTCTTAGTATGTTCCAGGCCCTCAGAATGTGGTTGCTGATTCCCTCAGCAGAGTTACTTTTGTTCAGAGTGGGGTTGCACAAAGACTACTTCAAGTGCCCTACGATAACATGCTGACCAATATGAGAGGTATGTCAACCAACTCTGTGCAGAATGCTTTCCGATGGTCCTGCGACAAAATTCAGGACGGTAGTGTTTTCCCACAGCAACAATCATGCACAGTTAATGATGTTCTTGACATGAACCATCTTGCTATTGCAGGCTCAGATGTCTCAGCTGTCTTGTCCTCACATGTGGAGTGGAAACTTGGTGCTGGTGCTGATGCGAGCTATGGCAATTGTAGATCACCTGCCCCAATTAATTCCTACGGGCCAAGACACAATGCCGGCATTTTCTGTGGAGGAACTGCGTGAAAAGCAGATGAATGACAGTGTTGTCGAGAGTCATGTTTTACATTGAGAGCCGCCAAGGCCCACGAGAAAGGAAAGGGCAGGAGAGTTCGCAGCAGTGCTTCGTTACCTTAGACACAGGGATAAATTGATTGTGAGGAATGGTGTTCTCTACAGGGTGTCTCATAGCCAATCATCAAGGCTGAAGCGTTTCAATACGTTGTCCCTGACTCGTTGGAGGATGTAATTCTGAGGAGTGTTCATGATGACAGTGGCCATCAAGGTCAATTCAGGAGTGTGAGTTTGGCAAAGCAGCATTTCTTCTGGCTAAACATGGAGAATAGAGTACGTAATTATGTGCGCTGTTGTCGACGCTGCATCATAAGCAAAAGTCCTGATCCCTCCGGCAATGCTCCTTTGGAGAACTTAAAATCTACAAGGCCACTCGAGCTGGTCTGCATTGATTTTTGGTCAGCTGAAGATGCAAAGAATAAATCCATTGATGTCCTAGTTGTGACCGACCATTTCACGAGGCTAGCTCAGGCTTTTGTGTGCCGAGACCAATCCGCCAAACAAGTTGCCAGGATCCTGTGGGACAGATATTTTTGTATCTATGGCCTGCCAGAACGTATCCACAGTGACCGAGGTGCAAGCTTTGAGAGCCGACTCATTAGTGAACTTCTCAGTGTTTCAGGAGTAGTCAAATCACACACCACCCCTTATCATCCAATGGGCAATGTTAGCGTGGAACGTTTTAACAGGACACTAGGCAACATGATCCGTGTTCTATCTCCTGATGTCAAGAAGGATTGGCCGAGACATTTGCAAACATTGACATTCCTGTACAATTGCACGACACACGAGTCTACGGGCTATGCGCCCTTCTATCTGATGTTTGGCAGGGTGCCTCGCCTTCCAGTTGACATTCTCTTCCGTTCAGTCCTGGATGATCAGGATGTGGTTAGCTACGACAAATTTGTTGACACACTTGTTAGGGACCTCAAGGAGGCCATGGTGAATGCACAACAACATACCACAAAGGAACAAAAGAGACATGCGGCTCTGTATAACCGTCGAGTGAAGGGGCTCGCCATTGGTGTGGGTGACCAAGTATTGTGGGCAAATAAGGCCGAGATGGGTAAAAGGAAAACTGCTGACCGGTGGGAGTCCACTGTTTACGCTGTGGTAGACCACAAGCCTCAGACTCACACTTACAGAATTCGAAACCCTGACACAGGGTGAGAGAAGATCTGTAGGTTGTCCAGTTTCCCTAATGAGTGACCCGCAGAGTGACATACTTTCAAGTTCATAAAGTCAGTCAGAATGCTTAACCATGTCGAATGAATCCTTGCATAGCCAAATAGATAACATCACCTGCAAGCCAGTTCCTCAGGCCAGTCAATTGAATGACAATACTGACAGGACATTGAATTGGGTTTCTCATTTGCCTGATGAGAGTCCAGAATCTATTTCAACTAGTGCACCACTAGCTGCACCCACAACGTCCTTTGACACTACATCTGTGAGGTCAGATGAAGCAACAGTTGCTGTGACTGTCACAGATGATGACTGCCGTTCAGATTCAGGAAGCGTAGCCTCTGCGAGTACTGTTAAGTCGGCTCAAGCACACTCAGGGTCCTCAGGTGTACCTCAGACTACTCATATGCCAGTTGCCTGTAGTTCCACCAGACAGGTTAGGTCACGCTTTGGCCATGTCATCAAGCCAGTTAACAGATTAATCCAAACGATGTCAGGCCAGGCTGTCATTAAAGACGCTAAGCGTAATGTTGAGGCTGTTTGCAAATCTATGTTTCGATCTTTTGCTGATTAGGTAAATCTCCTTATATGGGACATTTGGGAAAGTTTTTTTCTTTCTCCTCAATTATGACATGTCAGTCTGAACTGAAGGATATGATGGAATGAGACAGATCATTCATTCACTTCAGATGTGAGACTTCAACAAGTGGAGAAGGGGCATGCTAAGTTTTATATCTGTGTATCTGTACATTCATCTACAATCTTTTGAATATTCCCCCTTAGGAGTGTGAATGAGAGAGGTAGAACTACTGATTCTGAACAAACTGGTAATTGCTGTTCATGACTCACTGATGTGGTTCATTCAGTTCACCAGAAGAAGAGAAACAGGGTGGAGCAGTGCATTTAAAAACTATCTAGCACTAAGACAAGCCTTATATGTTGTTGTTGTGTTCCTCACAGCATAATCCACTATAGCCACTACTATCCACTAACCTGTAACTAGAGTGAAATATCTTTCTTCATAATAAATACACCTGAACATTTTTTATAAACTGTGTGACTAAAACAATGACTTACTCATAATATCTAAAAAGACACTCACTTTTGTGGTTTAATGATATAATTTACAAAAAAAAGTCAACAAAAGAATCGGTGAACGAATCTGAACAAATCTTTTTGGTGAACAGAATTAAATGATGTGAGTCACTGGGATGAATAGAAAGCAGAGAGCAGCTCTAGCTTTGGACTGAGTTGGAGCTTTGGGGAAAACAGCATCATATAATACCATTTCTGTACAAGTCCGTTTATCAGAATTTTTGTTTGATTGTTCATGTCTAATGACTAACATTTAGCTTTAATATTGTGCTGCTGTTATTTAACAGATATATTCTATTGTAAAGCATGTTTGAATTGTGTTTAAAAGGTCCTATAGAAATAAAGTTATAATGATTAATTATTACTTGAAATGTATTAACATATTTAAACGTGTGTGTGTGTGTACCTCAGTATCTCGAGTGTACAGTGTGGATTCTTCAGTCCATCAGAGAGCAGCTTCACTCCTGAATCCTGCAGTTCATTGTTACTCAGGTCCTGTTCTCTCAGACTGGAGGAGATTGAGCTGAGGACTGAGGACAGAATTCTACAACTTTCCTCTGTCAGATTA
Organism: Tachysurus vachellii; assembly: GCF_030014155.1. NCBI lineage: Eukaryota > Metazoa > Chordata > Actinopteri > Siluriformes > Bagridae > Tachysurus > Tachysurus vachellii. The sequence goes on from NC_083462.1 coordinate 34,579,758, forward strand.
AACGGACACAACCTGAAAGAGATTAAATATGATGAAATATCAGAACACTGATTTCGAATATAACAATAGTGTCAGTGTGTTTCTGTCAAACACAGAAATCAGAGGACAGGACACCACATCAGCACATTTACAGGATCAGTGACGTCATTCTGCACTCCACAATCTCTCAGCTCAGTGTCTGTAAACCTTTAGCCCAATGTGTAATATTTTTTCAGTATTTAATGAGAAACAGAGAACAATACCAGTCTGTTATAATGTTGTACAACAAAAATATATATTCACTACAGCTGCTTATAAATACAAACACAGTCCACAGCTTAAAATCTCCAGAATCCACAGAAAGGTTCCAAAGCACGAAACCTGACGTCTCTTCAACAATAACGGTGATAAACCTGACCGACCATCACGTGCAACCGTCTTTGTGTTCACCGTCTGTTTTTACCACATCCACCATCCACCTTCTGATGCAGTGAACCAGACAAAAAACTGTGTCTATAATTCAACCACAACAGATTAACAAAGATCACGATCCAACAACAAGAATGTGATCGATCATTAACAGTTTGATGTCTTTGTCGAGCTCCAAGTAGAACGAAACAGGACTTTTTAATAACAGTGATCACGACACTACACTAACCTGTGACAGATTATTCATCCTCTCTCTTTTTACCTGCTTGTACACTTGATAAGCAAAGAACAAAAAGAACCCCATTAAAATATAAATCTTTATATAAAAAGTCACATTTCAAAATACATCCTCTACATACAGTTAACTGTTTGAAAAAGAAAATATTCATCACTCATCTGAGTTTGCTGCCTAGCTTGTTTCTAACAAAATAAGAAGATAAAATGAACATTTTCCCACTTTATCTGTTGAATGTGTCGAGGTCCAAAATGATGATTGATGTTTTATTTACCACAAGCTCAGTCCTTGGTAAAATTTAGGAGTAGTGCAGACTGAAGAAGACTTTTGGTTTTCCTTCATATTGGGTTAAATTTTTAAAAAGCATTTATATTTATTAGAAAGAACAATTGAGGAAAAAAGCCATGACAGAGTGAATCTCCCCACAACACTATGTCACACAGAACAAAAGATGAGGAACTTGAACCTAAAGAGATACTTGAAGGACATTAGAGTGTTTTAATATTTACTTTTCATATTTTCTTTCCATATTGAACCCATTTTATATTGTTTTTCTCATCTGTGAGAGTTCTGTTAAATGTCTCTTTCAAAATAAACAGAAAAGAAAAAGTAGTTCAGAAATGTCTTTAGTTATTTTATATAGATATTTTTAATAAATTTTAGAGAATACTTAATTTTTCATGATTCATATATAAAAGATTACAATGACTCATATCATGTTATAAGATTTTGTCCATGTGGCCCAGCCCTCAGTTCAGATATAACATTAGTGTAAAAAGTGAAACAATCTTCTGTAAAAGTACCAGAGGTTTGTTTAAAGATGATTAGAGTAACTATTAACAAACATTAATCCAAACAGTGCAGTTCAGTGTTACATTAAAATAACAAACCTTGCAGTAATACATTTATAAATAAAAATACTCACTCAGCTTTTCTGGAGGCTTTGAGAGTGGACCTCGTTGTAATGAGTTTCCTCTGTGCTCTGCGGGTTTAAAAATGGGGTGAGGAGCCAGCGTCTCAGGGGGTAGCCACTGTCGCCTGCAGGTTATAATTATATTAAAATCAACATTGTTATAATTATATTAAAAACAAAATTGTTAATATTGTTAAACTCACCAAGAAGCCAGCCATCACGTACTGCGCGTGCATTTAGTCTGTTCCCTACACTGCTATGTGTCAAGATAAAGGAATCATGTGTTGAACCAGGCCAGCGTGCCACAATGTTTGTGAGGGTCATGTTGGAGTCACATATGATTTGCACATTAATAGAATGCACATGCTTTCTATTAACATAAGCAAATTCATTTTCAGATGTGAACTTATAGCAAACATGAGCGCAGTCAATTGCGCCGAATTACATTTGGGAAACCAGACATTGCTGCAAATTACATTTTAATTTCGGCCTGTTCTCGCACAGTGTAGGGGAACCTGATGTATCGACTACCCATATTAAGTATACCATTCAAAACGACAGATATTATGGCACTCAGGGACGGCTGTGATATACCAGACCTATAGGGTGAGATGATAGATTCCAATAGAATTATTTCATATACAAAAAGGTCTTAGACACAAAGTTGAGGATTACTTTTTTAAAAAAGTTATTACGTTTTTTTAATATAAATAATTTACCTGTCTGCCAATTCCCGCTGGAAACAGCCGGTTGCCAAGAACCCCAGAGTGGTGAGGACTTGTATTTGGACTAGGATGGCATGGTTCCGGCGTGTTGCCCTCTCTAATACTGGACCCAATTCAGCACATAGATCTAAGAGCACAGCTCTAGGGAATCTAAATCGGATTATTAGCCAGTCATCATAATGGGCCAGGAAATCATCATGGTCCCTGAAAACTCGTTCTCTCCTTATTCTGCCATTGGCGTAATCCTTCAACAGTGCCAGCAGTGCCATCATGAAGCATTACATACCCGGGTCACCGGAGGATTTATATGTTTCTAGCAATTAGACTGATTATCACCTTGACAAAATCGCAATTAATTTGTGGGCAAAAATTTAAGACGAAAATGTTATAGTGAACACATGCTTCTTCATGACGGTTTTGTAATGAACACCGTAATAGTTAGGACCGATGATGAGTAGCGATTGTGCTTCATGACTGTATTTGCAGACTTTGACATTTTATGATATATGTACATTAAGGAAAATATTTCGTTTTTACACTGTGTTCTGCAGTTCTCTAATAAAAGGGTATTTCATGCTATTCTGTATCACATGTAGTCGCGCCATCTCCTCCTGAGCTCCCGTTGTGGACAATGTGACTGTAAGGCAGCGCTGATTATTCATTCATTCATTCATCTTCTACCGCTTATCCGAACTACTCGGGTCATGGGGAGCCTGTGCCTATCCTCAGGCGTCATTGGGCATCAAGGCAGGATACATCCTGGATGGAGTAGCGCTGATTATTATTATTATTATTTATTTTGAATACATTTTGAATTACGTTTGGATTTTACTAGACGTATATAGCCTAAAACAATCGCCACAAATAACACTGTTGGATTTAATCTTCATGATAATGTGGATATAACGTATGAAATTGAGTGAAAATTAATTGTCATTAATTCTTATAATCGTTCTTCTCACATGTATTTTCTACAATCTAACTTCAGTTCACGACCTCACCATCTGTGTCGCCAATTCCCTTTGTCTCCAGAATGTGCGTACACACAGCTCAAAGTTTGCTTAAGGGTGCGCACATTCTCCCGTCAAGTTTGTTTTTTATAGATCACAACCTTTGCATGGGAACTGGCGTACGCACGTTTCCAGCCCCGTTTTGTGCGTACACACGCTTTATAAATGAGACCCCAGAGCTGACCACTGAGCAGGAGAGAGTCTGGTTCCTCTGAGACAACCGTAACCTCCTCTGTTCAGATAAGTTTGTACCTCCTGCACTAGAGAATGATCATTCAGTTCAATGAGATGGTGGAACAGATTTATGGATTTCTCTGGAGATGGATTCTCACTGATCTTCTCCTTGATGTACTCCACTGTTTCTTGTTTGCTGTGAGATCTGCTTCCTGTCTGTGGCATTAAGCCTCGTAAGAGGGTCTGATTGGTCTCCAGTGAGAGACCCAGTAGGAGGCGGAGGAACAGGTCCAGGTGTCCATTCTCACTCTGTAAGGCCTAGTCCACTGAACTTAAAAGATTAGACATGTTTGAAAAGATCAGACAGATGAGTACTTTGTTGTTCTTATTACATTTATGCTGATGAAGGAGAGAAACGTGTATAAAGCAGCTAGAAACTCCTGAACACTCAGATGTACGAAGCTGAACACCTTCCCCAGGTGAAACCCAAACTCCTCTCTGAAGATCTGGGTACACACTCCTGAGTACACTGACACTTCTCTGACATCGATGCCACATTCTCTCAGGTCTTCCTCATAGAAGATCAGGTTTCCTTTCTCCAGCTGTTGGAAAGCCAGTTTTCCCAGTGCCATGATACTCTTTCTGGTCTGCTGAGGATCAGGGTCACATTTCTGATGGTACTTTTGGTCCTTTTGTTTGATCTGAAAGATCAGGAAGTGTGTGAACATTTCAGTCAAAGTCTTGGGGATCTCTTCACTCTCTGCTTACCCAACATTCTCTCTAGAACAGTGGCTGAGATCCAGCAGAAGACTGGGATGTGGCACATGATGTAGAGGCTTCTTGAAGACTTCAGGTGTGTGAGGATTTTATTGGCCAGGCTCTGATCACTGATCCTCTTCCTGAAGTACTCCTCTTTCTGAGGGTCACTGAACCCTCGTACCTCTGTTACCTGGTCTACACACTCAGGAGGGATCTGATTGGCTGCTCCTGGTCTTGTGGTTATCCAGAGGAGAGCAGAGGGAAGCAGATTCCCCTTGAGGTTCGTTAGCAGCACATCCACTGAGGCTGACTCTGTCACATCACACAATCTCTCATTCTTCAGGAAATTTAGAGGAAGTCGACATTCATCCACACCATCAAAGATCAACAAAACTTTGTAGGAGTCACAGTCAATAGATTCTAGTTTTCTTATTTCTGGGAAAAAGTGATGAAGAAGGTTCATCAGACTGAGATTTTGCTGCTTCATCAGATTCAGCTCTCTAAAGGGAAGCGGAAACATGAAGAAGACGTCCTGATTTACTTTTCCTTCAGCCCAGTCCAGAATGAACTTCTGCACAGAGACTGTTTTTCCAATTCCAGCAACTCCTTTAGTCAGCACAGTTCTGATGGACTTGTCTTTAAAGACGTCATTACATTTAATGGGTTTCTCCTGTATTGCTGGTCTCCTGGACGCTGTCTCAATCTGTCTCACCTCATGTTCATTATTGACGTCTCCACTCCAACCCTCTGTGATGTACTGTAGATCTCCATGTGGATCTCATTCAGAAGTGCTGAGCTTCCATGCTGTGAGATTCCTTCATTAATTCTTTTAATCTTATCTCTCAGCCTGGATTTTAACTTTGGCTGATACACAGAGGCGAGTTCTATTAAACAAAGTAATATCTAGTTTAGTAATAGATTGTTTTAATGCAAAATATTTTAAACACTGCTTATCATTTCTGATTGATGTACTAAATATTATTGGAGTAACAGGACCATTGTACAGAGTAACCACAAGCTGGACCATGAACAGAACAGAAAAGCAGCAGATGTACATGATACTAAAATTAAATTTAAAACTAAAAGTGTTCATATCTAAAACTATTTCCTCTCTCTAAAGTGAACCTGATGGAATAAAGTCATGACTCAGAGCTCTTACTGTTGTGCAGTGTGTTAGCAAGATCTGTGTGGTTCATGTTCTTCAGGATGTGCAGTGTGATCTTAGCGCTCCCTCTCTGACACTGTACAGATCCTCCTCATCTACCACCTCCCTCTCAGTGCATGCTGTGTAATCTGGACTCAGGAGCTTCCTAAAGTTCTTTAATATATTCCTTTTCAGAGTGATGACTTTGTGTTCCAGCTCCTGGTTAGAAACACACAGGAACAGATCTAAATATTATCATGTTACACAGTGAGAGATGCTTTGAGTTTATGAAAAGGAGAAAAGACCCTCTTTATTATCAGTTATAAAAAGTAGATTTCTGTCTGATTACCCATAATGCTAACATACATCAATAAATTACACAGTAAAAACACACACCTTTTTCACACGCCAGCTGATTTCTGCTGATGTTTGATTTCTTCTTTTGTGGTCTGTGAACAAACAAAACACATCATGTAATACGGACTATATGTATTATGAATGTATTATGCACAAATCACTCACTAATAAATACAGAGACAGATATTTAACACTGTCCTCTTAACACAATACACTATTTGCATTATTTCCTAACTGACACTAACATGTTTAGAAACAAATGTTTGAATAAATGAATAAAATATTTATATTGTCATTAATGTCCCAGGTGTAAATGTTCTTCTACATTCCCATGACTCTTTCCCTCCATCATTCTTACAACAGAAATATCAGCAATAATTAATACTCTGCTGTCTCAGCATTGTCAAACAATGTGTTCATCATTAAACACCATTAATTCCATCTTTTTTATTCAGGAATTACACTGATATCTATCAGTGAAAGATTTCTCTAAACTGTGTTGGAGGTCATGTCTCCTTCTCCAAATTACAGCAGGACACACCTTTACACACATCCCAACCTGCAAAAAGTATTTTCAGGGAGGTATTCCAAAGCCCATATCCGATTCGCCAAGATGCATGTATGTGGCCTAATGTAAATTGAACAGTTTTAACAAACCAGATAGTTATCGGATCAGAGAAAACACATGACCAGGTGCAAAAGGGCCCTATGTTTCATAAATGCTTTATAAGTGCAGTTCATTATTAGTTCATGTTAACTAATGTAGCAAACTAATGTTAACTAATGAACCTTATTGTAAAGTGTTACCCAATTATTTGTTAATTAAAATATGTAGATCACTTTTACTATTTATATAAGCTGCTTATACTATTTATGTAAACTGCTTTTATTTATATTCCATTGCAACTTTAAACAGGTCTGAGTTTGGTGTTTTCATGTAGCCTTGGCAACTAGCCAGCCTGAAAAATCTGCACATGAAATGAAACTTGTTGAAGTCACGCCAACATGTGTTTTACAATCATTTAACCCCCCATGAGCAATGCTGAAGTCACTGTTACAACCTGTGCAGCGTGCATCATTATGTTTAATGATTATTAGACAGGGGGACACTTTCGTGTATTATACTGTGTTTTTTTGGGGCACTCTCCCTCTGCCATGGGCCATGATAGTGTAAAATGCAGGGCTGTCAAGTGTCACGCATTGAGAGTGACAGTCACGCATTTTGGTCTTTTGTTACGCTCTCCCGCCACACATTGTATTTGTCACGCAGAAAAACTTTTTGACTATTTATCATATATTTAATATGCCTCAGCGCCCAAGATGTATCTGTCCGCACCGCTGTCTCTATGGAACTGGGCAGGAATCAAGCGCGTTTCCCCTGGAGCTCTTAGTCGAGCCTGACACTTATCAGCCAATCAAAAAAGAGGCTACACAATAGCCAATCAGAAAATAGCACTATTGTATCTGGGTAAGATTTAATGTAACAACCAATGAGAAAAAAAAACATTCATTAGTGAGGGTATTTTCGATGGTCGGTTTGAACAAAACCGCAACACAAAACAGCTTGTCTCTGGACAGGACATTGTCTTCAATCATGACCCTAAAAATGGCTGGGCTTGAGCCGAACTGTTTCAATGGGAGCCAACATTACAAATGATAATGGAGTCCAAAAAGGCAACAAACACTTACAATAAACAACACCAGTCATAATCTCTCTCTCTCTCTCTCTCTCTCTCTCTCTCTCTCTCTCTCTCACACACACACACACACACACACACATTAATAAATGGAAATTAAACAAATACTTTTTGGGGGCTTTTCGGGATTGGAAATGTCACTCTTGCCTGTCTTCAAAACTTGAGAGCCCTGAAAATGTGTCTTAAGCCCTATTCGGACGGGATTAGTTTTACGTGGGGACGTGGGGGTAAAGTAATTATTACCAGAGCTTCTCTGTGATTTTAGTCCCGTCCGAATGTGCCATCTCGGTAATCATTACGGACAATGTCAGTAAAGATTATGCCGACTTTTACCTTCTGTAAAAAGGTCCGGAAAAATTACCTCAGGTAATACTAATCCCGTCCGAATAGAGGGGCTGTAAATATGTACGGTAAAATTCAGTCATTTCCTTCATTAAAAGTAGTTTTTGGCGCGTTTTGCAAGCATGGAGGCGCCATGTTGTCTGTTTGCACATGTGATAACAGGAAGCAACGTCATAAACACATGACGACAATGAGGTTACTGTGGTGCATAAAGCGAGTTACCCCTCCCACTTCTGCTAGTTTTACTGAGATGTCTTGTCCCGTGCGAACTGGCCAATTAATATTACAGACATCCTGAGGTAAAATTGCATTACTCCACGTCCCCACGTAAAACTAATCCCGTCCAAATAGGGCTTTATACTGTGGTTTTTTGGGGCTCCCTCCCTCTGCCATGGGCCATGATGGTGTAAAATGTGTCTTATACTGTGGTTTTTTGGGGCTTTCTCTCCATCTGCCACAGGCCACGATGGCGCTCCTGTTTCTAAATACACTGAAACAATTCGGTTCGGGAGAAGAGATAAAAGCCCCGCCCCCACTGACAATTGATTGGTTGACAATTGACAGGCCAATCAGGATGCTCTCTGTCTTACATGCGCTTAATAACGCACACTAGCGCACACACACGCAAGGTCTCTCGCTCCCCTCCCTCTCTCCCATGCGCGCGCTACAAGGTTTGGAGCACAGTCTCTGTCGCGCATGCGCGCTCTTGCTCGCTCGCTCTAGATTCCGGGAGATTTTAACTAATTTGCGGGCATCAGGGAGCCGCTATCAATATGCGGGAGACTCGGGATGTCTGCGTTTACTTCACTCCAACATCGATGTGTTAAATTAAACCCTGAATCAGTACAGAGTTCACTTACAGGAAATAGTCACACTATCAAGTTATAAAACAACCTGTGTACATTAAAACTTCAGTACAAACCCACAAAACTCTTTTGCATCTAGTGTCACTTCAGTGTGTTTATATATTGGAGCTTTAGATACTCACTGTGTTTTTACTCCTGAAAATCTTATATTTTTCACTCGACACAAAACTGTGCTGCTGACTCACTTTCGTTTAGTTTATTCTACAGCTCTAGGAAGGGCAGACACGGCGCGCACACACACACACACACACACACACACAGACACACAAATATGTAGTGCTGGTTTGTATATCATAGATGGAGTGACTTCATAAATCAGTAAAAATACGTTTCTATACCCCTAACATCCCCATGCTTGTTCTGCTCCTCCACAGTCACCTGGTATGAAGTTCAGGACTTTTCTAATAGAAATTGTTGTTTATCCTCCAACCCTGTTTTGGCACCTGAGAGCCACCGTGGAAGACAGAAGTCAACAAACAAATAAACCCTGCCCCTAAATGTGTAACTCATTATGTAACTTCTGAATAGTGTTAAGTCAGTAGTAGAGGTGAAGACTGAAGCGCGTAATTTGAGTATTAAATCCTCACTTTGGGATTAACTTTATTCTGAATACAGAGCAGCAGTAAATGTTGTTTTTCACTATTGTTCTTAGAATTTATCAACTGCAATGTGAGATGTAGGGATGTGGAAATGAAGCTTTCTGAAGAAATTAAGCTTTTAAACTATTTAGATGGAAAAATGTTCATTACTCGAAGCTCTGGTTAACAATGTGATAGTGCCACCTGCTGGTCAAATATGTTTATAGGAAAATAAACTGTATCTCAAGGAATATCTGCGTTGTGAAATGCTGTATATAAAGAATAAATCCACATTTTCATGTGTAAATAAATATATAAAAATGCAACGTACAAGGAGATAAACAGATAATTATAATAATTTAATTAAACATGGTTAGGGAAAGGCAAAAATATTTAAGGAAATTATAATGTGAAAGTTTTGTTCATTTAATTCTGAATGTACTTCTCTATTTATTTAGTTTAAATCATGTTTCATTTCATTCACCCGAACTACAGTCACAGTTCAACAGTGAGAAACATATTACATTACCATTATCAGACAGTAGAGGGCGCTCATACACAATGTTGTGTTAGTGTTTGCTTACCCTTTTCCTAGAAATCACACATTTCAGGTCTGAAAGTAATTTACTAGTCAACTGATGAGATAATCAAGGTCTGTTAGATTAAGGAATGTAAAGTGTTGGAACTACTCACAACTGTGTTTAAGCACATTATCAATATCACACACATCACCTGACAAATAATTGCCACTCACATGTGATAAATCATGCTGTGTTTAACCAGTATTTATTTATACTTGACAATGTTACAGTACACAGTCATAAATTTGGTCATCTGATAATTGTAATGAGAGTTTAGTACCAAATGCTACCCTGTGTCTGAAAGGAACAGAGTGGACTGAACACTGCATAATATCCACCAGTACAAGGGGTTATGATATAAGAATTAACAGCTTAAAAAAATCCCTCAACAACTAAAACCTTCATGTTCCAACAACTTTCTCTGAGGACATCCAGTAATGCACAATTCAGATGTTTCCCTTCTGTGACAGGCTTAATTTAAATCAAATCTTGAAATAACTCTTTTTAGTGAATAAGTCTTTTCAATAATTTCACCTAGTTCATTATAATCACATGTTTTGTGGACCATATTTGTCTTTAAGACAGATTATTCTCTCTTTTTCTATAGTAAAGTTATTATGCTATGGTAGAAGGATTAATGCATATTTCATATTTAATGCATATATATATTTTCCATTTATGTCTTTGTTATAGATGTCATAGGTGTGACATTTGTATAGGTGTGACATTTTGAATGTTTGGGAATATTCATCAGGTAGGTAGTTATTTACTGCTTTTACATGTGTGATGGGTTCTGCTAAGTACTGTAAGTCTCCAGAATCAGTGCTTGATTTCTCAACCTAAAAATTGTTAATTTGATTTCATCCATGCTTATTTTTTATTTGCATTCCTGTAAATTAATTTTAATTCTTGTTTCTTTTTTTTGTCTTCTATTGCATTGTCTTTCACAATTATAATGTATTAATGAACTTTTTTATTTAATGTTCTAATCACATTATGTGCATTTTTATTATGGTCTGTATCCACACCAGTATGTATTTGAGTGTGCAAAAATACTTAATCATTCAGATGTGTACATTTTCTATTCATTTTCTTAAGATCATCTTCCTCTTCAGTCCTAGTTTGATTTCGTGCATCTGTTTATTTTGCTCAACAGACTGCTGCAATGTTTCTTTCTCGGTATACAAGTTTTTCATCGTTGATTTATTAATTTTTGCATTCAAGTTTTTAAGGTGTTCAATAATTTGATAATTGTTTGTTAGGTCTCGTCATTGGTCTTGTTAGGTCTTGTCTTGTGAAAAAAATGAAAAAGAAAGAATTCAACTACGTTTATTTTTAAACATTGAGTATTCAGTTTCCAGAATATCTATTCTAAAACGTTACTTAATATTAACTCACTGTACTGATACTACTAGGTATTGAGAATTGTAGGAGGTTATTTTAAAGTCATTGGATTCATATAGGCTGTCTATTCTTGTTTTAACAGATTTGTCCATTCAAGTTAAGTCATTTTTGTGTATAAATCTCTAAAAGTGTTTTTCAGGTCACTTTCTTCACATACTGAAATTGTTGTCTTTTATTTAACAGCCAGAAGGCGTATCTACGTTTTTCTTTTTAAAAACATGTCGGCCATTAGTAATCAGCTAGGGATAATTTCCATGGACATAGTGATTTCTACATTATTATTAAGGAGGATACCGACTCCATTGGCATAATCTTCCCTAATAAACATTATTATGTTTTCATTATTCAACATCACAATTTTCCTTTTTTTAATGACTGAATCTTTCACTGAATAATCGTTACAATGTTGAGGGTCATTTGTTGTTAAGAGACCTAGAAGTCAAAAGTAAGACCTCAAGTTTATAATGCAGTACCATTATTTTGTCAATTTTTTATATTCTCTGTGTTGACAGATGATGTACTTTTACATCTTTTGGACTTTTACATCTTTTCATGTCACAACACTGAAAAAATGGCACAATACTACAATGTAAACTGAGTGTAAGGCAGTGCAGGAAAATAACGGTGGCCACACAAAATATTGACACTTTGGGCCCAATTTGGATATTTACTCTTAGGGGTGTACTCACTTTTGTGGCCAGCAGTTTAGACATTAATGTCTGTGTTTTAGAAAGAATAGGTAGAATACCCCAGATAGACCCAGACAGAATAGGTGGTCAGACCAGGTGGAGGAGTGGACCATGTGTAACTCATTATGTAACTTCTGAATAGTGTTAAGTCAGTAGTAGAGGTGAAGACTGAAGCGCGTAATTTGAGTATTAAATCCTCACTTTGGGATTAACTTTATTCTGAATACAGAGCAGCAGTAAATGTTGTTTTTCACTATTGTTCTTAGAATTTATCAACTGCAATGTGAGATGTAGGGATGTGGAAATGAAGCTTTCTGAAGAAATTAAGCTTTTAAACTATTTAGATGGAAAAATGTTCATTACTCGAAGCTCTGGTTAACAATGTGATAGTGCCACCTGCTGGTCAAATATGTTTATAGGAAAATAAACTGTATCTCAAGGAATATCTGCGTTGTGAAATGCTGTATATAAAGAATAAATCCACATTTTCATGTGTAAATAAATATATAAAAATGCAACGTACAAGGAGATAAACAGATAATTATAATAATTTAATTAAACATGGTTAGGGAAAGGCAAAAATATTTAAGGAAATTATAATGTGAAAGTTTTGTTCATTTAATTCTGAATGTACTTCTCTATTTATTTAGTTTAAATCATGTTTCATTTCATTCACCCGAACTACAGTCACAGTTCAACAGTGAGAAACATATTACATTACCATTATCAGACAGTAGAGGGCGCTCATACACAATGTTGTGTTAGTGTTTGCTTACCCTTTTCCTAGAAATCACACATTTCAGGTCTGAAAGTAATTTACTAGTCAACTGATGAGATAATCAAGGTCTGTTAGATTAAGGAATGTAAAGTGTTGGAACTACTCACAACTGTGTTTAAGCACATTATCAATATCACACACATCACCTGACAAATAATTGCCACTCACATGTGATAAATCATGCTGTGTTTAACCAGTATTTATTTATACTTGACAATGTTACAGTACACAGTCATAAATTTGGTCATCTGATAATTGTAATGAGAGTTTAGTACCAAATGCTACCCTGTGTCTGAAAGGAACAGAGTGGACTGAACACTGCATAATATCCACCAGTACAAGGGGTTATGATATAAGAATTAACAGCTTAAAAAAATCCCTCAACAACTAAAACCTTCATGTTCCAACAACTTTCTCTGAGGACATCCAGTAATGCACAATTCAGATGTTTCCCTTCTGTGACAGGCTTAATTTAAATCAAATCTTGAAATAACTCTTTTTAGTGAATAAGTCTTTTCAATAATTTCACCTAGTTCATTATAATCACATGTTTTGTGGACCATATTTGTCTTTAAGACAGATTATTCTCTCTTTTTCTATAGTAAAGTTATTATGCTATGGTAGAAGGATTAATGCATATTTCATATTTAATGCATATATATATTTTCCATTTATGTCTTTGTTATAGATGTCATAGGTGTGACATTTGTATAGGTGTGACATTTTGAATGTTTGGGAATATTCATCAGGTAGGTAGTTATTTACTGCTTTTACATGTGTGATGGGTTCTGCTAAGTACTGTAAGTCTCCAGAATCAGTGCTTGATTTCTCAACCTAAAAATTGTTAATTTGATTTCATCCATGCTTATTTTTTATTTGCATTCCTGTAAATTAATTTTAATTCTTGTTTCTTTTTTTTGTCTTCTATTGCATTGTCTTTCACAATTATAATGTATTAATGAACTTTTTTATTTAATGTTCTAATCACATTATGTGCATTTTTATTATGGTCTGTATCCACACCAGTATGTATTTGAGTGTGCAAAAATACTTAATCATTCAGATGTGTACATTTTCTATTCATTTTCTTAAGATCATCTTCCTCTTCAGTCCTAGTTTGATTTCGTGCATCTGTTTATTTTGCTCAACAGACTGCTGCAATGTTTCTTTCTCGGTATACAAGTTTTTCATCGTTGATTTATTAATTTTTGCATTCAAGTTTTTAAGGTGTTCAATAATTTGATAATTGTTTGTTAGGTCTCGTCATTGGTCTTGTTAGGTCTTGTCTTGTGAAAAAAATGAAAAAGAAAGAATTCAACTACGTTTATTTTTAAACATTGAGTATTCAGTTTCCAGAATATCTATTCTAAAACGTTACTTAATATTAACTCACTGTACTGATACTACTAGGTATTGAGAATTGTAGGAGGTTATTTTAAAGTCATTGGATTCATATAGGCTGTCTATTCTTGTTTTAACAGATTTGTCCATTCAAGTTAAGTCATTTTTGTGTATAAATCTCTAAAAGTGTTTTTCAGGTCACTTTCTTCACATACTGAAATTGTTGTCTTTTATTTAACAGCCAGAAGGCGTATCTACGTTTTTCTTTTTAAAAACATGTCGGCCATTAGTAATCAGCTAGGGATAATTTCCATGGACATAGTGATTTCTACATTATTATTAAGGAGGATACCGACTCCATTGGCATAATCTTCCCTAATAAACATTATTATGTTTTCATTATTCAACATCACAATTTTCCTTTTTTTAATGACTGAATCTTTCACTGAATAATCGTTACAATGTTGAGGGTCATTTGTTGTTAAGAGACCTAGAAGTCAAAAGTAAGACCTCAAGTTTATAATGCAGTACCATTATTTTGTCAATTTTTTATATTCTCTGTGTTGACAGATGATGTACTTTTACATCTTTTGGACTTTTACATCTTTTCATGTCACAACACTGAAAAAATGGCACAATACTACAATGTAAACTGAGTGTAAGGCAGTGCAGGAAAATAACGGTGGCCACACAAAATATTGACACTTTGGGCCCAATTTGGATATTTACTCTTAGGGGTGTACTCACTTTTGTGGCCAGCAGTTTAGACATTAATGTCTGTGTTTTAGAAAGAATAGGTAGAATACCCCAGATAGACCCAGACAGAATAGGTGGTCAGACCAGGTGGAGGAGTGGACCATGACATCGTCCATTTAGGCGTCCAAATAAAAAAAAAAACGCACTCGTCCGGCAGATATAACGGAGGACTCCGCTTACTTAAACCACCAACTGTCGATGCTTGATTACAACTATTCATCTGTTCAAGAATCGGCTTCTACTATGTCCAACACATCACAGCAATGTCCCTCAGCAATGTCATCATTTTGTTTGAGCGATTAAGAAGCAATTAAGTTTTCCTCCTTTTTAAAATGCTGTAAATATCTTTTTTAACTTGTATGATACAACGTTGAAACAAATGGTGAATGGTAAACGGTTGGAAAGGGTCAATAAAATAAATGTTTTATGACATTGTAATTTGTGAATCATTCAAAAAAAAAATTTAAAAACTAATTTTATGAAAATACTTATATTTAAAAATTTAAAAAATGTAATTGATCGAGTTAAATAGACACATGCAAATAAATCATCTTTGTACCTTTTTCCCTTTTTCAAAACAAATGCCCTTTTGGTAAATATTTTAAACAGTCAGTGATATAATCAGAACAGAGAAACAAAAATGAAAATATGACAAATTAAGAGATTTTATTAAGTTACTTTAATCATTTATTTTAGAGATATTTATAGAAATATCTCTAAAATCATTTATTTTAGAGATATTTATTTTATATCATTTTTAATTTTTTTTTTCATATCATTTTTACAGCTGTTTATGATAATCAAAAAAACAAACAGTATATCTGTATCTGTTGTATTAACACTAGATTTACTGACTTTTTTATTTTCTGGTGCGGGTCTCGAGGTGTGATTCCCCCGTTGAGATTTTCACAGTTCTTCAGCTCAATCCTCCTACTGCTTTTGTTGTGCAAACACACCCATCACCTGTGAGGCCTGGCACATTTGCATTTGTTCACTCAGAGTAGCTCAGATCCAAGGCAGGCCAAACCTCTGTGTCTGACATGGAAACCTTTGGTTTGTCATTGCCATAGTACATGTGATACATAGTACATATAACACAAACATGCACACACATACACACACACACACACATTGGGCATTGCATTTCATTAGGCCTCCAGAAAAAACAGAATAGACAGGGGTTCCCAGTACCACGGTGCATCTTCCGTGGAGGCATGCTGGGTTCTTGTTTCATTTCAAAATTCACTTTTGGTGTTATAATTCAGTGATGGCCAATGAAAATGAAATGACTTCATTTTATACTGTATGTGTACGAACATGTCAAAAAGCATGGACCATAACTTCACTCATCTTATGACATCTGTGTACAAACATACATTGGAGACTGAAGTGTTAGCAAGTTTTCATTTTATTCATGACATTGTATTAGCAACTTTTCATTCTGTTTTCACACAATGTTTTATAAATAAAACAGACTATTTTGTATAGATACAGCAGGCAATTCTGAAGGTTTCCATGTCACACTAGTGTTAATTTCGTCACCTATTTTTAAATTAGTCTTAGTCTTTTAGTCGACTAAAATTCTTTTAATTTTAGTCTAGTTTTAGTCAAAAAATTGTAGCTTGACCACATCTGGAATCTATTGTAAGAATAAATACAATGAGGCCTCATTAAATGCAATAATATCAGGAACACAAGTGTTATAGTGGAAATAAATAACTTGAAAAGCCTAAGATCAAAACTGTAGGTGTGTGCATATATATAAATTACCAACTTAATGCAAGTTATACATGGTATTGCACACACCATTATTGATGATGTTTGGAGCAATATTACATGTAATTGTTAAACTTGATTCCCTTACATATGCATTTGTTTTTAAGCGTAATTATTCATTTTGATTATAATGTGATTGTGACAGGGGCATGGGAAGAGGTTTCAGGTTGGGGGTGCTGAGTTTTTTCTGTCACCACTTTTGAATAAGAAACAATATCAAGGCTATAAAACTTGTCAAAACTCCGCGAATCACAAAAGTATCAGTGAGAAGTTGAGAACACTCATTTAAACAGTGCATACACTCGAACTTGACTGCACATCACAATTTTTACTTTATTGATACTGCTTTTAATCATAATGCAAAGACCGGTCATCGGGACATAAGCTGTCATGTTCAATAAAAGAGCCTGCGCAGCAACAGGAAATATAATTTAACACAAAAAGCCTGCCTAGACGGTGGACTTGCGCTCAGGAGTTTTTATTCATTCATTTATTTATTTATTTATTTGAGCGGCGTGTGGACGAATTCTTTCTACGCAAACACTATTTTATTTCTTGATAACAGACCGCTGCGAACTATAACACACCGTTGCCATGAAAAACAGAGCATTGCCATGGACACACAGGATTCTAACCGTAGAGACGGAGCGCACTATTATCTTTAGCGGAAGCAATACAATCGTTTTTAAATCAATAAACTCCTTTTTAAATCATCATTTTGTGTCAAATTATTGATTTATTTGGAAAGTAGCAATATAATAAGCGGGATCTGCTTCGCGGACCTGTAACTTGAGCAACAGCACGAAGCCGCAAACTCGTTCTGAATATTTTAAAGGCGTAACAGCTGATGAAAAAGCAGAGACAATTGTAGACGAAAATGAAGAGAGATTTTATCTCTCTATAAAGCATGTTAATTTAGTCTTAGTCAGCATTTTTGGACAGTGGTGCAGTCTTGTCCTCGTCTCGTCTTAGTCATGAAAAAAAGGTTGTTGACGAACATATTTCATGCCAATCATGCGAATGGGACGCTGATGATTGGAAGGGGAATAAGGGGTAATAGCGCTGACTTTTGGGGGAAGACCGGTGGCATGGGGCACAGGCCTTGCAAAAGCCCAGGACCTATGCGTTTATGCCTGTCAATGTGAATCGATCCTGCAGCTTCTCTAGTGTATTCTTGTATATGAGATGCCCCCCCAAGAGGTAAGTGGGCCAGGTGTAGGAGGAGTGAAGTGCGCTGCCATGGTACCACCAGCAGATCACAGGGTTCTCCTCTCCTGTCTGTGTGGAAGAACAAGTGTCCATTCTTTACCAAGAAGTATGATGGGGTAGTGGATGGGTGGGACAAATGCTCACCCCTTTCGACTGCATTACCTGGCCCCAGAAATCCTTCTGCCAGTTGTCCCCCTTTTGCTCCCTTCCGAAACCCCTCTCCTGGGTAGCCTGGTGAAACAATGAAAATGAAGGGATAGTAGGCCTGGGAATCACCTGGAGAGGAGTCTCCAGAGCCAAATTCCTCTCAAGCCATGCACGCCCTTCGGCCCCAGGCCTTCTGTTTTTGATCCGGTCTTTTTTTTCCCTGTTTTGATCTAGGAGGTCAACCTCATTTCGGTGGCAAACCCTGGCCAATTGTGTCCAAGAAAGAGGGAAACGGGGAGGTCTGGGCTGAGGCAGATGAGAAGCAGCCACTCCCCTGCTTTGCTTTGGATCTTAACCTGTGTGGTTGGGATCAAGCGGGCATTGCCATGGACGCACGAGATTGTGAGAGTCCCCACCAACTTTACTGAGGAGGGCCGGCCAGGCCAGCGTGATCGTACTTCCAAAACCTGAACGTTTATCTTTGTTTGTTTGGATTATAAATATGCTGTGAGAACTTATAATGCATTGAATGTATTTTATAATTTTATGCATTAGTGCTTTCTTACACATTTGCCTTTTAGATCCAAGAGTTTTATAGAATCACAGCAGTCTATCTGGAGTCCAAGTTTATGTCCATGCTATATCTGTACACTTCAAAGCTGATGGCCTTTTTCTGTGCAAAGGGATGGAACCTTATATTAAGGATGCAGGCAATACTACTCAAGGAATTATTCAACAAGGTTTTTGCTTGCTTACATGTCATGCCAGTGATTTTGTCATCAAACTGAATTGTCATGTTATTTATTACATCAGTGTAAAGCTCATCCTGCAGTCTATTTTCTTGGAAAGAATGGGATTACTGTAACTAAAGTATCAATTGCAGAATTACAGTAACATGTTATTGGACTATAATGCTTATTATTGCCACTTCAGGCTCCAAAAAACCATAGCATCAACACTTTAAATAGTATAATGTAAGTTAATACAAATGTGAAATGATGGAAAAGTGTTCTCTCTTGCTCTTTCTTAAAAAGGTCACATTACATTATACAGCTTTAAGAGTAATAACTAATTTTCTCATAAAAAATAAAGGCAAACTGCTGTTTTGTTTTTTGTGTGTAAACGTTCTATTCTCAAAGTAAAGGCTGTTTTGCCTTTTAGTAAAGAGCTATTTATTAGCTGCAATCTTTAAGAGGTGGTTGGTTTTTTTTCCAGAATGCTGATGGAGATAGCGTGTTGCAGGACTGTTGCAACACAGATGATGAAAATCTATGTGACTAAGAACATTGTGCAAGTGGAACCAGAGGACACTGGCATTGTTATTAAGGGGGTAAATGTTCCAAGGGCTTGCTGCATGCTGGTTGGCCTGATGTGTGCACTGGATCTTGCTTATCTAAAGGAGCTCAAGTTCACATTTGAAGCATTTCAAAGCTGTTCATGAAGCTGAAGTGTGGGCGGATGTCTCAGAAAGTTCCGAGCCTCAAAAAAGCCTCTCACTTAAATCAAGGGACTTGGAGCAAATGGAGTCACAGTCATATCAAATAAAATTTGATTTGATTTGATTTTTTGTGGAATGCTTATATTGCACTCCCTATATGGGTGGTGAACAGTTTGATGTCTGATGAAACAGTGATACACCAAACACTGATTTTGCAAACTCAGACTCATGAAGATAAATGTAACCTTCAAATAATCTGTTATGCAAAGTGTGGAAACATTACAAGTTGATGATTTTTTTTATTTTAAACCAAGGCCTTTTTGGGAAACAAACAATTACACACATATATGTGTTTATATATATATACATATATATATATATATATATATATATATATATATATATATATATATATATATATATATATATATGTATATATTTTTTTTTTTGTTCTGTGAATGATGAAGTTGCACCTATCTTACCAAAGTATACTTTTTTTAGCATTTGGTAGGACAACATCACAGCTGTTGCAAAAAGAAAGTTGCAAAAAAGAAATTACAAATGTGGGTAACATTAATTGACATGCACAGGGTACTTGGTGGGTGGGAGTCAGGATAGTCTTCCCCAATGATATGCTGTTCTGTGCTTCAAAACGTACAGAGAAATCATGAATTGCATTTTGAAGAAAGCACCATCGCAGACATGGATGGAGCTTTAAAGAAGAAACTTTGTAGACAGAACAGTAAAGAGACTCTACATGAAAGTACTTATGATTTGTGATGATAGCTCAAGTCAAGTCAAGTCAAGTTTCTTTATTTGTCATTTCGCTACATGTTGAGACATGATGTCGTGTCTCACAGGTCAAACGGTGCAACATCCATACAGACATTAAACATCAAAAAACAACACAAAGCACAAAACACAGCAATACAATTTAAATACACAAAAAAATACACTCAAGCAATAAATATAAGTATGAAGACTCTACAATGCTTCCTTGATACTACGCGTGCAACAGGAGGCATTCAATGTCAGAAGCTGGTAGCGGACTAATGCAAGATGTGGTGTGCAACAAGAGCATGTAAACATATAAACATTTTTGAGGTGCCAGTGTGCTAATGCTGAGGCGAGTCTGACTGGTGGCAGTCAGGTGGGTCACATCACAGGAGGCCTATGTATTTTCAGGGGGTGGCAGTGGAGGATTGAGTTAAGGGCTCTCACAGCTTGGGGGAAGAAACTGTTCCACCGTCTAGCGGAGCGGGCTCTGATGCTCCTGTACCTTCTTCCTGATAGTAGAAGCTGAAAGATGTTGTAGGAGGGATGGGTGGGGTCCCCCGCCATGCTGTTGGCCCTGCTGAGGCATCGCTTCATGAAGATGTCCTCGATCTAGGGGAGAGGGGTGCCGATGATCTTTGCGGCTGCATTCACTATCCTCTGAAGGGTCTTGCGATCAGCTGCACTGCAGTTCCTGTGCCATACAGTGATGCAGTTCATCAACATGCTCTCAATGGTTCCTCTGTAGAAGGTTGTGAGGATGGGTGGAGGGAGACATGCTCTCTTCAGGCGGCGGAGAAAGTCCAGCCACTTATGTGCCTTCTTGGAGAGCGACCATGTGTTGGTGGATCAGGTGAGATTCTCCGTGATATGCACCCCCAGGAATTTTGTATTGCCAACCCTCTCAACTGTTGTGTTGTTGATGGTCAGTGGACGGTGCTCAATGGAGTCCATCACAACCTCCTTTGTCTTTTCAACATTAAGGGACAGGTTATTTATTTCACACCATTTAGCCAGCTGAACCACTTCCTCTCTGTAGTGAGTTTCATCATTGTTGCTGATGAGACCGATCACAGTTGTGTCATCAGCAAACTTGACGATGCGATTGGAGCTGAACTTTGCAGTGCAGTCGTGTGTCAGCAGCGTGAAGAGCAGTTTTTTTTTTGGCTGATACGCACTGACTCTGGTCTTCCAGTTAGAAAGTCCAGGATCCAATTACAGAGGTAGTTGTTAAGGCCCAGCAGTTGCAGTTTTTGAATGAGCTGTTGTGGGATGATTGAAGTCTATGCTGATTGAAGTCTAGTCTGAGCTGAAGTCTATGAACAGCATTCTGACATGGGAATTTTTGTTTTCAAGGTGTGTGAGGGCTAGGTGGAGGCTGAGGGCAATTGCATCATCTGTGGATCGGTTCTGGCAATATGCAAACTGGAGCGGATCGAGGGTGTTGGGGAGACTGGTTGTTATGTTTTTCATGACTAGCCTCTCAAAGCACTTCATCACGATTGGAGTCAGTGCTATGGGACGGTAGTCATTCAAGCAGGACACAGGTGCTTTCTTTGGGGCCGGTATGATGTCATGGACTTGAGACATGTTAGACGACTGCCTGCCTCAGTGAGGTGTTAAAAATATCTGTAAGGACGTCAGTCAACTGTGCCGCACATCTCTCAGTACCCTGCCTGGTATACCATCGGGGCCCGCAGCCTTGCGTCGGTTAATCCTGGATAGGTTTTCCTTACATCAGCTGGTCGTTGGGCAATGTGGGCAGTTTTTGTGCAGGTGTGTTATTCTGCATGTCAAACCACGAGTAGAAAAGGTTCAGTGTGTCAGGGAGTGATGTGTTGTTTTCACAGGCCTGTGGCGGAATCTTGTAGTCCGTGATGGTTCGGATGGCTTTCCACAGGCTCTGTGTGTCTTTACTGTCTGTGAAGTGGCTGTTGATTTTATCTGCGTATGTTTGATTTTATCTGCATTTCGCTTTTTTGATGCCCCTTGACAAATTGGCTCTTGCTGTTCTAAGAGCTGCTTTATCTCCTGACCTGAAAGCTTCATCTTTGGTCTTTAGCAGCTCATGAACTCTGCTGTCATCCACTGCTTTTGGTTTGCCCGCGTGGTGATAGTCTTGGTTACTGTGATGTCATCAATGCACTTTTTGATGTATGCACTCATGGTATGCACTCATGGATTCAGTGTACTCCTGCAGATCTGTGCGGTTGTTGTAGGAGGTAGCATCCTCTGGCCAGACTGTGATAAGTTTCTGAACCGGTTTTGTGCGTATCAGGAGTGGTCTGTATGCAGGGATTAGCATAACATATATGTAATCTGAGAACCCGAGGTGGGGGTGGGGCTCAGCCCGGTATGCATTCTTCACTGTAGTGTAAACCAAGTCCAGTGTATTATTTCCCCTTGTTCCAAAGTACACATGCTGGTACAACGTAGGTAGCACTGCCTTTAAGTTGGTTGCTGGTGTGCTGGCCGACCAGCCTGGGATGCTGGTGTGCTGGCCGATCAGCCTGGGATGCTGGTGTGCTGGCCGACCAGCCTGGGATGCTGGTGTGCTGGTCAACATATGTTGTCTTTTGGATGCTAGTATAATCCCAGCAAGACCACAACAAAACCCATTTGTTACATATCACATTTCTTAGTGCATATTCATAGTTAAGTAAAGACCAAGACAGTTTTCTAGAGAATTGTAATTCACTTTTAATAAAGAAAATTCTGGATATTCCTATCATTTACTTGGCTTATATATATATAAGTTTGTTTAAAATATTTATTGGACAATGACATTTGCCATCACACTATAATATACACACATGCACAAATAACATTACACAATATAGCCTTTACAGCATACATTTTTGGTCTTAGCTTCCGCTCTCTCTTTTAGCAAGGAACAAGTAGTATGTGGTGGCGATGACTATGTTTTTTTTGAGGTGCTACCCGGAGTTGTTTGCCTGTAGACAATTCCTGCTCTATGTCTTCTTTATTCTCTGAAAAATTATAGAAACAAAATAAGAAACAAAACTATATATCACTCATTTGTTTATATTGTGCAGTGAATGAGTTACGATAAAACAGCTACTCCTTAAGTTACATACCTTTAAGCATCAGTACTTGTTCCCTGAAGAAGTCGTAGCTACCCAATAAACCTGAGTTTGGTCAAACACGTCATAGTTAAAGTCCTTCATTTCGCTAGTTGAAACAACTAGTCGTCATCCAGGTACCTCACATATGCCAACATTAAGATTCCCAGTGATCAGCAGATTCGTCGTGTAGAAACGGAAGCTTTTTATTTACCCCAAAACATATATATAACATGTATATATATATGTATGTATAAATAAGGAGGATTAAATATATATATTTAACCCTCCTATTGTCCTCCTATACAAATTAGGAGCGCTGAGTCGACTTGACCTTGTCTGTTTTGACTGCTTATAAAAAATGAAGTATATATGATGTGGTTTTTTTTTTGTTTGTTTTTTTTGTTTCCACTTGTTTCCAACATATTAACATATATTTTGCAAAAACACATATATACATATATATATATTTGGTATAATAAACCTTATTTATATACAAAAATGCCTCATTTTTTAGTAAAGAAAAACAGAAATTTTGAATTATTTTCACTATAGAGACACAAAAGTTGATGCACAATTACAGGCTGGTATATTTCAAAGGCAGGAGATTGTTTTGAAACCATTTTGGCCATTTTTAATGTCTTCATATATAAGCAAATAATAAAACCTGTTTTTTTCCAGGTCAAATTGACTTGAGTGCTTATAAATCAAAAATTCTACAATTTTCACCATTCTGTGTGTAATATCTATTTTACACTTGTAATATCTATTTTGCCCACCTGATGTCATCTGATCAACCAACAACCAACAACCTACACACACACACACAGACACAGACACCCACACACACACACACACACCCCCACTCAAAAACATGCCATGATTTCATGTGAATAAAACTTCGTTTACCTCCTTATGTTTTTTATTATACTTAATTTATGAACGATAAACCTTATAAAATTATGCCATTTTTTGAGTAAAATATATCCCAGGCTGGTCGGCCAGCACACCAGCAACCAGCACCTAATGCTGGACCAGCATACCACCATCCCAGGCTGGTCGACCAGCACACCAGCAACCAGCACCTAATGCTGGACCAGCATACCACCATCCCAGGCTGGTCGGCCAGCACACCTGCAACCAGCACCTAATGCTGGACCAGCATACCACCATCCCAGGGGTCGACCAGCACACCAGCAACCAGCACCTAATGCTGGACCAGCACACCAGCATCCCAGGCTGGTCGGCCAGCACACCAGCAACCACACCTAATGCTGGACCAGCATACCACTATCCCAAGCTGGTCCCAGCATGCAAAACATACCTTATGCTGTTTTTTTTAGCAGGGTAGTCTTTGTGTTTGTCAGTTTATGTGCAGTGATGAGTGGGAGGAAGTAGCAATTTGTAACAATGTCACATTTTACCACTTTAAAACATAAAATCTTTGTGTACTGTTGACATTACAATGTGTGTAGGCACCTTTTTTGACAATGAAATTATGGAGCAGGAGAACAGGTGGCTGCTCTCTCATAACAAACATAAAATTAACATCTATTTCTATAAGGAAAACTTTCATGTTAAGTTTGTTCCTTCATACAGATATCAGAGCTGCTTTATTTTTTTTTCCACTTCTCTTCTTATTTTTTGATGCCATTTTTACAAGCTGGCTGTTGCACAGTAATATGGAAAGTGCAGTACAGAGAAGGATACAGAATCTCAGATGATGAAATTCTGCTGCTTTCCTGCTTCTAAATACGGACATTTTTACTACAACACATTTAATTAACACACTTTTAGGGCTAAAATACATTTTATTAGTTTGTGTTTTATAGGTTACACATTTTTACTGAAATATATTTACATTGGAACATTTGGAACAAAATAAAGATGTTTAATGATTAATGATAACAAATGATCGAAGTTTCTTTTCTTTACTACCCAGATCTGTTATCTTGAACATGTTCCTCAGCTCATCTGCCAAAGTCGACCATTGGACAGATTACTGCCCATCACGTCTCCATCATGGCACTCTTCTCCATTATTCCACACTTGGCCATAACTTCTCAGCTTTGATCTCAGCTCCTTGGGCTCAGATCTCAAACCTGCTGCAGGTGTAAAATGGAGAAGTGAAGCTGTGAGCTTGCTATTTTTGAAGAGGTTTATTTTTTTATGATTATGTGTTTAGTGTGCATTGAGATCAGATATGTTCATGGATTTTTTTTTTTTATGTGGTAATGGTTTATGGCCCAAGTGTGTTGATGTGTAGGTGACACTGCTGTTAACCTACAATGCTTTTCGTGTTCAGGTGTGTTGGAGAGCAGGAGGTATGTAATGTTGGTCACCGTCATTAACTCATTATCTGAGTCGGGATCCAAGAATGAACAAGAGTGTGTTTCCTGTTCCGTGATCTCCACATCGCAGCTCTCACACTCCTCCACTGCCAGAGCACTGATCTCCTCACTCACCTGAGCACAGGTGAGTGATTATTATTATTATTATTATTATTATTATTATTATTATCTTTATTATAAGAAGTGAGAAGTGTGTTTCGTAATTACCTTAAACACATCATCATCAAGCTCCATCATCCTCATGTTGTGATGTTTGGGGAAAATAAAGACATCCACTATGATTCCCCTTACACTGACACACAAAGAGAAACACCATTAACAACATTATACAATCAACATTATACTCTAAAAAGAATTCCATTATTCCAGTTCATTATTCCAAATTCCAGTAAAAAATTTCAACAGTTTATTACTGTAAAATGTATTACAGTACTCTACTATAAAATGTTTGACTACACCAGCTAGTACTTTTACAGCTGTCATCTATTTCAACAGTTTACTGTAAAATGTACCACAGTATTTTACAAAAGAATATGAGAACCACAGTGTGCAGTATGCACACATACTTCAAACATGCTGTTTCTCTGATGGACAACTGAGAACTAAAAATATCAGCACGGAACATTTATTTAAAGGCAGCAATGTATGACAAATAGCAGTTGATTAATGTGTAGCAGCATGTACTGTTGATTAAAATAGGTTAATATTAGGTATACAGTAATATACTATATTACTGACTAAAGAATAGGCTAAATGTGATTAATTTGAATATTTAAATTAGACCTGCAAGCACATCCTACAAAAATCATGTTTAAAAATATTTGAACTTCTAACTGCTAAATACAATATCTGAACATGTATGCTGTTATACTACTAGATTAACTAAACTGTTCAGTAGCTTAATAGTAACTTTGGCAACTTTTGGTTGTTAGTAGTCAATCTTGCTTTTGAGTCCAGAAAAACACAAGATTTTACAATATGTTACCATATTTTATAAAAGTGGTATGTTGCTCTTAGAATTTGATTAAAGTGTACACCCTCACCACCACCCAAACACACAGTAAAATACAATGAAATGAATTTTCCTCCATGTACTTAATTATTTTCCAACACAACACATTATTTCTCTTACACCACAACATTTTGTCAGCAATCATTAATTTTATTTAAGAACAATAGTGATGCTTATTATTTTTCTTTATGTTCTTGTTTTTACTGGAGTTACTGTATAGCAGGAGCTATAAACAGTCATTTCTCTCAACAGCCTCTTTATTCTCTTGTTTATAAAAAAATGCAGCTCGTATTACTGAGAAACCATGAAGCATGACTTTTGTGCATTTTGTTGAACAGTAAGTCTGATCTGTGTTAAAGAATTTGTCTTACATTTATGGCATTTGGCAGACAACTTTATCCAGAGTAACATAAAAAAAGTGCTTTGAAGTCATTATCAATAAATACATTAACACTGGTTCACTAGGTTATATACTCAGCATACCATCAACTTAAAACTCTTTTTGGCTTTTTTTAAAACATTATTGGATTAGAAAAAACTTTAGAACAAACTGAGTTAAGCAGATAAGTACACAAAAGTCACAAAAGTTACAAAATTACATTACAAGAAGAGGATAAATTCAAGATAAATAGCTAAAGCACATTTGTTTTCCTTAAAGTTATTAATATGTTAATGTATAAATATTCAGAAACTGTTTATTAAATACACCATGTTTCTCCTGTTAGTGATGTAAAAAGAAAACTCACGTGTTGCTGTAAGACCTCAGGCAACAGCAACAGCCAATCAGGAGGAGGAGAGGAGTAATGACCTTCAGAACCAGTGTGAAATCTGAAAACAACACAGTGTGTGTAAATCACCTGTAATCTTTGTGTGTGTGTGTGTGTGTATGTGTGTGTGTGTGTGTGCGCTCACATTTCGGCAGTGTTGAAACAGTATACACACTTTCAGGTCCACAACCAGATTTTGTACAAGCTGCTAGACGTAGTGTGTAACACTTAGACTCAGTCAGTCCTTCAACTGTCACCCTCTTACAGTGAGATTCATCTACTGTCACATTGTACACACCTGTAACACACACACAGAGTGAGGCCATCTGCTGTGACACCTGTGTGTATGCGTTCATGTGTTAGAGGTGTGTGGTTGTGTGTAAGACTGACCATGAAAGAAAGACTGACCATGTGTGTCATCCGGCTCAGTTTGTATGGTCAGTGTGTATCCTGTGATGAATCCGGGGTGAGAGGGATCTTCCTCGTTGAATCTCCACATCAGTGTTATGGAGTGAGAACTTACACTTGGAGAAAGACAGACATCAGGAGCCTGCAAAGGCTCTATAAGCACACACACTCAAAAGGTCAGTCTATCTCTCACACACACTCTCACACACATACGTGTATATGTCTACTCACTCTGTTCCTTCAGATATCCAATGTGTCTCTCATGAATCTGATATCCATTTGAGTGACAGCTGTAGATATTAAATGTGTATCTACAGCCTGCTTTAAACTCACCTATGTACACACAGCATTTAAATTTTATAGCAAATACATTCATTTTATATATATATATATATATATATATATATATATATATATATATATATATATATATATATACGTATATATATATATATATATATATATATATATATATATATATATATATATATATATATATATATATATACTTTTACTGTCTTTCTCTTCATACTTGCACTGAGTAATAACGATGTCTGATTGGCTGAGACTTTCCTCCACTGCAGGTTGCATGCTCCCAAATTATCCATGAGGCACCACTCTAGGGTGTAGCCACATGTAGCTGAGGAGAGTCCAGGCCAGGTCAACAGGAAACCATCTGAATTACCCACAATCCTCTTTTGCTTTGTGTCAGTAGCTGGTTACACACACACATATGAAAGCCACACCATTGCAACATTAATTTCCTGTGTACGTGTTTTGTGTGTTTTGTGTGTGTGTGTGTGTGTGTGTGTGTGTGTGTGTGTGTGTGTGTGTGTGCATGCATGTGCTGACCTGTATTTAGTGCAGGAACTCTAATAGAAGATGGCAGGGACATCCCTGTGTGTGTATAGGCTCTCACTGACACATCACACACTCCAAACCCCACTGTAAAGTTCGCCTGTGTCTCTGTGACATTCACACACACACTGCTCTTGTCCTGCTGCTGCACACAAACTTCATACACATCAATGGTCGAGTGTGAGCTGCTGCTGAACTGAGAGAGAGAGAGAGAGAGAGAGAGAGAGAGAGAGAGAGAGAGAGAGAGAGAGGGAGAGCATTTTTCTGAAACACAGAGGGTTGAATGCAATCATACACACTCAATTTACTGAATTTTTACTAAATAAAAAAAATTATGCTAATTAAAACAAAACTATATGATAATACACATTATTTTTAATGAATAAGATCTGCCTTCAAAGTTTAGGCCACTCCCCTCCAGATAATTGTCTCATTTCCCCATCACACAGTCTGTAAAAATGCGCATTAGCTAGCTAAATCATTAGCTATTAGCTACATGCTCTCTGCATCTGTATTTTTCAAATGCCTTGCAACAGAGCTCTGGAAGATTCCACACATTCTACCAGAATGCACTTCTGCCCCCAAGACTTTGTGCTTTTGTAGATTTTATCATGTACTAAAGTCAGAAAAGTCAGAAAAATCATTATTAAAGGTGGGGTCTCCGATTTTTGAAAGCCGATGTCGACATTTGAAATCACCAAAACAAACACGCCTCTAACCCAAATGGGTCCCACCCCTGTATTGATAGCTCCGCCCACACATACATACGTAACCCATGCAAATAATAGAAAGAAATGTGTCTTTATCATAGCTGAAGGGAAGAACAATATGATTGCAGATAAACAAACAAGCAAAAATTACACACATCATAATCATGCAAAGGACGACATATACTTCTTGCCTTATCGTAAGCCTTTCTTCGCTTTCTTTCTTTGTTTTTATCCTCTGTCAATGTTAAACCGCTTTCTGCTAATGTCACAATGCCCACTGTACACTCTCCCCGCACATATTGACAAGCCCCGCCCCTTTCTGCTCATTGGCTACACGGTTTTTTTATTTTTGTTTTGATTTTTGTTTATTATTCGCCCCGACTCGATTTCTGAAGCATTTCTCAAAAATAGGAGACCCTGCCTTTAAGTCTGTGTGAGATGCTGAACACTGAGACAAAGCTTAGGAGAGTTACGTAGCATGTAGTGCTAAAGTGAAGGCTATATGATTACTGTTATCTACATTGTAAGGTATGGTAAGGTAAGGTAAACTTTTATTGTCCCCAGTAGGGAAATTTGTCTTGGGCCATCACCCATGCTGTAATCCTACAGTACACACATTAGACAAATACAATTCACAAAATCTGCAGCGAGGAACTCTGAACCTCCTACCAGAACTCAGACTCCGTATTCAAAACATTAGAATAATGACTCTGTTTAACACTACAGAAATGTTGTAATACAGCGTGTTGTACAAGTGAGACAAACAAAATGACTGTGAGTGTATGAGCGTACTATTCTCCAAAGAACCCTGATCCTGCGACTGTGATGGTTCTCCTCCATCCTCCTCCAGACATCCAGCTTCACCAATGGCTCTAAAAAAAACACCAAAATCACAATTACATGAATAACCATCTTCATCAGAACTTTCAATGTGTGTGTGCATGTACAGTTGAGGCCAAAATTATTAGCCCCCTTATGAAATTAGACAAAACTCTTGATTTCTCCATGGAAATGACCATTAACAACAAGTGTTTTATAGTGTGTTTGTTTCCAAAATAACAAAGACAAAATCTCCACTAAGTTTGATTAGGATATTTAATTGAAATAGTGAGTTGAAACAAGAAAGGGCAAAAATGAAACGTCCAAAATTATTAGCCCCCGTTCATTAATAGTCAATAGTGAACCCTTTCTGAGCCACAACTGACAACAACCTCTTAGAGTAGTTCTTTACTAGGTTGGCACAGGTTTCCTGAGGGATTTTAGCCCATTCTTCCATTGCAAATTGCTCCAGCTGGTCCAAATTACGTGGTTTCCGAGCATGGACATTCACTTTGAGCACTCGCCACAGATTCTCAATAGGATTGAGGTCTGGGCTCTGTGCGGGCCACTCCAGGACCTTTGTTTTGGTATCCTTCAGGAACTGTTGGACCAATTTCGATGTATGCTTTGGGTCATTGTCTTGTTGGAAGACCCAGCGACGACCTAAGGCTAGACTACGAGCAGATTTCTGCATATTATCCCTCAAAATGTCAACATAATTTTCTTTTTTCATGATGCCATGCACCCGAACAAGGCTCCCTGTGCCTGAAGCTGCAAAACAGCCCCACAGCATGATGCTCCCACCACCATGTTTAACTGTGGGAACTGTGTTCTTAGGGTTGAAGGCCTCACCCTTTCTTCGCCAAACATAAGCAACATCCATGTGCCAAACAGTTCCAGTTTAGTCTCATCAGACCAAAGCACAGACTCCCAAAACTCATCTTTACCTTTCAAATGTTCACGGGCAAACCTCAGTCTAGCTGTGATGTGCCGCTGTTTGAGTAAAGGGGTTCTTCTGGGACGATGGCCCTGAAGCCCACCACGATGAAGAGCCCTCACAACTGTGTTCCTTGAAACATCAACTCCAGAAGAGGCCAGGTCAGCAACAATCATCTTGGCAGATGTCTGGGGCATCTTGCTGATATCTCTGACTATTTTCCTCTCCAGGGTTCTTGAAATCTTGCGCTTACGACCACGCCCAGGTTTGTTTCTTACAGAATTTGTCTCCTTGTACTTGGCAATGATGCAACGTACGGCGGTTCTAGACACTGTGAAAAGCTTGGAAATGGCAGTATAGCCTTCCCCCTTATCATGAGCCTCCACTATCTTCTTTCTGAGCTCAAGACTGATTTCCTTTGTCTTTGGCATGGTGAGTAAAAGTAGTCTCTCCCAATAATGTGTTCAAGTGCCCTGTTCCTTGGAGTCCTTTAATGCTGATTGAATGCCCAGGTGTTGTTAGGAAGCCAATTGACTGCACAGGTGTGGTTTGAAAGCTGATTGATTAATTAGGTGTGTTTTGAAAGCTGATTGATTAATTGGGTGTGTTTTGAAAGCAAATATTCACAAGGGGCTAATATTTTTGACCACCCCATTTTCACTATATTTGATTATAAAGCAAGCCTAAAAATGTATTTTATATTCCAAAATGTACCAAAAGCTACTAAATAGCACTGGCGAATGTTTGATTATATCAAGTTTTATCAATGCTGCAAACATTGGAAAGATCTTTAGGAAAATGTTCCAAAATTCCTGGGGGGCTAATAATTTTGGCCTCAACTGTATGTGTGAACCTGTGCTGAAGGTGTGTGTTGTGCTCCATGAGCTCCAGCTGTTGTGCTTCACTGCACAGCGCCCCCTGGTGGAGTACTGAGAGCTTGGCTGCAGTTGTTGTACAGACACACTGAGATTCCTCACACACGCCATACCTACACACTGCAGCTCCTGTAACACACATACACAGATTCCTCACACACTCCACACCTACACACTGCAGCTCCTGTAACACACACACTCACTGTGGTTTTGTTTATCGGCTCCGTGGTTATCTGACAAATTAACTGCAAGCCTGTAAAATTTCCATTCAATGTCCAATACACTTCAGCATGCAGTGAACCAGGAATCACGGCCAAGTCCTCAAGGACAGGATATACTGTATGGAAAACATGCACAAACACACACTTTCTTTATCTAAAGCACACTTTGCAAACTGTGACAATAAATTATAATCACTGTGTGTGTGTTCTGTTCACACCTCTATGTGTTATATTAAAAGTGTAGCTCTCTCTCTCCTCCCCCAGGCTGTTCTCCACCACCACAGAGATGTTGTAGATGAACAGGTCTGGAAGAACAGGGAACTGGCAGGAGGAAGATCTCTCATCACATTGGAACATCAGTCCATCTGAGTTCCTGTAGGAGAGAAACAGAGCAGAGAGAAACGGGGAAAAGTAGAGAAGTAAGTTCAGTAAGTTTCAGAATAATGAGAGAGAGAGAGAGAGAGAGAGAGAGAGTTTTTGATCCTAATCAAGTAGAATGCACAGATCTCAAGTTAGACTCAGAGGCAGGATGTATGGTAATGTGGATTAAAATCAGGCTTACAGAATGTGAAGTGTGTATCGGCGTCTCCGAACACTACTTAGGTTGGGTACTCTGCCTGGTGTCCATGAACACACAATATTCTTCAGGTTGCTCGTCTTACAGCTCAGGTTCTTTGGCTTCTCAGGAGGAACTAGAACAACACATCTCACTTTACTTCCTGTCTAAAATCACCACTCTGATAAAATACTTTCAGCACAAGAAGAACACCAGCTGCAAATCATGTTGTGTAATTGTTAAATTAATGTTAAAATGTGGAACAGTGTGTAAAAAATTAAAGTCTGAAAGTTTCTAAGATTGAAATGTTAAAAAAAGAAACGCTTAAAAGTCATAGCATTCAAATGCTAAGCTGCTGCTATACTAAGCCAGGTGGGTGCTCAGCTGTTGCTATGCACATTTAAGTGTGTAAAGGTTAAAAGGCTACATTTTTGTTAAAGTATTACAATGTTAAACACAGTGCTAGCATTTGCAGGTTGGTTCCTATGGTGTAGCTAGGTGGTTGCTATGCTAACTGAGATGGTTTCTAGTGTTTACTAACACATCATAGCCAGTTAATAGAGTGCTGCTAGTTCTTGGCTTTGATATCCTAGCTGGTTGCTCGGGTTTTAGTACGTGCCACAATGCAGCTTTAATGTTTGTAGTATTGCTGAATTAAGAAATCCAGGCAAAGTTGATCAGTCAAACCAAAATAGATAGATAGATAAATAACTAACTAACTAACTAACTAACTAACTAACTAACTAACTAAATAAATAAATAAATAAATAAATAAAATCACATACTGGAAAAAAAAACTAGAATTTTGGATTATTCCTGTTTACCATCATGTAAAGAGTAGGCAAATTCAAATATGCCCCCTCTGTCCTACCGAACTCACAGGTGACATAGTTTAACACTGCTTGCTGGTTTCCTGAGTCGTCCTGGCAGAAGAGTTTTACACCCATCTTAGTGATGTTGAGTCTCAGCACCTTGATGGCTCGGACACGGTGGCTGATGTTGATCAGGGGGTATGGTGTGTTGGAGAATTGGAGGGCAGTAACTTGAGCTCCATCAGAAGGGATGCAGCAGAAGAAGACAGATGATCCTTCTTGTAAAACCTCCTGCGTCGGGAACAACCTCAATCTTTTGGAACTAACATTCTGCTGACCTGAAAACACAAAGCGGAATGAAGAACTTAAAATGAGCTCAGCTTCACACAGAGCACACAAAGAACCTTCCAGACTGCTTCAGGCACAAGGGAATATTTGTGTGTAGAATAACATGTAAAGAGGGTGAAAAAGGGTTTAAACAGCACATATATTCACACAGAAAGTAGAGTTTTAGACAGAGAAAAAGGAACAACGTTTTGTGATCGTATTCATCTATCCATCATCTGTCTGTTCATCTTAACATAATGCAACACCAGATGACTTGCAGATCACTATGAGATAACACAAGTGCTGTTACACAAGTCAATCCTGCCATGTCATTCAGATATCTCACACACACATGCACACATGCACACACACCCACACACACACATCTACCTTCCTGTTCAGTTAATGTCAACTCCAACTGAAATCTTAAACCAAAAACACACGTCAGAAAACATCAGAGATGAAGCTGTGTTCTCTGAAGTTCACTGAGGTTCTCTGCTGTGTGTTTTTGGTTTCAGGAGGTTTGTTGATGTAATGAAGCAGAATATTTGAGATCTAATCACATCCTCATACAGATACATTCACACAGATGATAACCTTGGAGATGAACTATTATGAAAATAATACTCTAGTGCTGCATATAAACAAGACTTTTTTACCATAATGAGACTTCCAGTCAGTCCATGAGCCGGAAAGGCGTCTGATCCGTATGAAGTGATCAGCACACTGGAGTGGCATTGCTGAGGTCCAAATCCACGACACAAACTGAACTCCAGGCTCCTTCCTCACATTACTCTGTTAAAATATCAACATCATCATCACCAACATTATCATCATCATCATCATCATCATCATCATCCTCTCTTGGTTAGTGGATATATAATACACAATAAATAAAATGATATATATTATTTAATTATATAATATATAATAAAGTGATTGTGTGATAGTGTAGTTCTCATTGTAATGTGTTACACATTAGACACTGTTCCATGTGATTTCAATGTGTTGGAGATTCTGTTCACACAATAAACTACACTCAACATATTCAACTGTTATATTCATTTTCTTTAGATCATCTCTTTTTACTGTAATGTTACTATTGTGATTTATATAGAAGGAATGCGAATAAATTGTGTGTGTATTTAGTAAAAGGACAGCTGTCTCACTCACCTGAATGATGATATTAAAGTCACTTTGTCCAATTTGGACCTGATAGGTTTGTGCTGAACTTGCGCTATTTTGGTGCTCAGTCCATCGCACCTCTAAACTCCACGAGCTCTTCACACACAGTTCAACACTGAGTGCTGCAGGCTCACTGCTTCCTGTAAGGAAATAAAGATTTTTTTTTTTTTTTGAATGAACTGTAACTAATTCATCAGAAACAAATACTGTGAAGTTTTGTTCTGACCCGACTTCATCTCCAGTGTGTTTGTAGTTTCTGCAAAGACAAGGAGGAGAAATGTCACTGAGCACAGCACAAACATTGTCACCTCAAATACAGGCTTCACTTGTCAGGTTACTGAACTGTAACTTTATTCATTACAACATGTTCTTTAGCACTGAGCAGTTGATGTCACTCTGATGTCAAAGATAACTTCTCAGAGTGGGTGGAGTTTTCACATTGGGCAATATGTTAAATAAATTATGATTAATAATAATAATAATAACAATAATAATAATTATTATTATTATTATTGTTATTATTATTATTGTTATTATTATTATTCATTGTATGCAATCAGAAGTAACATTAAACAAAATATAAATAATGATTAGCACTGACTAAATAATGTTCTAATTAATAATACTTCTATATAAATATAGACACTACACACAAACTATATACTCCTATTTAATATTCACTCATTTCTTAATAATAACTCTCTTTCTCAATGTATTTGAAGACCTCTTCTGTCGAAACCCACATACACAAAATTGTAAGTAGACTTCCATTAAAGAAAGAAAAACTCAGAATGATCACTGAAATTACTTGAAACTGACATAAACAAATAAATAAATAAATAAATAAATAATGTTTAAAGTGTATCTCTGCTGTTTTATTTACAATGTATTTTTCTTGGTAATGCTATTAACAAGTTTCTTTGTTTTTAAATACATTTGGTAAAAAATGTAAAATACATTTGTTTTTAAATACATTTGGTATACATTTGTATACCCCCCTGCATCTCTTTTAAGCTTTTCTAAGAATTTAATGGTTTAAGTGTTTAACTTGGAAATTAATAAATGTACAGTACATTCTGTCAAAAATGGAATGAATCTCTGGAACCTCTTTTCTACAATTGTCCTATTGTTAAGTCCTTTTGAGACAGTTAGTACGAGTTGCTGAAGACAAAAGACTTTGTAAAATTTGGCGTCTAAACAAATATGCTCTTTTGCAATAGTATTTTTGCTTGAAAAGCGTACTTGTGATAATAAAATAAAAAATAAATGCTAGATGTTTTGTCATGTTTTTAAATGCAGAGAAATTAAAACCTTTGAAAATGTGCCTTAAATGTCCATTTTTATTGGTAACTTTGTTCTGCTTTATACTTCTTTTTTTTTTTTTTTTTTTGCTCTTTGCCTTTTTGGCTTTTTTTAAAAAAAAACTAATTAGTTTTTATGCTAAACTAATTGCAAATCAGCTGTGCTGTGCACATGCCTGGTAATCTGTGGGTGACTGGTGTTCATCAGCATGCACACACGGATTTTTGGTTGTTGATTTTTGAGCCACATGTTTGTGGCCAACCAAAATTAAGATTAAAACGTAATTTAGGAGAAACAAAAACCGTACTAGACACTTATTTAGACCATGTTACAGGTCTTGGCAGAGTTACTTACAAATATTCAATATAAATGAGTAAGCCCTACCCACAATTCACACCTTAAGGAAGACTGAAACAATTTTATTTAGCCACCTGATAGAACTAATAAGCATACTGTAGGCCAACACCATAGGAACAGCAATGTATATATACAATATAACAAACTTCAAATAACACAACTCTAGAACAAACTGAGTTGTGCAGATAGTACACAAAAATCAGAATCCTACCTTATCACACATGGATATGAAGAATATCAGTGTTCAAAATCTCAGCAGAATTGTTTAGTTAGAAGTTCACACACACCTTTTCTATAATAAATAAATGTGGTCCAATTTTTCTGGTCTTATTTTGTCACATTGACCATCAGAGGCTTTTTTCATTTGGTGATAATCTGATCTACAATTTTGTTTTCATCTATGCAGTCCCTTTTTCCTACTTTACATTAACCTTTGATTAAAGCAAATCAGAATGTGATGATGAACACTTTAACAATAACCTTAAGGGGCTTCTGTACTCCAAACATAATAATAATAATAATAATAATAATAATAATAATAATAATAATAATAATAATAATAATAATAATATTGCTATACCAAGCTAAGCTCTTAATATTTATGTAAGTTAAATGATGTGTGTTATTTATTATATATATATATATATATATATATATATATATATATATATATATATATATATATATATATATATATATATATATATGTCAGGTAAATCCTTAACACAAACTCCATTTCCCAGCACATGTTTTTCACCACTGTTTTGCTTTAGATATCCTGCTTGCTGTTTGCTAGTATTTGGTCTGATTATCACATTGATGTTGCCGTAACAGTGTATGAAGGACAGTAGGATCAGCGAAGGGTTCAATAAAGAGACAGCTCTAAGAAAAAAGCTGTTCTTTAGTCAGCTGGTCCTGGTCCTCCATGGCTGGAAATGGAGTCCCTGTGATGCGCTGGGCGGTTTTCACAACCCGCTGCAATGCCACAGACTGTGACACAGCTGGTCAGGATGCTTTCTTTTTGAACACTTGAACAACAGCGCGAAGCCGCGAACTCGTTCTGAATATTTTAAAGGCGTAACAGCTGATGAAAAAGCAGAGACAATTGTAGAAGAAAATTAAGAGAGCTTTTATCTTAGTTTTTATTTTATACAAAACATTTTCGTCTCGTCTTTTTTTGTCAACAATAATGCATGTTAATTTAGTCTTAGTCA
Organism: Tachysurus vachellii; assembly: GCF_030014155.1. Lineage (NCBI taxonomy): Eukaryota > Metazoa > Chordata > Actinopteri > Siluriformes > Bagridae > Tachysurus > Tachysurus vachellii. The sequence continues at coordinate 34,617,653 of NC_083462.1, forward strand.
GCGTTTTTAGACAGTGGTGCAGTCTTGTCATCGTCTCGTCTTAGTCATGAAAAAAAAGGTTGTTGACGAACATATTTCGTCTCGTCTCATCTGACGAAATTAACACTATGTAACACACAGAGGTTTGGCCTGCCTTGGATCTGAGCTACTCTGAGTGAACAAATGCAAATGTGCCAGGCCTCATACTGTTGGTGATGGGTGTGTTTGCACAACAAAAGCAGGAGAACAATGGAGCTGTAGGGGTGCTAGTATGTGTGAGGTCCAGGGAATCTACGCAAATTTGCGCAGACTTAGTTAATGTCACTTATATTATGTTATGCCTAACTTGAACTGTGATTTCCTTTATATTTTACATTGCTATTATTTGAGTAAATGTAGGCAACATATAATAATAATAAGAAGAACAAATGTTAATTTAAAAAATCCCATAGCCAACGGTGTTTCATACATCTTTATAATTATATTTTATTGTGGATGTTTTCTCAAAATTCTGATGTAATGTGAAGTAAAATAAACAATCTAAAAATTTTTAACTGTAAATTAATAATATAAACATATTATACAATCTTAAAAAACCTTTGAGTGTTTAAGAGAAAAAGTGTTCTTATGCGCCACCTGGTGGATATTCTGTGAAGCGAAACACATTAAGGTGATTGCTAAGATAATCCCCCCAAACAGAAGTGCAGAAAGCCGCGGTACGCTGCGGCACGAATTGCCGAATGCCGCGGTAGAAGACGTTCGTTCTTAAAGGCCACATCAGTAAACCTTTCATTTCTCCTTTAATAGTGGATCTGTGTCGGTTTTGCAGGTCAAATGCCTGAGGACATACATCTACCACCTGCAGACTGATGGGTTTGTGGAGCGGTTTAATGTCTCTGAAAAGGATGCTGCTAAAGGTGGTAGACATTCTCTTCGCCATCCATGAGGTTCCCCAGGCTTCTACCGGCTTCACCCCATTCAAACTGCTGTTTGAGCGGCGACCTCGGGGACTGCTGGATGTGGCCTGAGAAGCATGGGAACAGCAGCCCTCACCATTAACAGGCACGTACATACAACCGGCCAGCCCAGCCCAGAGAGTTTCACCCAGGTGATTTTGCTGGTCACCAATGCTGCCTGCAAATTCCTGGCCAAATGGCAGGGCCTGTACCCAGTCCTTGAGAGGGTGGGACCTGTGAATTACAAGCTGCAACAGCCAGATATGTGCACAGACACACAACTTTACCATATTAACATCTTAAAGAAGTGGATTGCCCCGGGCCGGTTGTCTCTGTGCCCGGTCAGGTTGTGTCAGGTTGCCCTCACCCCGGAATCTCGACCGAAGACTGCTTTCAAACCACCAATGGCCAAAATTAGGATACTCTGGTACTGAATCTTGTTCTGTTACCGAGGTTGTGTGTTTTGGAATCTCCCTGCTATCTGAACTTGTAGCCAACCTCTGGCTGTTTCCTGATTCAGTTTTCAATTTGGATTTGTCTGCCTTCTCTTTAAATAATACACTTTTTACTTCACCTGCAGCTGTGTTCAGTATCATTACATGACAATATGTTGTACTAATTAGTGTAGGTTCATGACATAAATATTTTACATGTTCTATTTTGTCAATAGTACTGCAGAATTCCAGACCTGTCCTGATGAGGCTGTATCCATGGTTACAGATCAGTATGATGAGCTCATCTTTGCGCTGTCTAACAATCTAAAGCGAACTGAATTCTTCTTTAATGGGGAATGTTTTACAGATCATAACATGTGGGATTTAAGAATTTGAACTTATAAAACATGGTATTAATAAAAACCACATTTAATCACAACCAGTCTGATGTATGAAAAACATTTTCTAACAAATCAAAAAGGTTAAATGTGCTACATGATGTGCAGTGTGGAGGTAACACATTGCATTTTATTTAAATTTATTACATTTAAATAAATTTAATTTTTTTTTTAATAAGGATTAATAATTAAAATCATTACTTCTTGTATAAAAACTTGTTCACTTCCCATGTCTTGTAGCACAAATTTATGTCACAGTCAGTACAGCAGATTGCAGCACTACACCGCTCACTTCTGCTTCTGTTCTACATTGTTTTTTTATGTTTTGTTTATAAAGTCATGTGCCTTTTGTTTTGATCCATGTCTTGTCTCTGCTCCTGTCTTATTATTGCCTGTTTCCTTTGTGTAAACCCTTGTGTGTGTTTTCTTTTTTTGTGAAGTCTACAGTATGTTCCCTGTTCTCACTGGTTGTTCTCTTTCATCATCTCGTGTTCGAGATCCACCTATGGGAAGGGCATCCGTACCTGACCTCTGAAGAAGCATCCAATTGCACCAAGTCTGGCTTGACAGAAAGGAGCGCGTGCCCCATGGCAGGTAAGGTAACGCCCCTTACCCGAGTGCATAAGGCACCTGAACGCACTACCTTTCCTCAGTTAACATTCGCTTCTCGCGACTTCTGCTATCCTACCTCACAGCTCCACTCATCGCCGCAAGGGATTTCCATCCCTTCTGCATTGTCTGCACGGGTCTCAAGGATGCGCAAGAAGCTATGGACCTCCCGGAGAACTGTAGCCATTGTGTCGCAGGCTCAAAATGGCCACTTTGCAGTGTGTCGAATTTGATCTGTCCGACTTGGAGGGGGAAAAGGCGACTTCCACTGACTGGGCCGATGTGTCCTTCCCCGTTCGAGGATTTGCTACCGGCCGACAACCGTTTCCCTGAAGGACCGACAGGTTCCGGGGGTGAGGTCGAGTCGGGCCTTCTCGATGGCTCGGATGACAAGGAAGCCATCCCGTCTTCCACGTTCCCTCAGGCTCCCTCCACCCCACCTCAGTCGGTACTGTTGGAGCTTTGTGAACGCGCTGCCATGCGGCTCAGCATCGCAATGCCCGTCAAGCTGTCCAGGCAAGCGGGCGCTCTGTGGCTTTATCGGTGGTCGGAGAATGCGCGCTGTGGTTCAATCTATCCGGTCTCCCTGATAGTGAGAATCGTCGCATCGCAGGAGCGCCAGTTGAACGGCAGTTGAACGCCAGCAGAACTAGCAAACCCCGCGGGAAACCACCGGCTCAGCAGAGCAGCTTCCCCCACTAAACCCTGGGGTAAGATGCCCTTTGCCGCAGCAGCGGTGGGGAAACACCCAACCCCGCTCCTTCTGGTCCAAAACGAAAGCGGCCGACCTGATGCTCGGCCACAGGGGGTTTTCGGTCCGCGTTCATGGGTGGCCAGCCCTCCGTACACCTGTTCTACCCTCCAGGTTCGCCCGTCCAAAAGCCGGAGGTTCTTTTTCGGCGAGGTCAGCCCCTCTCACCGGCGAGAGTCATTCTCTGTTCCGCACAGGCTTCACTGTTCCCTGTGTCGTCCACAGTGTGTTTCCCCGTTCCAGTGGGGATGGACGTGAGATTGGGTGCAATAGCAGTGTCACCAAACACCCCCTTCACACTCCTCTCACTTAGGCCTGCAAGTCTTAATGCTCAATTCGGATATTTTGCTCAGATCTGATTTTTTTGTTTGGCTGTTCACATTACCTTTTAAAATATGGCCTATATCAGATACCAGTGTGAACTGTTTGCTGTTTTGAACTGACGAACAATTGAAACGAACAATAACAATTATGTCACACACAGCACGTCGTTGCGCTAAAGTTGGCGAGGTTATGGAGGAAGTAAGCATTTTCGCTTTTCTTTCTAAATGTTTGTATAATGGCAGCACAGAGACGCGTTTTGAAAATTTTTGAATGTCGAGGTCAACTTTTGATTATTTGATCCATTTTGTAGGTGTAGTCACGTTTGTGTGCGTACTCGCCGGCACATAATTGTGATGAATGTCGATGTAGATTGATGTAAAAGTCGCATCAAATCCGCCTTTGGTTGTTCACACTGCGGCCACATTGGAAAAAATCAGATTTGGGTACATATTCCCCACATTCCACATATGGAAGTGGTCTGAATCTGATTTGAAAAAATCAGATCTGGGCTAGATTTGAGTGTTCACACTACTCCTGAAGACTTGACCCCAAAAAAAACAGATTTGGGCCACTTTTACCTGCAGTGTGAACGTGGCCAAATTTAATAAAGCTACGGCCCCACTTTTCCACAAAAAAAACGTCTCTAATTTGGCCACTGGATGGCGCCATTGCACCATCAATGAGTGCAATAGATCGGCGCTCGGTGTCCTACCGGGCTGTGTAGGGATGGTCAAAAGTCACGTGACAGGCTGGCTGTCTGTCTCAGCCCCCGACTGGGTGATTCACACAGTCACAAGGGGGTACAGACTCCAGTTTGCCAAAACACCCCCGCGGTTCAACGGAGTGATATGGTCCCATACGGACGAGAGCCCTGCTCAAATTCTGAAAGACGAAATCTCATCTCTTCTCGTGACGAGAGTGATTCGAGTTGTATCCCCGCATCTAAGCAATAAGGGTTTTTACTCTCGCTATTTCCTAGTCCCGAAAAAAAAGACGGTTCTGCTTGAACGACCTGAGCGATGCTTTTTTCCACATAAGCGTCTATCCTCCTATTCGTTTCACCTACCAAGGTGTGTGTTACGAATTCACGGTACTTCCATTTGGGCTCGCACTGAGTCCGAGGACGTTCTGTCTGTGTGCGGAGGCGGGGTTTGTGCCGCTGAGAACAGCGGGTGTCAGGATCCTGACATACATAGACGATTGGCTTATTATAGCCGATTTGAGAGAGAAAGTGATTCAAAACACTGCCCGTGTGCTCTCACACATCGCTGCGCTCTGTTTCAGAGTCAATGTGAAAAAGAGCAATTTCACTCCCGCTCAGGAGGTCATATTCTTGGGTTTGGAGCTGAATTCCGTTACGATGCGCACGCACCTGTCACGGAAGCGTGTTTCTTCATTCATGACAGCTGTAGCACATATCAATCATCAAGGCGGCATGCGCAAACAGGGGTGCAGACCTTTTGTCGAGGGGAAACCCGCTCTACGGAGAGTGGCGGCTCCACCCTCAGATAGTGAGGCTGCTATGGGAGAGGTTCGGCAAGGCAGCCATGGATCTCTTCACCTTGCACAAAAACATATGTCCTAAGTTCTTCTTGCTTCGGGACGAGGATGCCCCCCTCGACGTGGACACTCTGGCTCATCCATGGCCCAGCACGCTGCTCTATGCTTTCCCTCCGCTCTGCCTGATATCCCCGACCCTGGCCAGGGTCGCAGTGCAGGGTGTGTCTCTGATCCTCATAGCTCCCAGGTGGGCCAAGGCACCTTGGCTAATGGAGATAATTCCTCTTCTATATGCGGAGTCTTGGTCTGTCCTGTTGCGCACGGACCTTCTGGCCCAAGCGAACGGGGAAATCTATCATCCTCACCCAGACAGGGTGGCTCTCTGGGCCTGGCCCATGAGAGGGCAAATTTAAACACTCTAGGGCTTCCCCCGCGTGTTATTGCCACAATTCAGAATGCCAGGGCCTCTTCCACACGTTCTCTCTATGATTGCAAGTGGCGTGTGTTTGAGGAGTGGTGCAGGAAGCACCAGCTCATTTCATATCTGTGCTCGGTTGCTGATATTCTGTGCTTTTTGCAGGACCTTATCGATCGTGGCAGGACCTTTTCGACGATTTAGGTCTATTTAGCGGCTATCGCTGCGTGTCACGCCGGTTTCAGCGACACTACGGTGGGACAGCACCCCTTATCCATAGATTTATGAAGGGTGTGCGCCGCTCCCTACTGGTCACCAGAAGTGTAGTCCCGGATTGGGATCTCTCCATGGTGCTGGAGGTGCTGGCCCAACAGCCTTTTGAGCCCCTGGGAGATATCTCCCTCAAGCTGCTGTCCTTCAAGACAGCTCTGCTTCTGGCTTTGGCTTCTGCCAAACGTGTCAGTGACTTGCATGTGCTCTCGGTTCATTCCTCGTGCACCAAATTCTCACTCAATGGAGATAAGGTTTTGCTTAGGCCTAACCAGGCCTTCATGCCTAAATGCTTTCCAGTTTTCGCTGTTAGTGTGAATGAGCTCTCCGCTTTTCACCCATCCCTTTTCCTCTGCGGAGGACCAGAGGTTGAATGCTTTGTGCCCTGTGTGTGTCCTATGGCGTTACATGGACAGGACGAACTCTTTTCGGAGGAGCGACCAGCTCTTCATCTCTTGGTCCCCGCCGAACACGGGAAGTCCCATCTCTAAGCAATGCCTCTCTCGCTGGCTTGTAGAAGCCATCTCCTTAGCGTATGAATCTAGGGGCATGCAGGAGGCCTTAGAGAGGGGATGGCTTCCTTGTCATCCGAGCCATTAAGAATGCCCGCCTCGACCTCACCCCCGGAACCTGTCGGTCCTTCTGGGAAACGGTTGTCGGCCGGTAGCAAATCCTCGAACGGGGAAGGACGCATGTCGGCCCAGTCAGTGGAAGTTGCATCGCGGGAGGCCCCCAGGTGCGGAGCGGCGTCGCCTTTTTCCCCCTCCAATTCGGACAGCTCGAATTTGACACACTGCAAAACGGCCGTTTTGAGCCTGCGACGCAATGGCTACAGTTTTCCGGGATGTCCATAGCTTCTTGCGCATGCTTGAGACCCGTGCAGACAACACAGAAGGGATGGAAATCCCTCATGGCGATGAATGCGCCGCTTGCGGCCGGGCAGGCTCGCAATAGGTTGTCCACCGGTGTAGCCGGAGCCGCTTTAGAAAGCGCGATGGAAAAAAGGTAAAAGAAGCAGGTGGGCAGCCTACAGAAAAAAAGAGGGGGTGCGAGTGTGGGCTGAGGACGAGCACGTCCGGCGGAGGCTGATCAAACAATATGTCCTCCTGAAGACAAAAAAGTGCAGTCCAAGAACCAGGGAGCTGCGAGGTAGGATAGCAGAAGTCACAAGAAGCGAATGTTATCTGAGGAAAGGTAGCAAGTCAGACCTGTCTATCAAGTCAGACTTGCTCCAAGTGGATGCTTCTGCAGAGCTCAGGTACGGATGCCTTTCCCATAGGTGGTGCTCTCCACTCGATGTTTCAGAGAACCAGAGGTTTCAGAGGTTACGAAAGTAACCTATTGTTATGTTACTAAGACTCATGTTTTGTGCTCTCTCTGGTTGTGATGTTACTAAGCCTCATGTTTTGTGTTCTCTCTGGTTGTGACATTACTAAGCCTCATGTTTTTTGTTCCCTGTGCTCTGTTTTGACCACAGTCTGTGTTTTGCACTGTGTGATCATAGCCTGGTACAGATCTATCTATTGCCTGCTCTTTTAGGTGTTTATCTACCTTTGGTTTTGTTTTCAGATATAATGAATACTCTCCTGTACTTGTGTGCACACAATTTATCCAAAGGATTCATTCCTCTTGTCCTGTCCATCTCCCCTAGGTACTATCTGACCTGGAGTGATGCTCTGGCTTACTGCAGTGCCACACACACTGACCTGGCTATCATCGACAGTAATGACAACATGGTCCGACTTCAGAATGAAGCACAGAGACAACTGGACTCTAGGTCCATGGTAAACAAGCCACTATGAGATGGAATTCAGGTGAACTTGACAATAGGGGTGGACATGAGGATTGTGTTTTGATGACTTCCCTGGGTTGGGCAGATGGTCCCTGTACATTATCACACAAATCTTTATGTTTTGATGGTAAGAATTTATATATTTCTCTTTATATATAAAGAATTTATATGAAGATGGTAAGAATTTATATATTTCTTTTTAGCTTTTTGTCAGTAGAGAATGTTGTTTGTTATAACTTTTCAGATCAGTGAGTTTTTAATATGCTCACTGAATTGAATAAACTGTCTTTATGAACTTTGGCATTTCAGACACATGGCAAATAGTTAATTGTTCAGTCTAAATGTGTACCGTGTTCTTGCTGTTCTGTTAGGAACTGTAAAGAAATTTCCTTATTTTAATGTTGTAATCCATCCATTCATTTTCTACCGCTTATCCAAACTACCTTGGGTCACAGGGAGCCTGTGCCTATCTCAGGCGTCAAGGCAGGATACACCCTGGACGGAGTGGCAACCCATCGCAGGGCACACACACACACACACACACTCTCTCATTCACTCATGCAATCAAACACTATGGACAATTTTTCCAGAGATGCCAATCAACCTACCATGCATGTCTTTGGACCGGGGGAGGAAACCGGAGTACCCGGAGGAAACCCCCGAGGCACAGGGAGAACATGCAAACTCCACACACACAAGGCGGAGGTGGGAATCGAACCCCCAACCTTGGAGGTGTGAGGCGAACATGCTAACCACTAAGCCACCATGCCCCCCATGTTGTAATTGGTATAGAACTTATTTTTGGTATGAACATTGTTTGAATACACACATTTCATCATGTGATTTTTATTCTCACAGTCAGTTATAATGGAAATCGTAGTGAGCTACTTTTACATTTCTACTAGTATGACATGGCTAAAGGTTCAGGCTTAGTGTAGACAGCATCACACAGACTTGGCCAGCTCAAGAAATGCAACTGAACACTCAGCAATGATCTTAGGCTGGACTTAGTCTGTTAAGAGATTCCTTGACATGGACAGAAAAAAACAATTTCTCTACCATCAGCTGGATGAATGGAAAACCTGATAATGCTCTGGGGAATGAAAACTGTGGTTATTTAAATAACAGTCAGGCTGCTGATGCTCAATGCTCAGACATAATGCCTTTTTTCTTTTATTCGGTGAGTTAATGTTTTATGAGAGGGGGTTCAGCGAAAAATCGGCAGCTGGCAGCAGGAAGTACCTGCCATTGGCAGCAGTAAGTACCTGCCATTGGCAGCCAATCAGTATCGTCCAACGTAGTAGCAACCAATCACATTTAACTGGAGGTCAAGCGACAGCATCTTCAGTAATGGCTGCATTTGGCTCGGTAAGTGTTTGTATATTAATTATCAGATTCATAAATAATTGTTGCTCTGTAAGTTGTATTTTAACTTTTATGTTAGAGACAGTGAATTTGTGACTACTTGAATTGGTTAATTTAATCATTTGCAGAAACGCAGCTTGTGCACCGTGTGGTCCTGGTTTGTGAGGGGCTATCATTAACTTCAAATACTAACTTATGTTACCATTACCATTAAATATTAGCGTTTGTTAACATGTTAACTTAATCTATTGATTAGAATAAAGCTCATGCTGATTCATTGGAATTATTGACAAGCTCAGCCTTGATGATACACGTACAACACTAACCATATCGTTTTTTTTTTGTGCATTTGATTTTTCAGGGGATTGTCTGATATCCAACCATTTTTTTTTTTTTTTTTTTTTTTTTTTTTTTTTTTTTTTTTTTTTTTTATTGCTCTTGCATTTATTTTTTATTTTTTTGACAAAACAGTTCTTTTAAGAACTACCTTTCTTTAACTCTGTACACTGTTTTACACCTCTTACTAACTGAAGTTAATTTGAGCAGAACATGCAAACACCTGTCCATGGTTAAAATGTAATTGGACTAATTTGACCTAAAAATGTTTTACCTTTTTATATATACTATGAATTTGTGTTGCTATTTTTAAAGTATGTTATTTTCTTGTATACACTGCATGTGTAGGTATACCCTTTGCTTTTGTAAGAGATTAACTCTTTTCTGGGACAGGCAGCTGTCCCTACTGTACAACTGGGGTGATATCAAGTCCTGAGCACTTTCAGGCAAAGCATGTAAAGCATGCCATATATTTTGAGGACAATGGCATCTGTAAGCATTGTACAAAGCACAGGTGCATTTTACATGTTTGTTGTAAGTTAAAATGTATTAACTTTCTCTTGTCATTCTAGAAAAATATTGTGTTCCTTGACACTGCAATGAAATTTGTAAGAACTGCTTACCAGGTGTATAAACTATGAATGAAAATGTGATCACCGCTAGCTGCTTAATGACACAATGCAATAAGAATAGTCATTCATGTGGCTGCATCCATGTGTACTGTTAAGGTAATTTGGATATTAATGTCACAATTTTCTTTGTGAATTTTCTTTCTTATGAATCCTCTAGGTTATGTTGGAAGAGGAAAAGTTACAGTTGTTTTATGAAACACAGGCAAGAATGTATTGAAATACTACAAATGTAAAACTGAACTTAAATGATAGCAAAATATGATTTTTAATAAAGGCCATTGAGACCATGTTCTTTTTTTTTTCTTTTAGACAGGACTTTATTAATGAATGTTTATGTACATTTAATAAATATACAATATGATTATATAGGCATTCATGTATGTATATATTTCACTATTTGACAAACATGTACACTCGTTAGACAGGACTTTATTAATGAATGTTTATGTATATAAATTATGTATAAATGAAATTAAATTTATGTATAAAATATTTATACACGTACAAATTCATAATTTCAAGTGTAGCTTCATGTTTGTTTTTTGTATTATGTCTATGATCTTTGTTACTTGATTTATATTTCTTCGTTACTTGATTTATATTTGTTAAAACTTTTTAAATCAATTACAAAATAATTACACATTTAAGTATTTAAAATAAGTACTAAAATTAAATATAAATTGATCATTTATTTATCCACCTCCGACTTCCGGTTATTAGCGAGAGCTGACAGTGTCAGCTACTTCCTGCTGCCAGCTGCTGCCAATGGCAGGTAGTTCCTGCTGGCAGCTACGGATTTTTTCGCTGAACCCCTACTGTGTTTTATTCAGTCTTAATTTAGGCAAATTAAAAGTTTAGAATGATTGTTTAATTGTGTGTTATTAATTGTGTTTTTGCATTTAGATATCATGGGATAACAACAAATATTAAGTAAATATTAGTGAAGGTCCAATGAGGATATGAATGATCCTGCAGTGATGATGGCCATCTTTAGCAGGTGTGTCTCATCCTCCACAAGGCTTACAATGTACATTTCCCAGTATTCATCAAAATCTGACACATATAAACTGTATTTTAATTAGATTCTGAATGTTGCCTTCTATATAATTTCCTACAGGTGAGTCGCTATCCAGCATTATTTTGTAGTAAATGTCTTATTCTGTTTTTCAGAGCAAACAGAAACTGAAGGATCTTTTGAGGACAGAGAATACAGTGATGCACAATGGCACAAACAACCAGATGGATTTGTGTTTCACAAGGTGAAAGAAGAAAATAATACAGTACAGTAAAAAATTAAATGTAAAATTAAAATTAAAAATGTGATGTCTATTTAAGTTATATTCTTGTCAGTTAATTTTAATTTACCTTTAGATTCCTGATAAGTTTGGAGTTTAGTTGTTATATGTATATTAGCATAATATGTATATGATGTTAAATCTCTTTCTATAACTAGTAGTCAATAATGAATGTATATTAATACCTGTTTTTAGATTGAAGTATAATGAAAAAAAAGTGAAAAGTTCTCATAACACATCTGGCTTTACCTTTGAATTTCATATTCAATGGTAACATTAATTGTAATTATCTCTGTATACTATAAAAATGGGTGTGACCTTCAGGGGAAGCAGAGTCTTAAAACTGGTTGATATTAAACACTGACAAAAAGGCAGCAAATCTTTTGAAAACCTCTTGGTTGTAAGCAGTTCTTTTCACATCATACATTATTTTGTCATTATTTTATTTATAGAGTTGAATGATACTTTGTCACTGTGCATATTTATGTATTTATTAACATTGTTATTTATCACTTTATTTATTCATAAAATATAAATTTACTACATTAATTCCTCACTGTCTCTTTGTTCCTGGTCTACTGATGGCCTTATGTGTATATGCCATTGATGTGTATAGTGTAGCAGGCAGAATAGTGTGTCACTATAAAATATATGAATCATATATCTGTGTTGAATATGTAAAGTGTTTATCATGATGAATAATAGTTATAAAAAAGTGTGTGTGTATATATATATATATATATATATATATATATATATATATATATATATATATATATATATATATATATACACACACCTATACACATACATACACACACATACAAATACATTCACACTGTGAACTAATATATATTTTGAATTTTGAACTTTTATTATATTAATTCTCTATATTACTCCTTATGCTTATCTTCTGTTCTATGTTTACGTTCTGTAAAGCTGCTTTGAGACAATGTCCATTGTAAAAAGCGCTATACAAATAAACTTGAATTGAATTGAATTGAATACATATATAACTTGAAACTGAAATGGATTTAACAGTGATACAGCCTAGATGTAACTCTGTCATGGGTGTAATCACAAAATCAAATGTGTCAGACATTTACTAAATGGAGTCCTTCAGATCATATAACACAGAAATAGTATAGATGATGTTTAGCATTGTTTTACAAGCTGGATGATAAAACAAACTGTAACAGGTGTTACCTGTTTCTTTTATTGTTATTTTGTTCCTTTTATGCTTGTTGATTTCTTAGCGGTATCTGCAAGCAGGGTTGTAGTACCTCTGGGAGCAGCTTGGGGACACTAGTAAATACTACTAGTAAAAACACTACCATAGAAGTAAATTTGTTTGGTAAAGGGAAGCCTCATGGTTTCCACTCAAGCTACCTTCGTTGTTTAAAGTCCTTATTGAGAACTCTGAGTTTCTGCTCAATTGTCAGTATGGATTGCCGTTATTCCTCCTGTTTTGTTTGTTAAAAAAGTCACTAATGTTAGTTATTTGCTCTCTTTCTAGAAAGGACTTTTCATTACTTTTCTTTTCTCTGGTGTCTCTATACGAAACACGTAAATACTGCTTGGAGGCCTGGAAGCCCAATTTAAAAGCAAGCTGGAAGACCACAATCGTCTCTCTCACTGTGGATCATGGGATTTAAAACATTGCATTGAACTCAAATAACCTTGTGGATTTCATACATCTCATCCCATCTTCATCATCACTGATCAGAAAAACAGGGCATTCTAACGCTAAGTTCACTACTCATTGACTCATTTGAAAACAAAAAGCCAACACTCACTTTCAAGTTTATTCATTGACTTGGGGCACATGAATATAAGCACTTGCAGATAAAAAAATAAATAAAATAAATTGTTGTAAAAGCTCATTTGTTTGTGAAGGTGTGTACTGTATCAGTACAGGGGCCTGTTTCAGAAAGCGGGTTAAGTGAAAACTCTGAGTAAGTTAACCCTGAAATGAGGGAAACTCTGGGTTTTCCGTTTCAGAAAGGGAGGTAAGTTAAACCCGAGAAAGCAGGTTAAGTTAAGCCCGTTTCTGAAAGAGAGGTAACTTGTACTCAGAGTCAGTTACCATAGTAACTTACTCTGTGAACCTAACCTGGTCGGGAGCAGGTTTTCTTCAGTAAACCCAGAGTTCGGTCTCCTCACCTTTTTAAAGAGGAAGCGACGTTTAAACACCTCATTCATTGCCCACGTTTCAGTTACGCAGTTCGCAGCAAAGCAAATGTGGGATGTGGTAGCTCAGTGGTTAAGGTGTTGAACTACTGCTCAGAAGGTCAGGGGTTCAAATCCCAGGTCTTCTAAGGTTTTTGTGGACACAATTGCTCAGTTGTATAAAGTGGGTAAGGGGGTCTGCTAAATGCCGTAAATGTAAAATGAATGAAATGGCGTGTCCTTATATACACGATCCTGTTGATGAAGAGTCTGTATTATTTTTTTTTGAGCCCAGAGTGGATTTTTGTCACATCCCTATGCATTTTTATTTGAGCGATACCATTTTTCTTTAGTCAATAAGATCCATAATCTCATCCATCCTTACATCAGCCATCGCGGCCATGCTCTTACATCCAAGCAGATGCTTTGCGTTGCCTTACGTTTCTTTGCGAATTGTAGTTTTGTGTATAACATCGGGGATGCAGAACATATTAGTAAGGCTACTGATTGCAGAGCGGTCAGGAAAGTGTCCCTCGCTCTTAAGCGCTTTCTGACTATTTTTGTGCTGTTTCCTGATAAAATAAAATACTGTTCTTCCGGTTTCACCTCTGATATTATATAACAGTTGGGAATTTACTCTAAAATAGTTCTTAATTAGTAACTACAAATTACATCTTCAACCAGTCTAATTAGATTAATGTAATAATCTCTAGAAAGTATTGGTCTACTTACTTATTAATTACTTTCTAAATCCCATATCAACCTCAACCACTTGAACAATAAGGAGAGACAAGAAATAAGCAATATACAATTGCATGAATTATCCTTGAATTGAACAAAGTGTGTATAACTTTTAAAGGTGTATATATATATATATATATATTTAAAATACACCTTTTAAAATTTTATGTTAAATCCACTATACAGTTTTATACAGCAGTGTTGCTTTTTTTTTTAAAATACGTGTTCAAATTCTCCATATGCTTGCATAAGCACTTCCGGTTATGCTGGCAAGAAATATGCAGACTTTTCTTTTGTCTGACGCTGTTGCCATGGTGACTCGTTATATCTGCGCTCCATTGATAATGGCTTTTTAAAGTTGCAGTGCACATGCTTAACTCAGAGTCAGTCAACTTGGAGTTGATAAAACTAACTCTTTTCAGCTGTTCTGTAACCGAAAACTCAGAGTTTCCCAACTCGGGGTTTGTCAACTCAGAGTTCAAGTTTAAACTCATAGTTGGTTAAACTCCTTTCTGAAACAGGCCGCAGGTCAAATTTCTGAACCCCACAGAGTAACATCTAAAACAAAGGAGGTGTTACAAAACATGACTTGAGCAGCATGTGCAAAGAGAAAAAAAAAAAACAGTGTGCAAAAACAGCATGTAAACAGTTTGATATGGTGCTGTAGACATGGATGCAAATTGGAAGAGTGTTTTTTGTGTGGGTCATTGCAGTCCATACAGTTGATTGTGCATGTGTGTGCGCATTGTGCTCGGTTCAGTTCAGTTATTGAGGAGTCTGATGGCTTGTGGAAAGAAACTGTTACACAGTCTGGTTATGAAAGCCCGAATGCTATGGTACATTTTTCCAGATGGCACCTTTTATGGACAAAAGTAACAAAACACATTACTTTCAATAATCTATAATTCTAACAATCAAAAGATTATTTAAAACTTTAAAAGCAGGACTTGTTAGCTGAAAAACCCTTTTAAACCTCTTTTTTCAACTTTAAAATAATTTAGTCTGGGTATGTGAATGTGGCAGGAGCGGTGTGGTGCGTTGAAAAAAGAGAAAATGTCCTCACTGGTAAGTAAGTCCAGTGACAGACAAATTACACAAAAACAATCAGACGAAAGAAATATTAAACAAACCAATTTACGCAACTTCCAAACAAACCAAACAAAATATCATAATTAAGTACAGGGCTGGGGTTACCCACCGAGGCGATCACAGCGCTAGTTATCCAAACGCACACTTCCACACACACACACACACACACACACACACACCTCACCGTGAACTCAGATCACACACTCGTACACTTCAAGAATGTCGGACGGCACACGTTGAAGTAGCACCACCACCAAAAGATCTTTTCACCCGTGGGACCCCAGCTCCTGAAAGAAATCAAAAACAAAATAAATACATCTCCTAAACGGAAATGAATGAAAAACAAATGGAAGTCACGATTCAGCACAACGGAAGACTTTGTAAAAAGTTTGAGGGAAACAGGACTCAAAGGAGCGGCCACGTCGTTCTCAGGCCAGCCCCAAGAAATGTGCGATCTTCCACCCCAGAGTAGACCAGAAAAAGTCAGTTAAAACTATCACAGAAACCAGACGGCAGCAGCAGAAGTCCCTTTAAATAGTTGTAAGCTGATATCATTCACGCAGTGGAGGAAAAACTAAACTGCAGTGATAATGGCCCAGGACGAAAAAGAGGGAGAATCCAAGTGCGGATAGAGGAGTTCACGAGGATCAATTCACCGCTCAGGATACGCAGCCCTCAAATAACCCGCTGAAAGGAGAGCAGTAAACAGATCACACAATGATGAAAAGACAGGCTGAAACCACTATAGTAACAGAAAAAGGGGAGGATACGGACGTGACTTCTCCCAGGGTCAAAACCAACCCGCTCTAAATAGTGCCTGCTCGATACTGATTGGTGGTCATGAGCGTCAATCACCACTCGTACCTTGTTCATACAGTCACATAAACATTTTTAGTCATAGATCTGTTGAATGTGCTTAAGCCAAATTTAAATAGAAATAAAATTAAACAGCACTGCTGTCATATTGGATGCAGGGGCGGTTCTAGGATTTCATCTTTAGGGGGCTTAGTCCTCAGTGTGAATTTAAAACATTTTGAATTTATATTATGTATTATATGACTATATGACTAAAAGTTATGGTATTATTTAAAATCGCAAAAGTGGACACCAAAATTTTATGCATGATGCAATGATGCCAGTCTTGAATCAAATCAGTTCATGTATGTGTGCTCTCTGCAAACAGTGTGTCCAATGAATGCAGTCATTAAAAAAATATTTTATACTTCAATCAGATCATAAAATAGCATGCATAGATCAGTTTTAAAAAACTAAAATCAACCTGGGGTCTCATTTATAAAACTGTGCGTAGGATCCCTACTAAAAGTTTACGTGCACCCAAAAGCCAAAAATGGCGTACGCCAAAAAATATTCCGATTTATAAAACCATGCGTACGCACACCTGTAAGCAATGTTCCCCTAGATGTGCATACGTGAACCAGCCTCATATCCCGCCCTGTACACGGCAATTTTTAACCATAAATAGTCAATGCAAATCACCTCATGAATGCTGTTCGGCATGTAAATGAGAGTGGAATCCCATATATACCTGGAAAACTGGCATGTGACATGCCAATTAATTAATCCAAGAAAGTGAAAATGTGTATTTCTGTTACTTTAAATAATGGCGACAGGTGAGAAAAGAGGAAAAAAACTTAATTTCTCAGACAGAGATTGAAACACTTGTAGGGGAGGTGGAGGCTTTGAAAACTGTGTTATTTGGTGACCACAGCAGTGGGGTCACTAATAAAAAGAAGCAGTGCGACTGGCAAAGTATTGCTTCTGCTGTCAATTGTGTCAGCGTGCAGCAATGTTTTTGAGGGTCATGTTGGAGTCACATATGATTTGCACATTAATAGAATGCACATGCTTTCTATTAACATAAGCAAATTCATATTCAGATGTGCCCTTATAGCAACATGAGTGCAGTCAATTGCGCCGATTACATTTGGGAAACCAGACATTGCTGCAAATTGCATTTTAATTACGGCCTGTTCTCGCACAGTGTAGGGGAACCTGATGTATCGACTACCATATTAAGTATACCATTCAAAATGACAGATATTATGGCACTCAGGGATGCCAAGAACCCCAGAGTGGTGAGGACTTGTATTTGGACTGGGATGGCATGGTTCCGGCGTGTTGCCCTCTCTAATACTAGACCCAATTCAGCACATAGATCCAAGAGCACAGCTCTAGGGAATCTAAATCAGCTTATTAGCCAGTCATCATCATGGGCCAGGAAATCATCATGGTCCCTGAAAACTCGTTCTCTCCTTATTCTGCCATTGGCGTAATCCTCCAACAGTGCCAGCAGTACCATCATGAAGCATTACATACCAGGGTCACTGGAGGATTTATATGTTTCTAGCAATTAGACTGATCGTTAACACCTTGACAAAATCACAGAATTAATTTGTGGGCGAAAATTTAAGACGAAAATGTTATAGTGAACACATGCTTCTTCATGACGGTTTTGTAATGAACACCGTAATAGTTAGGACCGATGATGAGTAGCGATTGTACTTCATGACTGTATTTGCAGTCTTTGACATTTTATGATATATATTCTGTATCACATGTAGTCGCGCCATCTCCTCCTGCGCTCCCGTTGTGGACAATGTGACTGTAAGGCAGCGCTGATTATTATACATTTTTCTTTAATACATTTTGAATTACGTCGAAAATGACGAAAATTACGTTGAAATACGTCGAAAAACAATCGGCACAAATAACACTGTTGGATTTAATCTTCATGATAATGTGGATATAACGTATGAAATGGAGTGAAAATTAAATGTCATTAATTCGTATAATCATTCTTCTAACATTTATTTTCTACAATCTAACTTCAGTTCATGACCTCATCATCTGTGTCGCCAATTCCATTTGTCTCCAGAATGTGCGTACGCACGTCTCAAAATTTGCTTAAAGGTGCGCACATTTTCAAGTTTGTTTTTTATAGATCCCAACCTTTGCGTGGGAAGTGGCGTACGTACGTTTCCAGCCCCGTTTTGTGCGTACGCAAGCTTTATAAATGAGACCCCTGATTTCTCCAAATGTTACGTAAATAATACATAATCCCTTTAATTACTGTTCTATAAAAATTATTTTGGGGTTAATTATGCTCTTAAATAAAATATAATGTCTATTAAATTGCCATATTTTCCCATTAAACAGAATAATTAATATAACTAAATTAATGAATTAATAACTAAATTAATGACTACTGAATTGTGGGCACTTGAGAATACACAACTAATAAGTGTTTTCAGCTGTAAGGTGACTAGAAAATATTCAGTTTAATATTTCTTACCTGGATTTAACAAGCATGTCTTTGAATGTCATTTGACTGATTTGTGTGTGTGCTATACTAAATTTGTAAGTGTGAGCACTAGTCAGAATATTCCTAATGTAAACATTACAATCTTGAGTTAGAAATGTTTCATGTGTGACAGTCAATACTCAATTGCTTCAGTTTGCAAAGAATAAGCAAAATAGCGTATAAAAACTATTGTATATGATTAACTAAAATTATTTTGGTAGACTTTGATAACACTGAAAGCACTGCTGCAGGGCAGGCTAACAAGGTAAAAACATTTATAAAATACCTTCTATAACTGTCTTTGTGGCTTTCTGCTGATTCTAAAAAAAGGTCTAGAACCGCCCCTGCTTGGATGTATTTTGATGCAGGCTTAACAGCCTTTGATTATTTATAGAATAAACATAAAATTCTGTATTTTTACATTGAACATATTCAGTTATACAACTGGTCAAAAAGTTAAATTAAAATAGGAGCAAACAACAAATAACAAGACAAATAGTTTTATTAAAACAGGAACAATAAAAGTAGAAAAAATAAGACAGTTGTGTAACTATAACTTTTGAACTGAGTTCAAAAGGTCACACAGGTTCAGCTTCAAGATTTGGCAACAAAACATCTCATCAGGTATGTTGCTCAAGTGACATAAGCCTCACTTGTAGTGCTCAGCTGTAGCACTATCTAATGGACATAAAGAACTAGCTGCATAATGACACCAATTCCAACAGCTTTTCAACCCCTCTCATCAAGGACCCCAAATATATCTTCCTTATGTGACACTTAATTCATCTCTTAAAGTAAATTTAAATTTCACCTGAAAATTTGTATAATCTATTACTTCTACTCTAGTTGTAAGAGTTGAAATCTTTACAGATTTCTGTCACTACAATTACTATGTGGTAAAATAAACCACCTCTTGTCTTCTGTAACCCCTGACATTTTATCTTAGTCATCCACCAGGTCTGTGATTTCATCATGGAGGAGTGGAAGAGGACTCCAGTCTGAACTCCATGTCCAAGAGGGTTAAGGCAGTGATGGAAAATAATGGTGGCCACCCAAAATATTGACACTTTGGGCCAACTTTGGACATTTTTACTTACTCATTTTGTGGCCAGCAGTTTAGACATTAATGGCTGTGTGTTCAGTTATTTTGGGCAAGAACTGAAGGTGTGTGTTGTGCTCAATTAGCTCCAGCTGTTGTGCTTCACTGCACAGCGCCCCTGGTGGAGAACTGAGAGCTCGGCTGCAGCTGTTGCACAGACACACTTAGAATCCTCACACATGCCATACCTACACACTGCAGCTCCTGTATCACACACACTCACTCACTGTGGTTTTGTTTATTGGCTCCATTGTTATCTGATACATTAACTGCAAGCCTGTAAAATTTCCATTCAATGTCCAATACACTTCAGCATGCAGTGAACCAGGAATCACGGCCAAGTCTGATCAGGTCTGAAAGAACAGGGAACTGGCAGGAGGAAGATCTCTCATCACATGGGAACATCAGTCCATCTGAGTTCCTGTAGGAGAGAAACTGAGCAGAGAGAAAGGGAGAGAAGCAGAGGAGCCATACATCAGAAAGATTCAGAATAGAGAGAGAGGGATAGAGAGAGAGGGAGAGAGAGAGAGAGAGAGAGAGAGAGACTTTCAGCACAAGAACACCAGCACTGTGATAACTGGAACTCAGGATAACTTTTTATCCTTTTCAGCTGTAAATCATGTTTTTGTGTAATTGTTATTTGAATGTTAAAATGTAGAACAGTGTGTAAAGAATCAAAGGCTAAAGGTTTCTAATATGGAAAGATAAAAATGTTTAAAAATTTCTTTAAAATGCTGGCTGCTGTGATAAGCCAGGTGGGTGCTCAGCTGTTGGTACGCTATGCACATGCAAGTGTGTAAAGGTTAAAAGGCTAAAGGTTTTGTTAAAGTATTACAATGTTAAAAACGTTGCTAGCATTTTTAAGTTGGTTCCTATGGTGTAGCTAGTAGGTTGCTATTACTATCACATCATACCAGATCCTAGGGTGCTTTTAAGTCTTGGCTCTGCTATCCCAGCTGGCTGCTTGGGTTTTAGGAGGTGCCACAATACAGCTTTAATGGTTTGTAGTATTTCTGAATTAAGAAATGCTCAAATCCAGGGAAAGCTGATCAGCCAAACAAACAAACATACAAAATAAATAAATAAATAAATAAATAAAATTACTGGAACAAAAAACTATCATTTTAGATTTTTCACCAGTGGGTGTCACTGTCATAATTACTCACTGTTTAGAATCCAACACTCTCCTCACTGAACTCTCCACCTTTGTTGTGAGGACCTTCGGGTTGCTAGGCAGATTTTTGCCTCGTAGCGAATTACAGCAAGTGGGTGGGTTCAAGTGCTTTTTGATTGGATAGCAAAATGAATTAACATAATGTATGTTTATGGTTACAAATTATTGGTTACAATTTTTTTTTTGCTAAGCCCTTTAAAAAATAATTTAAAAAAAAGATTGAAGTATCTACTGACGGATTTCGGAAAGACTACATAAAAAAACAAGCTGATACAGGTAAGAAAGCAGTTTGCTGTATATATGATTAATGGTGAATATAGGACCAATGGTGCTTTATTTTTATCTAGATTGCTTAGAAAAATTGCATCATACTGAATGAATCTCGATGCACACCATGCACAATGCACTATAGGTGGAGAGCTGATTGGTGATGTGCATGCGCATTGTCCCCTAGGCTTGTAGATTTACGTACCTGAGTGCATGTGGAGAGTTTAAAGAGCAGCGAAGGACCTGTTTTACAGTTCCATGGTTTAATAGGGAGCTCCAGCCACTGTGAATGATATGATATTATAATTTAATGAGTTGTCATTTTAAGGGTTTAATGTGTGCAATAATCACCTTGCAACACTAACAAGTCACATGACACTGGGGAGAGAAAATGGCAAATTGGGCCCAATTTGGACATTTTTACTTAGGGGTGTACTCACTTTTGTGGCCAGCGGTTTAGACATTAATAAAACATTGTCTCATTTTATCTTTTTCTCTCAGTTTCTCTTTGTCATTTTCATTTTATCTCACATGTATTTGTCAGATATTTACTAAAACATGCATTTTTTTCTGCAGATCCAAATATTGATCCACCACAAAAGAAGGAAAGATCATGGAGTAAAGAGGCAGAGTGGAATCATTTGATTTGTTCAAATGTTTGATTTTTTTCAAGGTTTTTAGGCAAATGTGCAGATTTTGTTGTGTTGTTCTTTACACAATGTTGATGGCCTATTGAAGTTTTTGCTTACAGTTTTTTCCAATTGCTAACACACAATTTTTCAAACTAGTCTGGTTTTATCAAAATACTTAACACAATTCACAAAACCACACACCCAAACTGCAAAATACTTCATATATCCTGCAAAATGAAGCACTGCAACCAAAACTACACATAGCATTATCAAAATCAAACTTTTCCTTGAAATGGCACACACTTCATTCATATTACCAGATTTTTGCCTAATCAACTACACACATAATGGGCATAATGAAAAGCACCCCCATCTTTAGTATGCTTTGCCATAATACTAAAATATGTATCAGATTGTTCACATGCACAGAAATATTTGCAGATACACACACATGCTGTTGCAACATTTTCTTTTTTTCTTTTATTTTTTTCTTTCACTACAGTAAACAAGTCAGTGCAACATATGCACAGCAGATATATTAACATGGGACTGAACAAAAATATTCTTACAAAAAACAGTAAACTGAAAAAGAAAATTTCAGAAAAAATATTTAACAGTAAAAAAAAGAGGCAAGAAAAATAATTAGGCAGCATCTTGCCGCACAGCCGGGTCTGGCCACAATGCCTTGTCAACATCACAGGCAATATCTTCCCTTGCCATCACCTTGAGTGCCTTATCCATCCCTGAATTGCACCCACATCAATCTCATCACATGCCTCTTCTGTGGCCTGCACAAGAGGCATGCGCACAAAGAGCTGCCGGTCGTATATACCTTCCACCGCCATGCCGAAAAGAACTCTTCTATGGGGTTCAGAAATGGTGAGTATGGTGGGAGGTATTGCACTAGAAATGTTGGGTGGTCAGCAAACCAGTTTTGGACTGGGGCTGCACGATGAAAGCTCAAGTTGTCCCATACTACAACGTACCGGTTTCTTTGATGGTCTGCATCATTCATTCACTCCCTGAAAACAAAGAACAAAAATCAGTCAATATGGTGTTATCCAATACACTGGGAAACAATGTTGTGTGTAGTGTACTTCAGTCAATATAGTACTTGCACTGGTGATCGTGATTGGTGTGACAAGATGGCGCCTGTGTGTTGGGCACGCCATCTGTCGCTCTCGTGTTTGTGTGTTTGGTCAAACACTGCTGGATATCCGCGAATCTGTTGCTAAATCTCTCACCAACCAAAACACCTCTGAGTTGGACTGCTTTTTCAACTACACATACGAGTCCATCAAACCCCCTTTACCTGAATGTTTTCGCCGGTGGCCTCTCAACATCACCCGGAGAAAACAAAGGAGGAAACGGGGCAACCGCGGAGGATACATCGTGAAGCTAAAAGCTCATCTGTGGACTTTATGTTTATCACGGAATCCTGGATAAAGGTTGGTGATTTAACACCGTTTTCTGACCTGATCCCCGCAGATTGTACATTTTTTAACACGTCTCGTCCGAGCGGACTTGGAGGGGGCATAGTTACCATTTTAAAGAGCTCTCTATCTGAATGCTGTCGTCCAACTCCGATTATGACATTTACCAGCTTTGAAGTTCAGATACTTCATTTAGACTGGAATGGTCCGGTTTGTTTAGGGGTGATCTATCGTCCTCCACATTCGACCACGGACTTTATACAGCATCTTACTGAACTAATTGGCAATATTTCTGTGAGTTATGATCGCTTTTTATTGGTGGGCGATTTTAACGTGCATGTTTGCTGTCCGTCTATCCCCCTTTCACGTGACTTTTTGAACTTGCTCGAAACATTTAACCTATCCCAGTGGATCAGTGACCCCACCCACATCCAGGGACATACGCTTGATCTGGTTCTATCTTATGGACTTGATGTGGCTGATATTGTGCGTTCTGATATTATGATCTCAGATCATAAGCCTATATTATTCTCCCTGTCTCTTCCAGTCATCTCTCACTTCTCTAATACGTCTGAAAGTGTTTCACGTCTTTATTCTCCACAGTTTAGCACTAATTTTAACTCGTATTTTGCCAAATGCTGCTTACAGTTGCTCCTGGAGCAGCCATTACCTGACTTGGATGCTGACCAACATCTTGGCCTCTTAAATTCTGCCTGGCTTGAGACCACAAATGCAACTGCTCCTCTCAAACCTCACTAGAAAAAATTAAAATCTGTAGTTTGGCAAAACACTGAGACTCGTCTCCAAAGACAGCTTTGCAGAAAGGCAGAACGTAAATGAAAAAAGGACAGGCTGCATGTTTCTCTTCAGATATTTAGAGACTCTCTTACATCTTACCAGACTTTAGCCAAATCTGCGAAAGCCACTTATTTCTCTAATTTAATCGAAAGAAACCACTCTAAACCTAAGGTTTTGTTTTCTATCATTAAATCTGTGACAAATCCTTCTGCTAAATCTATGCCTGTTGCCTCTGTTGCTGTCTGTGAAGGCTTCTCGAGATTCTTTAGTGACAAAATCACTAAACTAAGGCCAAGTGTTCGCCCCACTATAACTCCTATCTCTTCCCCAATCACGTCAAAGGTCTCTGCATTTTTTAAAGCTTTTGAGCTCATCAACCTCCAGCAACTAAAGGAGGTGATTGACAAGCTCATACCCTCATTTTGTCCCAGTGACATAATTCACCCAAAATTTTTAAAACAAATCTTTCAGTCAATTGGTCCAGGCCTGCTGTCTTTGATCAACAAGTGCCTGCAAACTGGTTCAGTCCCTGCCAACCTTAAGGTTGCCACTGTCACTCCCTTGCTCAAGAAGCCTTCACTGGACCCCTCCATTCAAAAAACTTTAGACCTATCTCTGTCTTGCCTTTCATGTCAAAAATTCTGGAGAAAATTGTGCTAAATCAACTCCAAAGTTTTCTGAATGACAATTGTATCTCTGAGGTCTTTCAATCGGGTTTTAAGTCTGCTCACAGTACTGAGTCTGCCCTTTTGAGAGTTTTAAATGACATTTATCTTTCTACTGACTCCGGAGACCTTGTGGCTTTTATTCTCTTAGATTTATCAGCTGCTTTTGATACCATAGAACACTCCCTTTTATTATCAAGGCTCGAGACCTTTCAGTCATACCTAACTGACAGAAAGTTCATAGTGAAACTGGGTAACTTTTCCTCCTCCCCTTCCACAAGGCTCTATTTTAGCTCCTTCTCTATTCTCATTATATATGCTACCCCTGGGCGCTATTCTCCGGAAACATAGTGTATCCTTTCATTTCTATGCTGATGACACTCAAATCTACTTACCAATTAGGAAAAAAATCCTTTAGCAATCTCATCTCTTCTAAATTGTTTAGAAGAGGTTAAATTATGGCTGGCACAAAATGTTCTGTTTTTAAATGAAGAAAAGACTGAGGTAATAATGTTTAGCCCAAATGAGAACTCTCAGTCCTCAACCATCAACCTAGAGAGTTTATCGGTTTTTAGATCTTCACGGGTGCAGAATCTTGGCATCTTTATTGATCAGCACTTAAAATTTGACAAACACATCTCGTCTGTTATTGGGTCTAGCTTTTACCAACTGCGGATTCTCTCCAAAATTAAACACTTTCTTACCCCAAGACTTTAGAAATGGCTGTTCATGCGTTTATAACCTCTCGCTTAGATTACTGTAACTCTTTATATTGCGGTATATCTAAAACTCAGATTACGCATCTCCAGCTCGTTCAAAATGCTGCTGCCAGATTTCTCTCTAGCTATCGCAAATATGAACACATCACTCCCATTCTCAAATCTCTACACTGGCTGCCGATTTCTCAGAGAATAGATTTTAAGATTCTACTCTTTGTCTATAAGTCTCTCCATAATACCGCTCCTTTCTACTTATCTGAACTTCATCCCTACTCTCCTTTTAGAAGTCTTCGCTCATCTGACCAGGCCATGTTGGTGGTTCCTCGTGTACGGCTCAAGCGTAGAGGAGAGCGTGCCTTTTCTGTGGCCAGTCCTAGACTATGGAACTCCCTGCCACTAGAGATTAGGACGGCACCCACCATTTCTGGTTTTAAGTCCATGCTAAAGACCCACTTATTTTCTCTAGCCTTTTCATGATTGCCCAGGGGTTTATGACTGTTTATATCTGGTTTATGGTTTATATTTATTTCACCTTCTTTTAAACTGGTTATTTTATTTATTACACACACACACACACACACATATATATATATATATATATATAATTTTTTTTTTTAATAATTCTTATTTTAGTTTCTTGAACTACTTTGTGCATGTGTATATTCTTGTGTATGTGCAATGTCAAACGCACCATGAAGCACTTTGGTCAGCCGTGTGGCTGTTTGTAAATGTGCTATACAAATAAAGTTGAACTTGTACTTGAACTACTTACATCCAAATATGCTCGTCTGAACTCTTTGTTTCTTTGAGAGTTTCGCTTGAGAATGCAAGCCAATGTGAACAGACTGACTCGTTGAATGTTGTTGAATAAGGAGTTGTCTTGGATGATGTGGCTTTAAATTTCCCGTAATCTGATTTCATTATTTTCCAAAACCAAGTTTACAATGGCAGCTTCCTGTACCCTAGTGAACATTTGGCCCCTTCCTCCACCATGGTGTCATCTCTCAGTCCTTTAGAAAAAATAAAATAAAAATATATATGGGGCTTGGACAATGCAGTCTAAATATTTTCCCCCACAGTAGAGTACATTGTACAGGAAACTTGTACAGTACAGTTCATGAATGGCTGTTGTCATACACTAAGTAAACAGGAGTCACCCAACTGATACACTATGACATGGGTATACTACATGTGTACTACAGGTTACATACCTGTTCTCCAGTCTAAAGGTCCGGATGACAGAGGCGACAGTAAAACGGCTCAAGTTTGGCTGCACTCTCTGTCCAGCCTCACGCATTGTCAGCCCATGGTTGATGACATGATCTAATAAGGTTGCTCTGATTTTATTTGAAAGTGTTTGTTTTCTTTGGCCATGAACTCCTCTACCTGCACTACCCCTACCTCTCACTCTTCCTCCCACTCTTATTCTCAACCTTCCTCTTCCTCTTCCTCTCTCTGCAATGTCTTCCATTGTTGTTGTAAAAAAAAAAAGGCTCTCACCTGTGGTCTTTTCATAGTGCTTACATCCTGATTGAAGTGTTAACAATTAACCATTGAGGTGTTTGGCCAGGTGGCACATGTAATTGGCCAATTAGCTCATGTAGTGTCATTTTGAATGGCAGTGTTTTGAAATGGCAAACATGTGACTTTATGTCAGATTGTTGTGTCTTATGCAGAGAACTGTGTTCGGTGCATTTAAAAAGTGCCATTTTGAAATGCAAAATGTGTGTAAAGCAGAAAGTGTTTAGACTTTTGGAGACTTGAGAAGATGTTTTGCTGTCTGTGTGTCAGTGTAAATAATTGTGCTGTGCATGTCATTTTAGTGTGTTAGAAATTGGAAAAAAACTGTAATTTTTTTTAATACTGGCTATATTTCTTTTTCTTGTATCTCTTTTCCTGTTTCTTTGCAAGAAAAATTGGCCTCATTTTTTTTTATTAAAAAGGTTATCTTATAACAAGATATATATTCAGAGTTCCATTTGTTTGAAACAAATACCGGGTAAATGGTTGGTATGTGATGAAGATGAGCAATGCACGGGATGAGCATAGTACAGATGTTGGGGTGAAATGAATCAGGGTAAATGGAAATTTACTGCAGAAGAGTCACAGCAGCAGAGTTGCTGGGGAGGGGGAAGTGGTGACAGAGAGGTGGCTTAGACTGTGTGGTGATGGGGAGGGGTAAGGGAGAGGTAGAAAGGTGGCTTAGTCTGTTGATGGGGAAGGGGGAAGGGAGAGGTAGAAAGGTGGCTTAGTCTGTGTTGATTGGGAAGGGGGAAGGGAGAGGTAGAGAGGGCTTAAACTGTGTGGTGATTGGGGAGGGGGAAGTGGTCACAGGTGGCTTACACTGTGTGGTGATGGTGATGGTGATGGGAAGGGAGAGGTAGAAAGTTGGCTTAGTCTGTGTTGATGGGGGAAGGGAGAGATGGATTAGACTCTGTGGTGATGGGGAGGGGAGCCACTGCAACTTCAACAAACTGCTAATATTCACCTCACACTAAATCCATATTACCACTAAAACATAATGAATATTAAAGTTCCTTCACTAGATGTGAAGGCTAAAATTTGAGTATAAACGTAACAAATCAAACAGTTGAAGAGACTGTTTGGCTTGTGTTTGGCTTCTGTTTGGCTTGTGTTTGGCTTGTATAAATTACTAATATACAGTAATTTACAGGTAAGTCTTTAAAAGCCATATGTATTTTTATATATATTCACAGGAAATTAAGCCAGACTCTTTTTTCCTTTTTTTCATAAAACATGTTTACCTCCAAAATCTAAACAATGCAACAAAGCCATCTGTAGAGTAAATATTACATGAGTTTTACTTATTGTGAGAATAATTGCATAAAACAATCTTTGTTGCAGTTGTTGCGGTAATGTTGCAGACTTTCTGTATAGAGCACATTGTTCTTTCTCTCTCACACACACTCTCCTCCACACCCACACATAAACATTCCTTCTCTATCTTACACATACACACAGATGCCTTGACCTTAGTTTAACCCCCTCCCCACCATAGCGGGACCCTGTCCAGACGGCAGATGAGAATTCCTTACACTTATAAAGTGGTGCATATAAAAAATTGTATATTTCTTGATAACATCAGAGGCTAGACAAAGGGCAAGAAAATTAAGTTGGTCAATATGTCATAAAGGCCTGAATGATAGAGGAGTTAATGTTAGTGTAGGACAGAAATCTAGGGTAAGTGTTAGGTATGGGATAAATGCCAGAGTGATAGAAGGATTCATTTTTAGGGTAGAACAGTAATCCAGGGTAAATGTTCAGTAGGTAATAAAATCCTGAGCAATATAGGAGTTAATGTTTAGGGCAGAACAGTAATCCATGGTAAATCTTAGGTACGTGATAAAGGCCTGAGTGATACAGGAGTTAATGTTAAGGGTAGAACAGTAATCCAGGGTAAATGTTCAGTCGGTAATAAAATCCGGAGTGATATAGGAGTTAATGTTTAGGGCAGAACAGTAATCCATGGTAAATTTTAGGTACGTGATAAAGGCCTGAGTGATACAGGAGTTAATGTTAAGGGTAGAACAGTAATCCAGGGTAAATGTTCAGTCGGTAATAAAATCCGGAGTGATATAGGAGTTAATGTTTAGGGCAGAACAGTAATCCATGGTAAATGTTCAGTAGGTTATAAAGGCCTGAGTGATATAGGAGTTAGTGTTAGTGTAGAACAGTAATCCAGGGTAAGTGTTAGGTACGTCATAGGCCTGAGTGATAGGGGAGATAGTGTAGAACTGTAATCCAAGGTAAATGTCCAGTATGTAATACAGGTGTTTGATATACAGGAGTTAATGTTTAGGGTAGAACAGTAATCCAGGGTAAACTTTAGGTACGTGATAAAGGCCTGAGTGATAGAGGAGTTAATGTGAGAGTAGAACAGTAAAGGTGCTGGCATTTTGTCTCTTGTCTGTGGTTTCTGCCACTCTGTGGGCCAGTTATAACTGATTTCTGGTGACATTGTGAAGCTGTGGCTGATAATGGGCTTGATTCTAGTTTAGAATCTAGTTTAGTTTACTTTTGGCAAAAGGCATTTGGGCCAACTCTGAGCCATAATTCAATCCATTCATGCTCACACACTTGCTCACTCACGCATGTGCATGGACAGAGGGGAGAGAGAGAGAGAGAGAGAGAGTGTGAGAGTGTGTGTGTATACAGGTGTGGCTATTACCTGTCAGAGTCACTACCCATCCCCCACTGCAGAATAACTAGAAAGAAGGTGTCAGTGAACGTGAACTCAGCAGCTCCATTTTGTGACAAAGGAAAACAAAACATTTCAGGAGTAAAAACAGTGAGTATCTAAATCTAAAGCTCTAATATATAAACATATAAATGAACTGACACCAGATGCAGAAGAGTTTTGTGGGTTTGTACTGAGGTTTTAATGTACACAGGTTGTTTCCTATTTCTCCTGTTTGAATAAGTGTACAGACTGTATCTGAATTAAAAATATGGAATTATTGGTGTTTAATAATGAACACATTGTTTAACAATGCTGAGACAGCAGAGTATTAATTATTGCTGATATTTCTGTTGTAATCCTATAGAATGAGGTCGGTATAGTGATGCGTTTTACAGCATTGTTCCACCTGATCAAACTCACTCGTCTCATTATGAAGCCCTTCATGAGCTTTATCAGGTGTTGAAGCAGTAAAATAAACTGTGCAGTGCTGCAGCTCTCGGACTGGCAGTGAGGAAAACTGCTTTAAGTGTTCAGTTCAGTCTGCAGTCCCTGAGCTGGAGGGTCTGTAGTGCTACAGAAGAATATTTACACCTGGGACATTAATGACAATATAAATATTTTATTCATTTATTCAAACATTTGTTTCTAAACATGTTGGTGTTAGTTAGGAAATCCTGAAATCAGTGTATTGTGTTAAGAGGATAGTGTTAAATATCTGTCTCTGTATTTATTAGTGTGTGATTTGTGCAGCTATGAATACATATAGTCCATATTACATGACAATTTTGTTGGTTCACAGACCACAAAAAAGGAATCAAACATCAGCAGAAATCAGCTGGACTCCATATTTGAGGTGTGTTGTTTTTTTATTTGTGTATCAGTTGTATGAGTAATCAGAATTTCAGTTTTAAATTTTAACTGTGATAATAAAAAGAGGCTTTACATCTTTTCATAAAATAAAAGGATCTCTCACTGTGTAACATGATAATATTTAGATTTGTTCCTGTGTTTTTCTAACCAGGAGCTGGAACACAAAGTCATCACTCTGATAAAGAATGAGCTGAAAACGTTTAGGGAGCTCCTGAGTCCAGATTACCCAGCATGCACTGAGAGGGAGGTGGTGGATGAGGAGGATCTGCACAGTGTCAGAGAGGGAGCACTGAAGATCACACTACACATCCTGAAGAACATGAACCACACAGATTTTACTAACACACTTCACAACAGTAAGAGCTCTGAGTCATGACCTTATTCCATCAGGTTCCCTTTAGAGAGAGGAAATAGTTTTAGACATGAACACTTTTAGTTTTATATTTAATTTTAGTATCATGTACATCTGCTGCTTTTCTGGTATAATTGTGGTTACTCTGTACAATGGTCCTCTTCCTTCAATAATATTTAGTACATCAGCATCATCACCGGAATGAACAGCAGCAACTGAAATAATTTTACATTTTATATTGTGTTTAGTGATTCTGCATTAAAACATGATATTATTTTGTTTATTAGTGTCTGTAGGTTCTGTGTATCAGTCAAAGATGAAGTCTAAGCTGAGAGAGAAGTTTAAAAGAATTAATGAAGGAATCCCACAACATGGAAGCTCAGCACTTCTGAATGAGATCTACACAGAGCTCTACATCACAGAGGGTTGGAGTGGAGATGTCAGTAATGAACATGTGGTGAGACAGATTGAGACAGCATCCAGGAGACCAGCAACACAGGATAAACCCATCAAATGTAATGATCTCTTTAAAGACAAGTCCATCAGAACTGCTGACTAAAGGAGTTGCTGGAATTGGGAAAACAGTCTCTGTGCATAAGTTCATTCTGGACTGGGCTGAAGGAAAAGTAAATCAGGACGTCGTCTTCATGTTTACACTTCCCTTTAGAGAGATGAATCTGATGAAGCAGCAAAATCTCAGTCTGATTAATCTTCTTCAATACTTTTTCCCAGACATGAGAGAACTAGAATCAATAGACTGCGACTCCTACAAAGTGGCGTTGATCTTTGATGGTCTTGATGAGTGTCGACTTCCTCTAAATTTCCAGAAGAATGAGAGAATGTGTGATGTGACAGAGTCAGCCTCAGTGGATGTGCTGCTGACGAACCTTATCAAGGGGAATCTGCTTCCCTCTGCTCTCCTCTGGATAACCACAAGACAAGGAGCAGCCAATCAGATCCCTCCTGAGTGTGTAGACCAGGTAACAGCGGTACGAGGGTTCAGTGATCCTCAGAAAGAGGAGTACTTCAGGAAGAGTATCAGTGATCAGCGCCTGGCCGATAAAGTCATCACACACCTGAAGTCTTCAAGAAGCCTCTACATCATGTGCCACATCCCAGTCTTCTGCTGGATCTCAGCCACTGTTCTAGACTCCTTACAGTGTGAGAACGGACACCTGGACTTGTTCCACCGTTTCCTTCTTGGTCTCTCACTGGAGTCCAATCAGACTCTCTTACAAGGCTTAATGCCAGAGACAGGAAGTAGATCTCACAGCAAACAGGAAACAGTGGAGTACATCAAGGAGAAGATCAGTGAGAATCCATTTCCAGAGAAATCCATAAATCTGTTCCACTGTCTGATTGAACTGAATGATCATTCTCTAGTGCAGAAGGTACAAACTGAACAGAGGAGGTGACAGTTGTCTCAGAGGAACTAGATTCTCTCCTGCTCAGTGGTCAGCTCTGGTGTTTGTGTTACTGAACTCAGCACAGGAGCTGGATGAGTTTGATTTGTGGAAATATGATCGTTCAGATGAATGTCTTCTGAGGCTGCTGCCAGTGGTCAAAGCCTCCAGAAAAGCTGAGTGAGTATTTTTATTTATAAATGTATTACTGCATGGTTTGTTATTTTAATGTAACAATGAACTGCACTGTTTGGAGTAATATTTGTTAATAGTTACTCTAATCATCTTTAAACAAACCTCTGGTACTTTTACAGAAGATTGTTTCACTTTTTACACGATCATGTTATATCGGAACTATATCTAACATGATATGAGCCATTTTCTCCCTTTTATATATGATATATCATGAAAAATTGTGTTCTCTAAAATTTATGAAAAAAATATCTATACAGCATAACTGCATACATTTAAGAACTAACCATGTAGGAAGATCAGGAGGTTGTATTTCTGGATTGTATACTAAGGAGGTTCTAATACCCCTAGCCTATCTCTCGGTGTGTCGTTCAGAACACAGGCGACTGTATCAGAGCCGTAGTTGCAGAAAAGGTCCTTTATTACAAATTTGGAAGTACACAGTCCGTGGAGGAGGGCATGTAGATACATATGGGTGAAGTAATGAGGTATGGAGTATTCTGATGCAAGGTGGTGAAATATGATATGGCGTGGTTCTATAACAGAAGAGAGTAGGAATGAACATAACCATCAATAGGATGTTTCATAAGCACATTAAAGGTGGGGTGCACGATGGTTGAAATCACCAAAACAAACACGAACCTAACCCAAATGGGTGTCACCCCTGTTTTGATACCTCCGCCC
Organism: Tachysurus vachellii; assembly: GCF_030014155.1. Classification (NCBI taxonomy): domain Eukaryota; kingdom Metazoa; phylum Chordata; class Actinopteri; order Siluriformes; family Bagridae; genus Tachysurus; species Tachysurus vachellii. The sequence goes on from NC_083462.1 coordinate 34,650,519, forward strand.
CACACATACATATGTAACTATTATGGCGGAACATGCTGGTTCAGCTGGCCGAGGGGATATTTTTATCAATAAATGAACTCAATGAGTAATACTAAGGTAATACAAATGTGTTTTTGTAGTACTGTGTGTTGTACCGTGAAAGGTTTAGCTCCGTTTCAAGCGGAAAATGTTCAGTTCTCTCCAGCGCTGGAAAGCTGATCCTATATTAACACGGGTCCTGCTTCTTGCCTTATCGTAAGCATTTTTTCACTTTTTGTTTTTATCCGCCATAGCAATGTTTCAATCGCTTTCTGCTAATGTCAGACCAATCGCACTGAACACTCTCTCTGCTGCATATTTACAAGACACGCCCCTTTCTGCTCATTGGCTACACGTTTTTTTGTTTGTCTGAAGTTTTCTGAAGCATTTTTCAAACATTGTGCACCCCACCTTTAACATAAACAATGATAACCCACAGGCCTTAGGCTGACAATAAGGCTCTAACAAACAGTATACACTTAAATATTGCACTGCATGTCACATAAGAATACATCAGTAATACGGCTCAGTAACCGAATGCACGGCATAAACAGGATTTACAAAATGGCAGAGCATTAGACGCTAGCTTAGCATTAGAGCTATCGCTCGGAATGAACATTATCAGGACGTAAAGAACAGCTACTATAACTGTCAAAGTCGTCTAGTAAACAACTTGCACGTGCTAATTCCGTGTTGACTGCACGTGCACGATAAGCCCCACCTCTCCAACAAAACACATTTCTGAACTAAGCACCAGTGACTTATTTTTTTGTGTTTATTTTGAAAGAGACATTTATGAAAACAAAAATGGTTGCACGTGATGGTCGGTCAGGTTTATCTCCGTTACTGTTGAAGAGACGTCGGGTTTCGTTCTTTCAAACCTTTCTATGCATTTTGGAGATTTTAAGCTGTGGACTGTGTTTGTATTTATAAGCAGCTATAGTGAATCTATATTTTTATTGTACAACATTATAACAGACTGGTGTTGGTCTCTGTTCATCATTAAGTACTGAAAAAATCTTACACATTGGGCTAAAGGTTTACAGACACTGAGGTCTGATATCACTTGAGTGAAAACTGGACCTGAGTAAGAATGAACTGCAGGATTCAGGAGTGAAGCTGCTCTCTGATGGACTGAAGAATCCACACTGTACACTGGAGATACTGAGGTACACACACTTTAAATATTTTAATAATTTTCAAGTAATAATTATAATCATCATAACTTTATTTTTACAGAACCATTAAAAAACAAATTTCAAACATGGTATACAGTAGAATATGTATTTTTAAAGATAAAATAATTCACACTCAGTTCATCAGAAAAATGGTGTATTTATTTTGAAAAGAAATTTTAAGTCTAATTTCAGGTTAATTTTAAGAGATTGATCATGAATGAGGATATGAATGTAATGTGTTAAAAGAGACATTTTTAATTTATTATGTATGAAGTAGATTTCAGTGAAACAGTGATTTAAAAAATAGCCATCAGTCATTGTTACACAGTCATGTATAGTCGATTATGCTGTGAAGAACACAACAACAACATATAAGGCTTGTTTAGTGCTACATAGTTTTTAAATGCACTGCTCCACCCTGTTTCTCTTCTTGTGGTGAACTGAATGAACCACATCAGTGAGTCAGCAGATTCTCGTTTGTTCACAGAGATCATTCATGAACAACAATTACCAGTTTGTTCAGAATCAGTAGGGTCTACCTCTCTCATTCATACGGAAGCGTATTGCATTCACTTGAGTAAAAAAAAATCTACTCTGTTTTTCTGAATTAACGACTTAATATTTCAGGAAAAAAAAATTTTTGCTCTGTTTTTCTGAATTAACGACTTACTTATCTCAAAATTATGAGATAATTTTTCAGGAAAAAAATTTTTTTTGCTCTGTTTTTCTGAATTAACGACTTACTTATCTCAAAATTATGAGATAATTTTTCAGGAAAAAAATTTTTTTTGCTCTGTTTTTCTGAATTAACGACTTACTTATCTCAAAATTATGAGATAATTTTTCAGGAAAAAAAATTTTTTTGCTCTGTTTTTCTGAATTAACGAGATCCCTCAAAATTCTACGAGAAGCTCTCACCTGCACGAAGTAACGTCAGGCCACAGTTGCTGATGCTAATCAGCCTGACCCTCCAACAACAACAACAACAGTGCCAGGCCTACATGGGTTCAGTGCAGGTAAGATAGCGAAGTTATTATAGTTGGGCTACATGTTAATGCCAAATGATGTCTGCTAACTGTTCGCGTCACGACATGTAAAACGAGGTTAGAATAGCTGTTTATAAACGTATGTTAACGATAATGTTACGGGCATATTTTTACTAACTACGTTAACTTAAGTTACACCATCAACTGCAGTTGATAGGCTAACTTATGTAACGTTAAGCTAATATTTATCATTAGTCAGCAAAAGGAACCTTAACTTTTAAGGTCGAGGGGATAATAACGTGTTATTTTTAGGAGGAATATAACGTTAACCACCTTTCTTTCAGTTTGTTGGCTAAGATAAGTAAACCACGCTATTTGCTGTAACTTTAGTGCTTAATTTGTAAATCAAGAGGTCCTCGAACACAGCGAGGCTGCTGTCAGGGGGAGTGAAAAAGTCACGTCAGAAATCCACAGTGCATGCTGCATGTTGGACATCGCGACATTATATAACAGTAAACAAACATTCAGAACTTTGCCAGTTTCAAAGCCAGCAGGGATACTATTTCGATTAAGTTTTGCACGGACGTTTAGTATAGTGTTCAGCGTGCTACACCAATAATAATGTTGAATATATTCTGACATTGCTTCGGTTTCTTTAGTTGTGCCCTCTCTTTTGGTTTGTCACTATGCATATGTGTCCTGTAATTGTTTTATTTGTTGATATTTTTCTAAACTGTGTACTTGATGCATTTAATAATTTAGAAACAAAGCTAGCTTTTTGAAGCTTTCCAAAGCAAGTTATATATTTTTCAGAAACTAGATTCCAGTTGTGCAGTGAATCACAGATAAATGAGTACATACTGTATAGCCTGTGTCTATACACTATTGACCTTCTTGAGTCTAGCCATCTCTATGATTTGAGTAATGTTACTGTTAAAGGTGAGCACATTCAAATGCTTAAGACAGTTTGACTTCCAAGTGATAAGAAAGGCCTATAGTTGCCTACCTATACAGTTGATACATGAAACATCCATTTTTAGCAACGTTATCACACTCTTGGCCGAAATACATATTTGAGATATTTAAAGCAATTACACTTTTGAGGGTACAGTCCTAAATCTGTTTATATTTGTGGTGCAACGCATATTTACATAAATGCTGCCTTTTTCCGACATTTGTTCAGGGCCAGCTATGGCTACGTCTTCAAATACCCCCCTCCCACAAGATGATGGACTGTGGATGTTTCTTCAGAGCCGAGGGATTCCTGAGAAAAATATTCAGAAAATGCAGCAAGATCATGTAGGTGACAGCACATTCATTCCTGCAATATATTAATTTTAATTGTTTTACATTTTACTGAATCTCTGCAGATTATACAAGTAATCATAAATTGTAACCCTATCACATTTAGTGCCAGTGCTTCCGATTTCTTTTTTAAGCCAAGCACACCTGTCTCTCCCAACAATGCATTCATGTCTTCCCTATTCTAGCCCTGTAAAATAAGGTTTATAGGTATATTTAGGAGTCAATTCACACTATATTTTGGTCTCTACCCTACATAAACAAGTAACAGTAGTTGTGCAGTAGCATCACCATTATACATTCAGGCAAAGTGCTGACTTATATGTTTGAAATTATAAATAAATACACAAAATAAATATTGTGCCCTTACAATAACTGCTTTCCATTTTGTTGTGATTTGATATTGTTTTAAAAGGATGGAGTAATGTTTAGATGCCAGCACAGGCCTTGGTTGGGAGCTGAAGTATGGAATCAATATGGAATAGCAATATTATGGAGTACATAATAGCAGTAATATAAGGGAGAAGTGCTTTTCTTGTAATTGAGGTAAATAGTTATGTAATTAAAGAGGAATACATGAAAGTAATCAGTCCCCTGACTAACTTTGATGTCAAGGATTTTCACTGTTAATACACTTTATTTTCAGCATCATTATGTCACTCAAACTTCATTGTTATGGTTACAACCATTTTTTAGACAGCAGTTTTTGTGTTAAATTACTTAATATCTTAGCTCCTTTTTATTCCCATGCGAAAAGAGAAACAAGCAAGTGAAGAAAAATAGAAATAAATTGCTGATTTGTAGCTACTGCTAAGAAATTAATTTTCACTCATATGGAAATATAGCCATCTCTTAGATTTAAGATAACCAATATATCTTACTGTATTATTTTGTTTTTATTACAGATTGACAGCTCGGTAGTTGGAGAAATAGATGATGCCACTATGACTGCTTACATTCCAGCATATGGTGATAGGATTGCTACAAGGCGTTTCTGTATGGAAAAACAGAGAAAAGGTGGTGATGATCTAAAAAGACAGTCCTTATTTGAAAAACTTAGAAGAAAGTTGGGCACATTGACAAGCAATAAAGACACAGATCAAGATTTTGAGGAGGAGCATTCTATGCAGCCAACAAAGATACATCTGAGAAATAACAAAAGGGCCGTGAAGATGACAAGGAAAATAGAACTAGGATGGATACACGACAAGAAACAAGTGAGAAAACGCAATGGTGGAGGAACCAGAGTTCTTGATATTTCCAAGAAAGCCACAAAAACAGAGATTCTATCACAAGCTAAAAAGCTATTTTTCCCCAATGAGAAATCGAGAAAGGGAAAGTGGGAAGAGTTCAGTCACAACATTGTTGACTTTCAGGAAGCATACCTTGATGAGGGTGTTAGTGTGGGAGAGCTCTATGAGACACATAAATTGGGGATTTTAAGATTTTACTTGTTCACAGAGCACCTGACAAATGAAGATGAAGTGTTCACAGAGATGACAGAAGGAACTGATGAACAGACAGATGCAGCGAGGCTAAATGAGCAACAGAAAAACACAACAGAAGATAATGAGCAGCTGACACAAAAAACACATGACAGTGAACAGCAGACACATACTGTAGAAGATGTTGTCTCTACTGCTGTAGAGATTGTTGATCTTACATCTTTGTGTGATACATCGGAGGTCATTTTTGGCCCTTTGCAAGGTGGACCATTTTTAGAAGATCTTGATGACACAATCTTACATGAGCCTATAGAAGAGGCACAGATAAACATCAACGCCTACAGCTCAACTCCTGTCCATTCTGACACAGTGCCTGCTGGCCCATTAAGTCCTACTTATGAACCTTTGCATGTGACAGTGAAACTCCACAGAGTCAATCTCTTGGAGGAACTGATTACCCAATTCAAGGATGAAGTGATTATGTCCTACTCTGTGAAATACAGCTTCATTCATGAAATGGGGGCAGATGCTGATGGCGTGTCCAGGGATGTATATGCTGCCTTCTGGACAGAGTTTTTAGACTGTGCAGCAGAGGGTGCAGATGTGAGAGTGCCATCACTATCCCCAAAATGGCAAGAGGAAGAATGGAAATCCGTTGGTAGGATAATGGTCAAGGGATTAAAGGAACATGGATATTTTCCTTCTCGGCTGGCTCAAGCCTTTACAGCAGCAATCATATTTGGTGAACACACTGTCTCACCTGATTTATTGTTTGACTCACTAATGTTGTATCTTAGTCAGTCTGAGCGTGATCTCTTGTCCACTGCTTTGCAAGACGCCCTTGATGGTGATGATAAAGATGAGCTTCTTGATCTTATGGATCGCATGGGAGTAAGAACAGTACCAACACAAGAGAACTTGAAAGCTGTGCTTCTCCAAGTGGCCCACAAGCAAATAATCCAGCAACCAAAATATGCACTGGATAACATTGCAGCAGTCGCAGGACCAACTCTCAGGGAGTTCTTCCCCAGTGTGCTGGATATGCAGAAGATGTATGAGAATCTTAAACCATCAACCCGGAAGGTTTTAAAGTTGATCACGGCCTCTCCAGCTACTCCAGCAGAGAACCAAAGTTTGCAATTTTTACATCAGTACATCAGGGGATTGGATGAGATAGGCCTCCGGAAGATGTTGAGATTCATGACAGGGTCTGATGTCATCTGCGTTAAAGACATTCAAGTCATATTCACCCCTTTGGAAGGGTTATCTAGGCGGCCTATTGCACATACTTGTGGCCCAACATTAGAGCTGCCATCAACTTACAACAGCTATCCTGACCTCCGAGCTGAAATGGAGGCTATACTGTCCAGCAACTTCTATGCAATGGACATTGCATAGAAGTGTCTCTCTCACTCACATGTACACACTCTTCCCTCTTGCCCAGTTATAGCCTTATCAGTGCCATCTGTTTACAGTACCTTTAGATAGTGTGTGAATGTAAGACAGAGCACATAGGGGAAGTAATTAACTCGGGTGGTGCATAATGAGCGCAGAGTAATTTATTTATTTTGTTTTTCAGTTTAAGTTTTATCCAAAATGTCATTACCAAACTTACTGTGGAAACATGTTTACTGGCTGATGAGCATTTTGTTGATGGACTCCGAATATATCCAGCCCATAGAAACATTTACACATGATAAGATTCAATAATCAGTTTGATTTATTGATAATGATACTGGACCATTTAAATGCCATTTAGGTTGCCCTGTTTGCAGTGGGCCCAAAGTGTGTCAAATCACATTTGGTCATGCTGAATAGTTCCACCATGAGGACCAATTTTGCCATTTTGACAATGGCAACATGTTTTGCAACGTTTCATATGCAGTTGCTGTTATTACCAGACTTAAACTGTCTGTAGAAACATATTGAGTGGCTGAACATTTTGTTAGTATACTTTAAGGTCCATTTAACCAAAAAACAATTATAAGCCTTTTACACAATGTATGTTATAAATGCATGTGGTTTTCATTTTTAAGTGATTTAGATACATGTACCAGTATTTTTATGTACTTTTATGTAAGCCATCATTTCTGTTAGCAGTTTAGGAGCATACTTTTTGGGACAATTTAAAAGAAATGTTCTTGTAAAGTTGCATTTTAACTTGGACCCTGGGGTAATGTCAGCTCATGTTAAATCTAAATTTTGCCAGTGTTTGGAAATCTGTTCTAACATACAGCACTGTACATTAGAAGGTGTTCTGCTTTTTACAAATAAAAAGCACAGGTTTCTCTCGTTTTGTACAGATGTTTTCAAACAAAGCGGGTCTTTACTGCAGATAACACACAAATTTTGTCTCACACAATAGAATTACTGAGTTTTGACAACTGCACTGCAGTTCCTGCATTCACCAGTACTCTTTAGACAACATATTTAAACAGTCATCTCTACATTAACAAATAGGTCTATTTCCTACATACACAGTAAATCACACTGGGGAGAAAAAATGTTTTACTGGTTTAGCATGTATTTATATTATGCCAAATAATTGTGTAAAAAAGTGCTTTATGTGCAGCCCAGAGACACATGATAACAAGATACAATAATATGTTTGATTTAAAAGCCATCCAAACATCATGTAGGTTGCCCTGTTTACAATGAGCCCAAAGTGTGTCAGACCACATCTGGTGATGCGAAATAGTTCCACCATAAGGACAAATGTGCCATTTTTGACAATGGCAACATGTGATACCTTTCATTTGCAGGTACAGGATTTTTCCCAGTTCTGTTGATGAGATGTACTTTTTACATAATGATGAATAAAAAGAGATGATATGGAGCTCAGTTGGGAGATGTCCATTATGAAAGAGTTGTCTATTATCGATTGCTTAAACACAGTACTTCTGTCAAACATTTACAGTGAATGTCATGGTATATATCCTTTTCCGTCCAAACGGCAATTCTGTTGTTTTTTTGGCTATGAGTGGGTGCTCACATTCAGTCATTTGATCCAGTAGAACAACTTGTGATTATTAAATTTGGGTACGTATGTAAGCACGTAAGAACATGTAAAGATCAATGGCTTCCTCTGGAGAGGTTGGTGGATGAAGACTGTTTTCTGCCATGGCAAGGCAACAAATGTCAAACACTGTATTATCACAAGGATATGGTCCTCTCTCACGACATTCCTCCCTACAAGCCTGTATCTTCTGTTGGGATGCCTCTTTAAGGTACTCCCTAGCACCAAAAAGTTGGGGTAGGGTGTACATCATCACTGGACGTCCACATGGGGACACAGCATTTCTGGATGGGCGAATTCTGTGTGTGTTCCAGAGGTGAACAACATCCTGCAGCTCTCTCTAAATATAAAGAAAAAGAGTGGGAAAGTAAGAAAGTTAGTCCACACCTTTGCAATAGCACCTGCAGGCAAAATAAATGCTTATGGTCCAGTATGATACAGTAGAGCCGTTCTCTCAAACAGTTTCATGCATGTTAAATTCTATATTTGAAAACAATAAATCTCTGTATGTTAAGATTTGTGTTATATGATCAGGGTCAGATAAGTCATCCCTCTCTCACATACTGTGTCCCACTAATGCAGAGAAACAATTTTCTTTCACCAAAATGTACATAAAAAAACCAGAATAAAATTAATAAAAGTAGGCTACTCATAGTGCGGTAAATTTTCCTTGTCAGTGTTTTATATTATGATGTTTTTGGGTTAATATTAGATAGCAGTTTGTGCAACATACATATAACAGGATTAATATTACAGCTGCATTAATGTTTGTGTTGCATTTTATTGTTGTAGACGTAGGCTGCTGCTAATTCTAACTACTTATACTGAGATCCATCTCTTAAAAAGTCAACTATATGGGAAGAAGGGAAAAATTGTGATCTACAAATTAATTTCATAATCTAATTAAATAACTAATGGTTATTGTCCATTTGCTTCTGTTATGGAACAGTTGTTAGACCTATGAAATGACATAATTATGCTGCATGTCACAACATTTTGGCATATTGACAAAATCTATAGCTGAATAACATATCACAATTTACATGTCTAAAGCACATTTCTTACCTCTATTATTTCAAGACATGTGAACTGTATTAGACTTTTGTCTAGGAAGTCACCGGAGAAATCGTCAGAATCTTTTAGATCTTGAAATAGGTTGATCCAGAACTGTGCATGCTGTTTCCTCAAAAATCCCCACCAATGCTCTATCCGTTGGTTATGATTGCTTGAGCCATACAAATAGCAATTTCTCGAAAAGTCGTCCGTATGATCATGTCTCATGAACATCTGCATCTGTTCCATGTAACAGTTCTCTGTCCCTAAGTCTGAGCGAATTCGGGTGGCTGTCCCATTCCTTGATAACACCGCATCAATAAAGTATCCAGCGATGACCTTGGGATCACTACTTGTAGAGTATGCATGTAGCCATATCAGCATTCGTGAAAACCCGTCGATTGCACCATTGATGCAGATCCCATATGGTTTGAGTTTGTCATATGAATCAACATGCCATAAAAAGTTCGGACCTGGATTATGATACAAACGTCGCCGAAGACGATTCCGGCGCCTCAGTTGCACTCCATGGGGATCCAGTATTTTCAACAATTGCCTGATTGTCTCTTGTGTCACCACATAGCCAGCCTGAATGCATTTTAGATGCATCATCTTATATCCGTGAAGCATACCATATCGGTTCAACTGATCCTGGAGAAACACAGCAACGTCAAGCAGATCAGAATGTTCTTTTCGTCTGAACAGGCGCAAAGTCTTGAGGTGTCTGCGCAAAGTTGACGCACTAATAACAATACCATTTATATTACTTAAAGACAGCAGAATCTCCCAATGTCTCAAACCCAAAGTAAAATAAAACCGGATTAAAGTTGAAAGGCGGGACATGTTTACTTCCATGCAATCCACATTAAGTCGTTAATTCAGAAAAACAGAGCAAAAAAATTTTTTTTCCTGAAAAATTCTCATAATTTTGAGATAAGTAAGTCGTTAATTCAGAAAAACAGAGCAAAAAAAATTTTTTTCCTGAAAAATTCTCATAATTTTGAGATAAGTAAGTCGTTAATTCAGAAAAACAGAGCAAAAAAAATTTTTTTCCTGAAAAATTCTCATAATTTTGAGATAAGTAAGTCGTTAATTCAGAAAAACAGAGCAAAAATTTTTTTTTCCTGAAATATTAAGTCGTTAATTCAGAAAAACAGAGTAGATTTTTTTTTACTCAAGTGAATGCAATACGCTTCCGTACATTCACACTGAAGTAAGAAGAAATATTTAAAAGATTTCTAGATGAATGTACAGATGAATGTAGATGAATGTACAGATACACAGATATAAAACTTCTAGATGAATGTACAGATACACAGATATAAAACTTCTCCAAAGTGCTATAGTCTCTTCATAGCATGACTCTGCCCCTTCTCCTCTTGTTGAAGATTTACATCTGAACTGAATGAATGATCTGTTTGTTCCATCATATCCTTCAGTTCAGACTGAACCATGTCCCAGTTTGTACAGAATCAGTACTGCTCTCATTCAGTAAGAGGTGAATTCCTTCAACAGGTCCAACCAATGACATTGTTCCTTCACAGCACACACACTCTATTGCAGTCAGTGAAAAGCGAGTGAAGCAGTCACATATTTTACACAGGAGGGACTTCAGTGGACCAGAAATATGAGTTAGTGTAGTACCTGTGTAGAAGTACTGAAAGGATTAATTAAATAATGACAGAGAACGCTGCAGTGATGACTTCCGTGACGGTGTATTAATTTAGAATCAACATGAATGTATACATAGCAAAAACCCATTATCTGACAGTATCAATACATGTGTGTATCGCTGCTTCTTCACTGTAGTAACCAGAAATACAAACAGAACTGACTTAACACTTCCTTAGCTCCACATGCTCTTTGCAAGAATAGGATACTCTGAAACATAAATATAATCAAGTATGCACAATGTTAATACTTCCTCTTAAACTGAGATAAAAGAATCAAATCATCTGAAACAATATAATTATACTTTCACTAACATTAATATTTTAAATATTCATAACTGATAGCGTCTCTCACGTTGACCACGAGGTGCCCATACTACACATGTGCTCAGGCCTGCTAGCTCATGACACATTATCAAAAGTGTAATACAAACAAGTTTTGAAACAGTTTCTAACACACTTAACTCGATAGTATTGCATTAAATAGTGTTTGTTTTTAAATAAGTGTCTTAATTTGCAACTTCTGTACCTGTGTAGAAGTACCGAAAGGATTAATTAAATAATGACAGAGAACGCTGCAGTGATGACTTCCGTGACGGTGTATTAATTTAGAATGAAGCGCATCGGGGGCGTCACCTAGTGGCGCGCGCGATGACGTCATCACGCAGGTGTGTCAAATAATTAGGATACTTAATCCAATAAATGTGCTAAATTAAACACCTATTTTATGTAAAGTACGACTTGAAAATCAAACACTATTCAATGAATACTAATGTGAATACTACAAAAATAAATGTAACAATTTTATAATACATTTAAATGTGAACTCGTTTGATAACACATTCAGTATATCACACTCTCCCCTCCATGAAAAGATGTCGTCCCGACATCGAATTACTAAGTCACATATATGCCCAATTCACAGTATTTAACCTATTTCAACTTTACCCAGCAGGTGTCTAACATAAAATATTACAAAATAGTCATCACATATTACTTGTACATTCTCCTTTTTTCAAGCATACATTCACAATTGTGATATTGCTCATTTCAACTTACAAAAGTCCTTATGTCTTAATAGACAAAAGGCACTTTTTTTGTAAATAGTTCCATGTGGTAGGTCTAGAAAAATAGGGAGCCATATGCAAACTCTATTCATTTGCTTTAGCAAGAAAAATATGACAGAGTCCTTCGAGAGAAAAACGATTCAACCAGTGTCAATGAGGGAAGTCTCAGAATGATTCGAAGTGTCCACAGGTTTAAAACCACACAACAGTCCATTACTTTCCAAAATCTGAGAACAGTCCATTATTTTAGTTTTGCAATAGTGTCTCACTGTAGCAATAAACAGTCCCTGGGTAATGTTCTGTATAGTGACATCTCATGCCTTCAACACAGTCCATACGGTGACAAGATAGAGGGTGAAACTGTATGTGGTAGTGCAATTCGAAGTTAATAGCACACATATGTAGGCTGGGGGTAACGAAGGGGTGTTGATGACCAGGGTGTCACAGCTGTCATTCCACTAGATGCAAAGTGTGGGTAGGGGTTGTTGCCAATTATCCGCATAGTGTAGCATGATGGGGACCCAAGATTGTCATAGGTAAACTTTCTAGGTGGTCGTCGGTTTCTCCTGGTGAACTGGTACCCTTTTTCCTCCTCAGTGGTCCTGTCTCTGGGCCCAGGTGATCCAGCTGCTTCAGTAGAAGGTAAGTCTTGTTGCATGAGGTCAACAGTTGGTTCATTTTCCAGTTCTATTCTTATGTCAGGTGCGGACTCTGAAAGATCTATTTCTGACTTTGCTGGGTGAGATTGTGGCCTTGGTTTCACCACTGATCGAGGCTCAGAAGTTACTGACGGTTGTGGTAACACATTTCTGTTCTTTAGGCAGTCACTGCTTTCTGGTGGCCTGGTCTGAAACGGCTCCACTTGAAAGTAGTACTCATCCTCTTCACTTTCATTATCATACCCTGCTTCACATTCTCTCCTCTGGGCGGGCTGAGTTTGGCTATTTCTTTGTTGGTGTTTTTGCTTTGATTGGGTACTCGGGGTTGGTGTAATATCCAGAGGTAAGTAATCGCAGGGAAGAAGAAGATTACGGTGCAACACTCGTGATCGACCTTTACTCTGCTCAGGTTTCACTTCATAGATTGGTACATCATTGGCAACTTGGCGTAAAACAACATGGACCTCGTTCTCCCAGTAATTTCGAAGTTTTCCCGTTCCGCCCCTTGGAGTCAAGTTTTTCACAAGAACCCTACTACCTGGAATAAGGTCTGTGCACCTTACTTTTAGGTCATAGTTCTTTTTGTTCCTTTCAGCACACTTGTTTGCATGTTCTCTGGCTATCTGACAAGCCTCGTTCATTTCTTTTGTCCACCGTTCCACATACTCGCTGTGACTTACAGAGCAGTTATCCGGGTTGAGTCCAAAAAGACTGTCGATGGGAAGCCTTGGAGAGCGCCCGAACAGAAGGTGGAAAGGTGAAAAGCCAGTCACTTCACATTTGGTACAGTTATAAGCAAAGATGAGTTTATTAAGTGCCTCTTTCCAGTTAGATTTTTGTCTTTCAGTCAGAGTTTTCAACATCTGTAGCAAAGTCCGATTAAATCTTTCCACCTGCCCATTCCCCTGGGGGTGGTAGGGCGTTGTCCTTGAGCCAGCAATGCCACTATACTTTCTGAGCTGAGCAAACAACTGATTTTCGAATTCTCCTCCTTGATCATGGTGAATTCTTGAGGGGAAACCAAACTTGAGGGCGAAGTCATTGAATAATCGGTCAGCCACTGTTTTTGCTGATTTTGAGGTGGTGGCATATGCCTGTGCAAAACGAGTGAAGTGGTCAATGATCACCAAAATGTATTCATAACCTCCCTTGCATTTGTCCAAGTGAAGGAAGTCAATGGACACCAATTCAAATGGGAATGTGGTTTTGATGCTTTTAAGTGGTGCTCTCGTCTCTCTACATGGTTTTTTTTGTTTTATGCAGGAGCAGGTTCTGAGAACATAATGTTCAATGTCTTTTTGCATGTATGGCCAGAAAAAACGATCTCTAATAAGACTGGTAGTATGGTCAAGACCCTGATGACCCATCTCATCGTGCAGTTCCCTTAACACAGTTTGTCTGAATTGAGTCGGTAAAACCAGTTGGGTCCTTTGGGATGTTTTTTGAAACAGAATTCCATGTTCATCCAACTTTAATTTATCCCATTCTCTCCAAAGACTTCTGGGTATTGAACTGCCTGAACGCCACTGCTGGAGAGGTTTGGATCCTGACTGTAAGTGTTCAATGATTTTTTCAATCTCTTTGTCATCCCTCTGAGCTTGTCTAATCTCCTCTTTTGACAGGGCTTTGAGAGGTTCCACGCTGCCCGTCTCACATACTGGTGCACTCTGGCAGGCTATAGTGAGGGGTGCATTTTGATCATCTTGAATCTCCACTGCTTGGATCATTGCTCCTACACCATCATATGAAAGCTCTTCGTGTATTCTCTCATGGTTTCTTCCAGATCTACTGGCATTCTGGACAGTGTGTCTGCATTTATGTTTTCTCTACCAGGACGATAACGGATGGAAAAGTGAAAATCTGCAAGCTCCGCAACCCAACGACATCCAGTGGCGTTTAGCTTGGCCGAAGTCAGGACATAGGTTAGTGGGTTGTTGTCACTGAACACAGTAAACGTTGGTGCATAATAGAGATAATCTCTAAATTTTTCAGTTACAGCCCACTTTAGAGCTAAAAATTCCAACTTCCCACTGTGCATGTGATAGTTCTTTTCTGCTGATGTTAACGTCCGAGAGCCGTAGGCAATGACTCTCAACTTGCCATTCTGATTCTGGTACAGGACTGCTCCCAACCCCTGGTTGGAGGCATCTGTATGAAGAATAAATGGTTGGGAGAAATCAGGGAATCCTAGCACAGGAGGGTGGATCAGGTGATCAATCAACTTTTCAAGAATCTCCTGATTGTGTTTTGTCCACTCGATTGGTTGACTCGATGGCACAACCTGATTTTTCTTGTGAGTTTCCCTTTTTCTTTTCCCTTTTCTCTGGTCCTCACTACCGTCAGCCTTGGCTTTTAGCAAGTCATACAGAAGTCTTTTACATATTGCAGATAATAGCTGAGCAGGCCCAGTACTTTACGCAATTCTCCCACAGTGCTTCTCCCACAGTCTTTTCTTTGAGTGCTGTTACAGCAACAGTATCTGCAGGTCCACACGGCTACCTTCAGCTGAGACGAGTCTCCCCAGATAACGTACTTCATTCTTGAAAAGTTCACATTTTCTCGCTTTCAGCTTAACTCCGTTGGATTTCAGTCTTTGCAGTACTTTCCTCACTGCCTCAACATGTTCATCAAATGACTCCGTGAAGACAAGAATGTCATCGAGATAGGGTATGCAGATTTTATCCCGTAGTCCCTCCAAGCATTCCTCCATGAAACGTTGGAATGCAGCTGGCGCATTCATAAGGCCAAACGGAATGCGGCACCATTCATATAAGCTCCACGTGTAGTGAATGCGGTCAAGTGCCTGCTCTCCGTGGACATAAAACCCTGATGATAGGCCTTCCCTTGATCTAATAGAGAGAACCATGCATTGCCTCCTAGTCCATCTAGTACATCCTGCACCCTAGGTATCGGCTGGCGGTCAGGAACTGTTTTGCTGTTCAGCTCTCTATAGTCGAACACACAACCTGAGGCTCCCATCTTTTTTTCGGACACAGACGATTGGGGACGAGTAAGGGGAATGGGATTTCTGCACCCATCCTTGGGCAATCAGATCATGTAAGTAGTCCTTCATTTCCTGGTATAGCAGTTTAGGAACTGAAGTGTAGGTGCGAGCAACAGGGGTGTGATCGTTTAAGGTAAGACTCAGTTGCAAACCTGGAATACAGCCAATGTCGTCGTCTGACTTTGAGAAAATGTGACATTCCTCACGCAACATCTGCTTTACTTGTTGTTGTTGGGGTAACGTTAAGTGGCTCACATCGACTGGAGGATCCCATGGATCCATGTTGCCGTCTACTCTAATGGTTTCCTTTGGGGTCTGAGTAACAGAGGCTGTGACTGCACTCTGTGATGTTGCGGCTGGTAGGACCGATTTAACTGCTTGCAGTGTCCCTAGTTCTGTTCTGCCAATAAGTGTGATGTCATGATCTGTTCCATTCTGCACAGATAGTAACCGATGGGTGAGAACCTTTTTTCATAATAAGAAGGGTGTCAAATAGTTCAAGTCCATCAGAATGTTGTGGGTTAACATGTGGTTCAAACAGCAAGACGCTATCTTGTGTCACATAAGGCACTTTCACCTGACATTGAATCATCATCTTCACAGTGTGCTTGGGGATGTTCATAGTTTCCTTCATTGTCCTCACTGCATACTCGTTGGAGTCCTCTGCAGACACTAAATTGATGAAGGTGTGAACCTCCTTCTTCTTGAGGCTAGGGAAAGCATTTCTAACAGTCCTGTACAAGTTTTCACCAGTCCCATCAGGAAATCCATTCACTTCATGTTGCTTCATAACCTGCTCTATGGCGTTATATCCAATGATAGGCCTGGACAATTCTTGGTCCTTCAGGACCAGCACAGGAATCATTAACTCCCTTCCCCTGGTCCCAGGAGATGCCAGCTTAAATGTCATTTCCACCCATCCACAGTATGGCATGTTTGTTCCATTGGCTGCTACCAGTTGTAGGCTATCTGGCGAAATATTTCTCAGTGTCAGTTCAGGTGCATATTTTGTTTTCCATTGCTCATCTATAACACATACTTGGGAGCCTGTGTCCCATAAGGCTTCTGTCTTTTGTCCATGTAAATAGCAGGTCACCAGGCACTGTCTGCCTACTAATGATGTTACAGCAGAATGACGGTTAACTTGGCAAGGGGTAGCTAAAATTCTGTTGAGGAACTGGGATTCAAGCTCAAGCTGATGGTTTGTGCCACATCTCTCCTGTTCCTGGGACGTTTCTACCGCTCGGGCCACACCCTGTCCCTTGGGGGCAACCCGCTCCTGTTTAACGGGGCTCCTGACTGAGATCTGGCACCTTTACTTTTACAGCCCGCTGAGAAGTGCTCACTGCTGCCGCAGACGTAGCAATGTGCAAGGTTCCTCTGTTTTCCCCTGCTGGCAGTGGAAACATGGTCTGACTCGTGAAGGACGAGGCTGGCGAAACTGCTGCGCTCTATACTGCTGGGGATAATACTGGGGGGCTACCAAATTTGAAGGCTGAGTTGCATAATTAACTGACATGGGAGGGTGCTGAGGATAAGGATACACAGGTGGTTGTCCATAGTGAGCCTCTAGTGTTTCATACTGTTTTGCCAGATTTGCACATTGCAAGTTTGGTGATTGCTGTGACTGATATGGACATTCTTGTGGAACAGAAGAGGACTGCACTGAATTTTAGAGTGGAAAAGGTGGGTTTTGTCTCATTACCTGAGATTGACTTTGTGGAAACTGATGTGAAGACATGCATGGACCTGTCTGCTGTTGGTAGTTAAGTGATTCTGGTCTCCAGGTCGGAGTCTCTTGAGCTTTGGTACATCCTGAAATCTGCTGGAAGTTCTGATGAGAATCTTGATATAGTGGTAGAGCCTTTGCTGCTGGTTCCATGTTACTGACTGCAAAGCACTGCTGGGGGACAGAGAAGGGCTGTTGAATTGTCTCTTTTATCTGCATGATATCATCACTTAAACTTTTCAGTTGTAACATGAGATCAAACTTAGGCGGCTTTGATTGACATCTTTGTTCAGGAACAGGCTCATTTAACTGCACAGCGTGAACAGTACCACTTCGATCATGTTTGCGTTTGTTCTGTCTTTCAGATTCATTGGAGCAAGCAACATTGAGTTTCTCCATCAGCACTTCATCTGAGATGTTAGGGTTAGACAAGTATGGCTGAAGGTCACTTTGAATGCGATCATTTTGCAGCCCTGTCAGGACAGTGTGCAAGAACATATTTTGTACAAGACCGGGATCATATTTTAATCCAGAGTCATCTTCTTGAGAGGCGAACAAGATTTTCTGTCTGAGGTCAAGAACACGAATTAAGAAGCTTTGTGGTGTTTCTCTTGAGCGCTGAGCTTCTGTAGTGAGTTGCTTGTGAAGTTCAGTAGCATTTTTCTCTTGATAATGGGAGCGAAGTATTTGTCTCAACACTGGGAGTGTCAGTCCTGCCTTGCCCTCCAGATAACTTCGCAACTGAAGCCCTGGTGTGATAGCTCTGATGACAGAATCAATTAATTCCTGCTCTGGATAGCCCTTTTTTAATCCACTTTCTCTCTGCCGTGCTAAACTGGAAAATGAGAGGCGATCCTTTTTCCCTGGGTCTCCTATGAGGCCAGCGATCTTGAAATCTTTATGCCACACTGGGGTAATCTGTCTCTGTAATGTGTGTTCTCTGCTAACCGAGCTGTTGGTGTGCATCTGTCTCCTTTCTGTATTCGGTGACACAGTAGGACTAATATGCATAGCTGCCAACAGTTCAGTATTTTCACGGTCTCTAATTGAACTCTGAATTGTTACTTCTTCACCAGATTCCTTTTCCTCCCTTCTAGAAGCATTAACATTTGTTCCTATGAGCTGATTCAGTTTCTCATTGATTGCTAAAAGCTCAGCCATTCCTCCATCCTCTAACTCATCAAGCTCAGTTCGTAAGAGATAGTTGCTGAGGAGATTTAGCAGGGACAAACGAGTTACAGTTGACTCACCATCTTTTGTGATGTGGAGATATTCACAGAGCTCTTCCAGCTTTTCACATGACAATGTGCATAATTTCTCACCAATTTCATCTTGAAGACTTTTAAGTGCATCCATCTTTAGCAGCTGTATAAGCAGGGTGTTAAGGGTGGTGTTTACCTCACTGACTTGACCCACTGAAGGAACCAACTGTAGTTCTTCACGTGCACTGCTCAACCAGATCTTTCTCACCACTTGTCCTACTTCACACTGCTACACATCTGAATCACTGAGAACGGGATGATGTTCCTAGGTGGGCTCTACCGATCAGGAAGTTGATCCACCAAACATCTATCCCAGCGGTGCCTCCAAAATTGTAGTACCTGTGTAGAAGTACCGAAAGGATTAATTAAATAATGACAGAGAACGCTGCAGTGATGACTTCCGTGACGGTGTATTAATTTAGAATCAACATGAATGTATACATAGCAAAAACCCATTATCTGACAGTATCAATACATGTGTGTATCGCTGCTTCTTCACTGTAGTAACCAGAAATACAAACAGAACTGACTTAACACTTCCTTAGCTCCACATGCTCTTTGCAAGAATAGGATACTCTGAAACATAAATATAATCAAGTATGCACAATGTTAATACTTCCTCTTAAACTGAGATAAAAGAATCAAATCATCTGAAACAGTATAATTATACTTTCACTAACATTAATATTTTAAATATTCATAACTGATAGCGTCTCTCACGTTGACCACGAGGTGCCCATACTACACATGTGCTCAGGCCTGCTAGCTCATGACACATTATCAAAAGTGTAATACAAACAAGTTTTGAAACAGTTTCTAACACACTTAACTCGATAGTATTGCATTAAATAGTGTTTGTTTTTAAATAAGTGTCTTAATTTGCAACTACTGTACCTGTGTAGAAGTACCGAAAGGATTAATTAAATAATGACAGAGAACGCTGCAGTGATGACTTCCGTGACGGTGTATTAATTTAGAATGAAGCGCATCGGGGGCGTCACCTAGTGGCGCGCGCGATGACGTCATCACGCAGGTGTGTCAAATAATTAGGATACTTAATCCAATAAATGTGCTAAATTAAACACCTATTTTATGTAAAGTACGACTTGAAAATCAAACACTATTCAATGAATACTAATGTGAATACTACAAAAATAAATGTAACATTTTTATAATACATTTAAATGTGAACTCTTTGATAACACATTCAGTATATCACATTAGCACATGGAAGTTTGTTTCAGCATATTATCCTGTTTCAAAAAGTTAAATACATCGTCTCACATGAGACACATGGATCTGTCCAAGAGCAGTCCATGTTTATACACAGACTGTTCATTTTATATTTTTATCCTGACATTAGGACCTTCTGTTCAGGTAGACAGTTTATTTCTCACTGATGGAAGCATCAAACTCTTCCTAATTTCTCTTCCAGTCTGTGTCTCTGTAAACTGACAGAGGAAAGCTGTAGAGTTCTGTCCTCAGTTCTCAGCTTAAACTACTCCTGTCTGAGAGAACTGAACCTGAGTGACAATAAACTGCAGGATTCAGGAGTGAAGCTGCTCTCCGATGGACTGAAGAGTCCACACTGCACACTGGAGATTCTGAGGTACACACACACACACACACACACACATTATTAGAATTACATATTTGAGATTAATTAAATGATTGTGGATGTCACAGGTAACCTGTACAGTTCCTGTACAATAGGAGTGATATGGTATCTCTTTTAGTTTCTGTTTGAAACTGAGCAGCTGTATTTTGTACTAACTGTAATGGATAGTGTTTTTTGTGAAATAAATTAAATAGAGCATTACATTAATCTTATCTACTTGGAATGAATGTAGAAAAAGATTTCTGTATCTTCTTTACAGTACATTAAAATGTACAAACCTTTTCGGTGTTCCTCAAATCATAAAATGTGACTTTAGATATTATTTAGACACTATTAATGTGAGGAACAAAGCTGAGGTTAGAGTCGACTATTATACCCAGATTTCTTACCTGTATCCTAGCACATTTTTCAACAAGAATTCTCTTTTTTTATCTCCATCAATTAATATCTCCATTTTATCCTGGTTTAACTGTAGAACGTTTTGTGACATCCAGTCAGATTTTTCATTCTAGCATATAGTATATATAATCAGTTTGTTAATTAACTCTTGATTTATATGGTGACACTGATATATAAACTTGTGTGTCATCTACATAACTATAAAAACTGATTTCTTGTGTTTCATGAGTCGAACAAGAGACACGTAAAGGGAGAAAGCAAGGCTCCTAAAATAGATCTTTATGGAACTCCAAATGAAATATCATATTGTCTTGATGAGTGACCACAATTTACCATAAAACTGTCTACCACACAAGTCTGATGTGAACCAGTTTAGTACTGGTCTTGAGAGACCTACCCAGTGTTCAAGTCTGTGTAGAAGAATATCCTTATCTACAGAATCAAAATCTGCACTCAGGTCAAGAAGAACAAGAATGGAAATGTGATCAGAACTGGAACTTAGTTACAGATCATTTAAAACCCTGAGCAAATGCTGCACAACACACAACATTTGTATTTAGTGACACTAAAACTCTATAAAAGGTGACTGGGAGTTATTGTGACTTATTTATGTAACAGCACCAGAAAACCAAAATGTGGAAACAGTTTACAGGAAAGGTGAATTAGGTGTGAATGTGGTAAAGGGAAAGAAAACGGTTAGAAGGAGAGAAGAAGAGATCTACACTTTAGCCAGGTGATCATATACACTGAAAATCACAATTGTTTAAAGCCCCTTAGTGACTGTTGGTCAGAAATTCTTCAGCCTCTTACATTATAATCAGTCACTTCTCTCTGTTTGAAAGTGACAATAACAAGAAATCCATACACTGATAAACTTTTTTCTTACTTTACGGGTTTCTCGTGGTTTGATATTTAAAAAACTGTAATTAATTCCATTAATACGAACCAGAGTTTAACAAATGTGTTGTAAAAATAGGTGTTTAACTGAAATAAATTCTGTAAGTGATTCAATTTGACAGTGTAATTTATGTATAAAATCACAGCAACACACTGACATTTATAAAATTGGAATTATATAATAAAATTCAAATTAAATAAAAAGAAAATTATACATTGAGCATAAGGAGTGACTGAAACAGCATGTGAATTGGAACAGACAAATGTTATAAAACAGAATACAGTTTTTCTAAATAAAACATCTTTCAGAGTGTGACTGTCAATAAAACAGACATAAAGTACATTTTTCTTTCTGTTAGGCCCCTCACCAAATAACCCACGGACTGGCAATGGTGGCCAGTGGTGGCCTGGTGGTTGGGGCCCAATGCTCTACAACACAGGATCAGGAGTCTACTGTTGGTGCTATTTCCCCAAGCTCCAGTTCACCCCAGAATTCTTCCATAAGTCCCTGATGAATTTGAAAGTAGAGGACAGTGTGGTGATGGTGAAGCACTTGGTTAAGGATCAGAATAATCGGAAGAGATGCTGCCGAACCTTCTTAACTGTTCACTCCCTCCACTGGGGTCCCATTTATCATTAGCGGTTAGAATTTCCTCTCCTGCTTTGTGCTGAAGTCCACTATGAGAACCTTCATATTCAATTCAATTCAATTCAATTCAATTCAATTCAATTCAATTCAATTCAACTTATTTGTATAGCGCTTTTAACAGTTCTTATTGTCTCAGCTTTACAGAAATATGGAAACAGAAGAGAGAGAAAAAATAAATAAATATATAATAATAAGAATAAAGTAAAAATAAAGAAATTAATATAAACATTTAAATTTTAAAATTAATTAAAAAAAATGTAAATGTAAATAATGTCCTTTCTACAACAGTTTATAATAGTGCAATCGAGAGCTCCCGAGGAACTAATGGGTCATCGTAAACTCTGAATTAACACAGACCTGATCGTTGATAAAGACCAGACCATACAGCTGACTGACAACATTAGTTCAAAGAAGGCATGTGTTATGAATGAAGCATCTGCCTCGCCTCCTGATCGCCACTAGAGGGAACCTTCTCCCGAGTTCTAACGACTCCCGAACTACATCTCCCACAAGCCACCGCTCCTGTCATTACCACCACCAGCTGATCCCAATCACAGGCGTTCTATAAAACAGGAACTTGAACTTCCCTTCTCTGCGAAGTCTCGATTTGCCTCTGCTATCGGTCTGAGCGTTTGTCTGTCGGTGTATTCATGGTTTTGACTCTGTTTTGGTTTTTGCTCCACTTTGTGATTGTCTGCCGCCTGCCCCGACCTTCTGCCTGTATTACCGTTTCTGATTTCTGCCTCACCTTTGATATTGTGATTGCCGTTTCTGACCTACGCCTGTCTGTACCTCGAGCTTGTATTAAAAGCGTGCACATGGATCCTCAGTCTCATGACCTGTCATTACAGAAGACTTCGCCGCCACATGATCCAGCCGCTGCCTCACAGCTCGTCTCTCAAGTTCAGCCAGTCAGTGACCACTCCTGACAGCTGGCTCACCTCGCGTCACTCACGGGAGAACTTGTCACAGCCCTGCAATGCCTGCAAAGTATCCCCACAACCGCCAGCATGATCCCCGCGGCCACTAATCCACGGCTCGCCTTCCCGGAGAAATTCGACGGAGACCCGGCGAGATGCAGGGGTTTCCTTATGTAGTGTTCGCTGTTTGTGACACAACAACCGGCTCTTTATCCTACCGACGCCAGCCGTATAGCCCTGATAGATCATCAAGCGAATTTAAATATTAGTCAAAAATAACACAAGTAAACACCACATGAAGGTTTTAAATGAAGATGAGTGGACCAAAGTTTTTCCACAGCGCTGTAACAGACTCATTGGACTCATTGCAAGTTATCGCAAATACTTTATTGCAGTTCTTGCTGTGGCCCAACCAGTTATTAAGTTTAGGGGCAAGCACTTTTTTAGACAGGGCCATGTAGGTTTGGATTTTGTTTTCTCTTAATAATAAAAACCTTTACTTAAAAACTGCATGTTGTGTTTACTTGTGTTATATTTGACTAATATTTACATTTGTTTATTGATCTGAAACATTAAAGTGTGAAAAACATGCAAAAAATAAAAAATCAGGAAGGGGCAAACACTTTTTCACACCATTGTATATATTCTATAGTAAAGCATGTTTGCAGTTAAAAAGGTTTATATAGAAAGAAATTTATAATTATTACTTGAAATTTATGAAAATATTAAGGTTTTGTGTGTGTGTGTACCTCAGTTTCTCCAGTGAACAGTGTGGATTCTTCAGTCCATCAGAGAGCAGCTTCACTCCTGAATCCTGCAGTTTATTGTGACTCAGGTCCAGTTCTCTCAGACAGGAGGAGTTTGAGCTGAGAAATGAGGACAGAACTCTACAGCTTTCCTTTATCAGGTTATAAAAACACATTCTGGAAGAGAAATGATGTAGTGTTTGATTTATTTCTCTGATAGTGAATTGAGGAGTTTCAACATCAGAAACAACGAAAATTCACACCATATAGAAAAACACATCACTATTGACACTGCTTTTGCCTTTACTGTTTTTGGATCGTTTGCCTTATCTTTTCTTAATTAAAAATTCTTCACATGGATTTTGCTGACTCCTCATTACAGTGTTCATGATCACCTGGGTAAAGTGTAGATCTCCTTTTCTCTCCTTCCAACCGTTTTCTTTCCCTTCACCACATTCACACCTAATAAAGTTTCCTGTAAACTGTTTCCACATTTTGGTCTTCAGGTGCTGTTACATTAATAAGTCACAATAACTCTAGTTCTAGTGTCACATTATAATGTAAAGAATATACAGAAAAACATTTTCTACATGCATTCATTCCAAGTAAATTAGATTAAAGTAATACTCTCTTTTATGTATTTCACAAAAAACCCATTATCAATTACAGTTAGTACAAGATACAGCTGCTCAGTTTCTAACAGAAACTAAAAGAGAGACCATATCACTCCTATTGTACAGGAACTGTACTGGTTACCTGTGACATCCATAATTATTTTAATATAATCTCGAATATTTATTTATCAGTTGACAGCTCCGCCCCTCTCTTTACCCGAGTGTCCAAGACATATGGCCGGAGGTCAGATGAAACAACCACAAAGTCGATCATCGACTTCCGACCTAGGGTGTCCTGATGCCATGTGTACTGGTGGACACCCTTATGCTTGAACATGGTGTTTGTTATGGACAAACTATGACTAGCACAGAAGTCCAATAACAGAACACCACTCGAATTCAGGTCAGGGGGGGCGTTCCTCCCAATCACGCCCCTCCAGGTGTCACTGTCGCTGCCCACGTGGGCGTTGAAGTCCCCCAGTAGAACGACCCCCCAGTAGAATGACTGAGTCCCCAGTCGGAGCACTTTCCAGCACCCCTCCCAGAGACGCCAAGAAGGTCGGGTACTCTACACTGCCATTTGGCCCGTAAGCACAAATAACAAGTGAGAGACCTCTCCCCGACCCGAAGGCGCAGGGAAACGACCCTCTCGTTCACCGGGGTAAACTCCAACACATGGCTGCTGAGCTGGGGGGCTATGAGCAAGCCCACACCAGCCCACAGCCTCTCACCGCGGGCAACTCCAGAGTAGTAGAGAGCCCAGCCTCTCTCGAGGAGTTGGGTTCCAGAGCCCAAGCTGTGCATGGAGGCGAGCCCAACTATATCTAGTCGATATCTCTCAACCTCCCGCACCAGCTCAGGCTCCTTCCCCCCCAGCGAGGTGACATTCCATGTCCCAAGAGCCAGATTCCGTGTCCAGGGATTGGGTCGGCTGGGCTCCCGCCTTCGACTGCCACCCAATCCACATTGCACCAGCCCCTTACGGTTTCTCCTGCAGGTGGTGGGCCCACAGGAGATTGGCCCCATGTCGCTCCTTTGGGCTGAGCCCGGCCGGGCCCCGTGGGGTAAGACCCGGCCATTAGGCACTCGCATGCGAGCCCCAACCCTGGGCCTGGCTCCAGGGTGGGGCCCCGGTTGCGCCATACCGGGCGACGTCACGGACCTTGCTGTATTTTTCTTCATAAGGGGTATTGAACCGCTCTTTGTCTGGCCCATCACCCAGGACCTGTTTGCCTTGGGAGACCCTACCAGGGGCAGAAAGCCCCAGACAACATAGCTCCTAGGATCATTCAGGCACGCAAACCCCTTCACCACAATAAGGTGGCGGTTCAAGGATGGGATCTGGAATCTATTGTAAGAATAAATACAACGAGGCCTCATTAAATGCAATAATATCAGGAACACAATGTTATAGTGGAAATAAATAACTTAATGAAAAGCCTAAGATCAAAACTGTATGTGTATATATATATATATATATATATATATATATATATATATATATATATATATATATATATATATTTATTACCAACTTTATGCATTATACATGGTATTGCACACACCATTATTGATGATATTTGGAGCAATAGTACATGTAATTGTTAAACTTGATTCCCTTACATATACATTTGCTTTTAAGCCTAATTATTAATTTTGATTATAATGTGATTGTGACAGGGGCATGGGAAGAGGTTTCAGGTTGGGGGTGCTGAGTTTTTTTCTGTCACCACTTTTGAATAAGAAACAATATCAAGGCTATAAAACTTGTCAAAACTCCGCGAATCACAAAAGTATCAGTGAGAAGTTGAGAACACTCGTTTAAACAGTGCATACACTCAAACTTGACTGCACATCACATTTTCTACTTTATTGATACTGCTTTTAATTGTAATGCAAAGACCGGTCATCGGGACATAAGCTGTCATGTACAATAAAAGAGCCTGCGCAGCAACAGGAAATATAATTTAACACAAAAAGCCTAGACCTAGGGTGGACTTACGCTCAGGATTTTTTATTTTTTTATTTTTTTGAGCTGCATGTGGATGAATTCTTTCTACGCACACACTATTTTATTTCTTGATAACAGACCGCTGCGGTCTGAAAAACAGCGCGTTGCCATGGACACACAGGATTCTAACCGTAGAGACGGAGCGCACTATTTTCTTTAGAGGAAGCAATACAATCATTTTTAAATCAATAAACTCCTTTTTAAATCATCGTTTTGTGTCAAATTATTGATTTATTTGGTAGGTAGCAATGTAATAATTGGGAAATAAGCAACGGAGAAACTGAAGGCTACGCGATTCTTCAGGAGAGACCAAGGCCGCGTGGTGACTTCCGCTGCAACTTTGCCTCAACCTCGTCGGATGGGTGATTCGAAAAGTGTTTGTTCGTGGATGGACGTCAGGGAAAATCCTATCAGCTGATCGGATTATCGAGTTTTCCAAGTGGGTGCTTCAGTCTTGATTTTCACGGTTCAATTGGATTTCGTGAGTACTATAAAGTGTTCATACATTCACATGAGCTCCAACGCAGTGCACCAACAAGAGACTTAAATCCCAGCTGGGTCAAATATTTCTTTTGTGGGGTTTTGTTTTGTTTACATTTGTTTAAGTTAATAAATGTTTGTTTATTGTTTGTGCCGTATAATCTCCTGTGATTTCTTATTTGAAGAAAGAAACTGGTAAAAGGCCTGTTATGTAACTTTAAGAGATTTATTTTATTGTGTGGTACAAATGCCTTCACTATTAGGTGGTTATAATTAATTATTTTGAGAGAGAGAAGAGAATATTTAGAAGAAACACTGAAGTCTGTAGACCGAGGTTAAATTCAGTAGTTTTGAGTTACTTTGGTAGTAAACATATTACACCTTAAGTAAATTTAGATGTGCCTCTCACGTGTAAAGTTTTATCCCTAGACATACTTTGAGCCAGATAATCAGTGACAGGGCACGAGAGACAGTAAAGCATATACTTGTAATGATACACACGCCACGGGCCGGGGTAAGTGAAACCAAAGTAACGTTTATTGAAGTCCGTGAACAGATGTATCGCACTTAGCACACAAATGAAGCACAACGAAGTTGTAGCACGCTGGATCACACAAGCTGGGGAAAAAACACAGATGAGAAGAGAGTCAGGATCCTTGACGGGAACTAGTGGTATCAGAAGGGTAATCCTATCGCCCCGAAGGCGGGCGAGAAGGAAGGAGAGCCGGTTGTTTGTGAAGCAAACGGGAGTCTGGAGCTTGAATGACTGCGGGGATAAATCTCATTAGTTCATACGAGACCAGACAAAGACTGAGTGACTGAGAGTGGCTTATATAGGGTGTGTGTTGATTGACGAATGTGGAGCAGGTGATGCTGATTAGTACTCAGGGGAACGTGAGTGCTGGTGAGTGAGAGAAGGACCTGGTGACTCCGTGACAGTAACCCCCCCCCTCACGGTCCGCTCCCGAGGACCGGCGAATACCAGAGCGCCGAGATGGGCGGCCCCTGGGCCGAGGTGCAAACCTGTCCGGGCGAGACTCGTGGAACTCCCGGAGAAGATTGGGGTCCAGAATATCATTCCGGGGCACCCACGAACGTTCCTCAGGTCCATACCCCTCCCAATCAACGAGATACTGGAGAGCCCCACCTCGGCGTCTGGAATCCAGGATCTCCTTCACCAAGTAGATCCTGGTGTCCTCTTCCAGGGTAGGTAGGGGGGGTACGTCGTCAGCACCAGGACCTGGGAGAGAGGGGAGAGAGACTGGTGAGTGATACGGTTTAAGGTGAGACACGTGAAAGACAGGATGTATACGATAGGCACTGGGGAGTTTAAGTTGAAACGCCACCGGATTGATCTCCTTAACGATTTCGAAGGGTCCAATGTACCGGGGACTCAGCTTTTTGCAGGGGAGCTGTAGACGGATGTTCCTCGTGGACAACCATACCTTCTGACCCACTTGGTAACACGGAGTGGATGAATGACAGCTTCTTGATGCCTTCTTGTGTCTCCTGACGGCTCCCTGCAACTGATGATGCGCCGAGTTCCATACCCTCTCACTCTCTCGGAACATTGGTCATTTTTTTATTTTTATTTATTTATTTTTTTTAGACAAAAATGACGATGAATGAAACAATACAACTGACGACATTTAACAGGGACTAGACATGACGAGGGGTACACGCAACTAATGATCCGTGCTGCATTCAGCAACGCGGCTAACTTAAATACAATTAAGACAATGACAACATTAGGAACAGGTGAAGAAACAGGGAGGATCAGACGAAGGTGGGGCAGACACGTGACAACAACAACAGCACATGGCCAAAAGTCCGGGCTGAATCATGACAGAACCCCCCCCCCCACAAGGCGTGGCTCCCGAAGCGCCAAATCCCGGCGAGGCAAGCGGGGGGAGCAAGGCTCACGGTAGCACAGCAGCGAGGGCCGAGCGACGTCCTCAGCCAAGCAGAGGGGCCGAACGACGTCCACAGCCGAGCAGAAGGGCCGAGCGACGTCCTCAGCCGAGCAGAAGGGCCACGCGACTTCCATGGCCGAGCTGAAGGGCCGAGCGTTATCCTCAGCCGAGCTGAAGGGCCGAATGACGTCACAGCCGAGCTGAAGGGCCGAGCGATATCCACAGCCGAGCTGAA
This sequence comes from Tachysurus vachellii, assembly GCF_030014155.1. NCBI lineage: Eukaryota > Metazoa > Chordata > Actinopteri > Siluriformes > Bagridae > Tachysurus > Tachysurus vachellii. The sequence continues at coordinate 34,679,390 of NC_083462.1, forward strand.
GGGCCGAACACAACCCCGACACACCGCAGCCAGACTCACGTCCTGATGTCCAGAATACCAAGGGTGGGAGGGTGGGAAGGTCCATCGCCCTGGGCCTGCAGCACCCACCGCGGAAGAAGTGAAGCGACGCCCTCCTCGGACGGAACCGGAACTGGAACTGGAGCGGCATCCTTCACCGGAAAAAGGGTGGGGCGATGCTGCAGGGCACCAAAAAATAAAAAAAGGGGCAAAAACGGGTTGGTGACATCCTCCGCGACGGAAGTGAGGCGACGACCGCCTCGGATGGAACCGAAAACTGGAGCGGCGTCCCTCACCAGAAAAAAGGCGGAGCGATGTCACCGAGAAAAGAAAAAAAAAGACCTGAAGGACTGGCGGAACAGTCCAGGGGGAGAAGGGAAAAAAGCCGGTCCGAGCTGGAAGCTATCCTGCTGGGTCTGCTGGGTTTTAAGGCGGATCATTCTGTCACATCCGGGGATGGAAGGAGACAGACCCGTACGCAGGATAGCTTCAAATGAAGGGGGTTTAATAAATAAAGAAGACATAGACAAAAATGATGATAAATGAAACAATACAAGTGACGACATTTAACAGGGACTAGACATGACGAGGGGTACACGCAACTAATGATCCGCGCTGCATTCAGCAACGCGGCTAACTTAAATACAATTAAGACAATGACAACATTAGGAACAGGTGAAGAAACAGGGAGGAGCAGACGAAGGCGGGGCAGACACGTGACAACAACTACAGCACATGGCCAAAAGTCCGGGCTGAATCATGACAATACTGCTAGACTGCAAAAAATATGAAGAAGATAGGGCAGAATTAAAGGCACACATGGATGAACAATGCATGACACTTGATCATTTGTTAGGAAAATCATCTATGAGAATACAAAATTTATTAATTATGTTTTTGAAAAATACTGGTTTAAGTAAAAGAATTAGTTTTTTTTGTTTTTTGTTTTTTTCCCTCTCTCCTTTGATGTCATTCTAGTGCCCACACTCCAGTCTAGTAGGTGGCAGCAATGCACCTTTAAGATGAGTTGCCACCCGCGATTAAACCTCGAAAGAAGAAGAAGAAGACAAAGAACTCATTGTTGGATTGTTGGTTGGCGTGTTGTGATAGTTGTTTGAAATTTTCTGCTGTGTATTTTGCCGTTAACGTTGTTTGTGTACAACAGGGGCGGTTCTAGGATTTCAGCTTCAAGAATTTAAAACAAGAAGAGTTTTATATTATATATTATATGACTACATAGTAAGCCAAAAGTTATGGTATTATTTAAAATGCCAAAAGTGGACACCAAAATTTTATGCATGATGTAATGATGCCAGTCATGAATCAAATCAGTTCATGTATGTGTGCATTCTCTACAAACGGTGTGTCCAATGAATGCAGTAATTAATAAAAAAATCACAAGACAAAGACCAAATCAATAAATGTTATTTTTATTTAGTATTGAATAGATTGTTTGCATTAATATTTAGTTTGTGCTATCATCTCTGGTAATAAGAATATTGAAATTTCACTGCTTTTGGTTGCCATCTTTGCGGCTTTCTGCCGATTAACGTTAAAAATAAATGCCTCCAGCTCTGACTGCGTGTGCATGCACGCGTACCTGTGCTTCTCCGTTTAAATAAAGCAGACAGCTGATGACGCACTTTTGAAAGACTACAACGCACGTGCGTAAAAGCAAAGTGAAAAAATTCGCTCTTGAATCAAACTGATATAATTTTCTTTCCCATTGACAATATGCCCTCCATTTTAATGTAATTTTTATTTTTTATTTTTGAAAGTAAATGTAGCCCAGGAGATGGAATAGTAATGACACCGGAGACAGGAAATATAATTTAAACGGGGATCTTTTATTTCAGACTGCATGTTAAGCAGTGCAGCGTTAATTATGCAAACTTTGGGGAAGATGGAGTTGGAAAGGTAGGATTTAGTAAATAAAATTGACAATCAAAAAGTCAGCTTCTCTCCTAACAGTGCATATTTCCCTTTTTAACCAACTAACAGACATAACATAGACCTAACATGGACCACAGAGGCCTAACATGGACAGCATAGCCAACATAGGCAACATAGACCTAACAGACAACATAGACAATGGTAGCAGCCCTTTTTTTGAAAACAAACAGACAAATGAATATCACATCTGGATATAACATCTGCACAGAAGACTAAATAAGGCTGCTTAAGTAACATAAGAGTACATGAAAATACTATCCTTTATAACATGTTACATTGTGTGATTAATGCATAATAGAGCTTAAACCTTACAAATATCATGACACAACACTTTCTTAAACCTAGGTATTACAACACAGTAAATAACTAGAATGAAATGAATTACAATGTCTCAAACTTACTTTTTATCCAAACTCTGGCACATGCACACACTATCACAGCATATGACAGACTTGTTCTTTCTCTGCATATATTAAATAAACAAAATAAAGAATTTTCCTTTTACATTTGGAACACATCACATTAAAGCACTGCTTAAATTGCACTCATTTCAATAAAACATGCATGTACATGGCAAATGAACACCTTTTGTGAAATTACTAAAAGTGAACAACACTTACTCTAATGCTTCACGCTCACCCAGAAACACAAAAGGCCTATGAAGCACATTCTCCCCTCTGGATTAAACAAACTAACTGCATTTCAATATCACTGGTGCACTTAAAATTATACACCAAACTGACTCAAAACTGTCTCTTACAGATGTCTCCTTTAAGAACGAACGTCTTCTACTGTGGCATTCGGCAATTCGTGCCGCAGCGTACCGCAGCTTTCTGCACTTCTGTTCGGGGGGACTATTTTAGCAATCACCTTAATGTGTTTGCCTTCACAGAATATCCACCAGGTGGCGCATAAGAACATTCATTCATTCATTCATCTTCTACCGCTTATCCGAACTACCTCGGGTCACTGGGAGCCTGTGCCTATCTCAGGCGTCATTGGGCATCAAGGCAGGATACACCCTGGATGGAGTGCCTGTGTGTGATGGTTATTAAAAAACATGATCACCAACAGTTTTAATGTCTCTGTGAAAATACTGAAAGATATACATCACTTCTCACATCAGAACAAAGTACATTTATTTCCACAGTGTGTAAATCAGTGTACATAACACACACATTTAATAACATACTAATACTCTAGTCATATTAAAGTGTTGAACAGCATTTAAATAAAGATGTCATGACAAACAGAAGTAATTAATAAACCAGCTTTTATCCTCCAGAAATATCACACTGGTCTCTAAATAGCTCTAACGGTGTGCTCTATATCTTCTGTCAGCTCAGGTGTTTCCCAAAAAAGAAAATTCCCTGTGTAAATACTCCTACACACACACACACGCGTGCGCACACACACACACACACACACACAATTCTACTCCTATTTATAGTGAGGTCAATAAATTAATTTATCTGGTGTTATCTGTCCTCATGGTGCTGCTACCATTTTATAGACCTGTTTCTGTTGTTCAATGGGAGCAAAAATATTCCTGAAAATGTTTGTAACACAAAGTAAAAGTCTGTACAGAGGTCCTCTGTATGAGGAGTAAAACTCCTCATCACACCTGAGAGAACTGGATCTGTACAATAATAATCCAGGAGAATCAGGAGTGAAGCTGCTCTCTGAAGGATCCACACTGTAAACTGGAGACACTACAGTGAGTTACTTACTTACTGTCTCTTTACTGTATGATATTGAGTAATATTCACTGTGTGCTGTAAAATGTCACATCTAATGTGTGTATTTATTCTTCTGTTGTTCATAAGCAATGTGTTTAAATTTATCTGTAATTCTGTTCTGTTGTGTTTTTCAGAATTAAGAATAATAAACTCACCAGGTCTGGTATATGACAGGAGTCTCTCCTCAGACCTTTTTTCCAGGATAAATCAGTTTTGGTGGTGAAGCGTTAGAAAACGTCCCACATTTCCAGCAGTTTGTGAGCTAAATCATTCATATTCAGATGAAGACATCAAGATTCCACTTTTACTTCAGACACTAATATTTAATGGTTTGATAAAGAACAGTAATCATTGGTGTTTTAAATTAGGTCAAATTATTCACATGAATTAATATAACATCATAACACACAGACACACAAACACACACACATTGATGTGTTTTTGATATATTTTTTTTTTAACATGGAGGAAGAATTCTTGAATACTGATATTTCAACAGGTCTAGGCAGGCAAAGATGACATAACATAATAACACAATTGCCCTTCTTCATCTTCACTACAAAAAGCTCCTTCAGGTGTGGCCAAGGATGCTGAAGTGCTGTATTTGAACTGCTGCAAGTTGAACCATTCACCACACTTCCTCCCTCCTCCTCCTCCATGATTAAACTAAATTGGCATCAGGTGTCTTGAAGTTTGTCCAGTCCAATCTGTTCCTTTCACACACAGGGTAGAATGTCTGTCTAAACCCTCATTACAATTATCAGATGACCAAATTTATGACTGTGTACTGTAATTGTCATGCACACGGGATAAAACGGACCCAGATGCAGGATAGACAAATAACAGAAGTACACAAACATAACAAGGACTAGAGACAGGACAAGACAACAGTAGATTCTGTGCTGCACAAGACATCGTGGCACAGTTAAATACAAAAGACAATGAGGCACGATTAGGAACAGGTGTGGAGACAGGGAGGAGCAGACGAAGGCGGGGCAGACACGTGACGAGGAACGTAAACAAAGGCACATGGCCAAAAGTCCGGGCTGAGTCCTGACAGAGCCCCCCCGAAGGCGAGGCTCCCAACGCGCCAACCCGTCTTGATAGTCCCGGATGGGGGGAGCAATGCACACGGCAAGGCAGGTGGGGGGAGCAAGGCACACGGTGAGGCAGGTGGGGGGAGCAAGGCACACGGCGAGGCAGGTGGGGGGAGCAAGGCATACGGTGGCGCCGAGCGACATCCACATCCGAGCTGAAGGGCAGAGCGACGTCCACAGCCGAGCTGAAGGGCCGAGCGACGTCCACAGCCGAACTGAAGGGCCGAGCGACGTCCACAGCCGAGCTGAAGAGCCGAGCACAACCCCCCTACCCAAGTCCAGAAAAACCAGAAGGGGAGGGGGGGGGGATCCTTCACAGAACAGAAAAATCAACAACAAAAAAACATAGGGCAAAACGCGGGCCTGCAACACCCCCCGCGAACAGGAAGTGGGGCGGCGTCCTCCACGGAAACCAGATGTGAAGCGGCGCCCGGACAGGTGCGGGGCGGTGTCACAGGACAACGGAAAAACCAAACAAAACTCGGGCTGGTGACATGGCCCGCAACCAGGAAGTGAGGCGGCACCCCCCGCGGAGAAACCGGAAGCTTAGCGGCGTCCCTCACCGGAAAAATGCGGACCGATGTCACCAAAACCGCGAAGTCCAGGGGAAGAGAAAAAATCCAATAAGAGAAAAAAAAATAAAAAATTGTTCCCAATCGGCCGGTCCAAGCTGCAGCTATCCTGCTGGGTCCTGGTGCGGCGGAATCTTCTGTCATGAACACGGGATAAGACAGACCCAGATGCAGGATAGACAAATAAATGGGGTTTAATAACAGAAGTACACAAAACATAACACGGACTAGAGACAGGACAAGACAACAGTAGATTCCGCGCTGCAGAAGGCAACGTGGCACAGTTAAATACAAAAGACAATGAGACATGATTAGGAACAAGTGTGGAGACATGTGTGCTTCTGCTGGGGCTTTCTAGGAAAAGAGTAAACAAACACTAACAACATTGTGTATGAGCTCTCTCTACTGTATGGTAATGGTAATGTAATATTTGCTCACTCTTGTTGAACTATCTGACTGATTGTAGTTCGGGTGAATGAAATGAAACACAATTTAAATCTTTAAATTGGTTTCATTGGAGGACTCTGTATGTGTGTACATCAAAATCATATAAATTAGTTTCAGCTGTGGAGAACATTCTGTGTTTGCTGGGTAAATAGAAACCCCATTTCCAGAACAGAAGGGACACTTTCTAAAAACACAATACATACTAAACTCTACAATTTGCAGTCATTTAGACTAAAAAAATAATGAACTACATTCAGAATTAAATAAACAAAACGTTAACATTTTTAATTGATAATTTCCTTTAAAAGGTTTGCCCTAGCAAAGTTTAATTCAATTACTATAATTATTTGTCTTTCTGCTTGCACGTTGCATTTATATGTATTTATTTACGCAGTAATATGTGGATTTATTCTTTATATACAGTATTTTCACAACGCAGATATTCTTTGATACAGTTTATTCTGCTATAAACATATTTGACCAGCAGGAGGCACTAGCACACAGTGTTAATCAGAGCTTCGAGTAATTAACCTTTTCCATCCAAATGGTTTAAAAAAGCACACACTTCTGTCTGCAGGATACAGCGTCAGACACTGAATGACCGAAACCATGGCTGAAAGATTGCGGAACGTTGTATGGAATTATTTTACTGCTGTAAATGAAAACATTACAAACTGCGATGTGTGTAGCACATTAAAAAACATGGTGAAGAGAACTCTGAGCTGCAAAAGGAAGACAGACAGGAGGAGGAAAATTCTTCAAACAGAACCCCATCAGCACTGAATCAGAAGTCACTGACAGAATCCTTTCAGCTTCAGAAAGGCAAAGAATATCCAGGTAGCTATAGAGGTGACGAAAGAAATTAGTTTTTTCTTTTTCTTTTTTTTTCTTTTCTTTTTTTTTTTTTTGTTTAGCAGATTGATTAAATAAATACTATATTCATTATATACACATTTAGCCAATGTTATCTAAATAAATTATGCTCCCTTTCGAGGGAACTCGATGCTGCATCAGTGCTAACGCTATGGGAGGAAGTTGTGTCTGAAGCTCTGTGTGCACACACGCCAATTTAATGGCTCAGGAAGGACATGTGACGAAGTGATTACGAGCCAGTAAATCAGAAGTAAGGGCATCTACATCACACTACTCCAGCTTCTTTGTCTTCAGGAAGTGCTCTGTGTATGTGTGTCAATTGTTTGTCCTGTATGTCTAGTGCAGAGAGACAAAATATGTTAAAGCATCCGTGCGCCTGCTTTATCATCGGGGACGACACGCACTCTCTTTGTTTGGCAGAGGAGCATTCCCGGTCGCTCTCGAGGGTGTCGGCTGCGTGCATTGTGAGGGATTCCCTCTGCATACACTCCGATCCCGCCTGGCTGTATTTTCAGCTTCGGCTACGCCTCATAGTTTGGGTCCGATGTGGTGGCTTCGATCAGGGGGTTCGCAGGTTGAGTTAGCGGAAGTGGAGCAAGAGATGGGTATTCCCTTTCTCTTGCCCTCTCTCCTGACTCCGTTGCTCAGCTTCGGGAGCTTGCACTGCGATTTCTGTCGACCCGGAAGAGAGCATGCTGCTTTCCACGTCGAGCTCTGAGGAGCTCAATGCGGGTGGGGAGGGGTTTTCCCCTCTGAACAGCCGACACAATCAGTAGCATTCGAAGAGCTCTTTGAGGTTGTGACACACACTGTGTCTATGTTAAATTCAGATTGGCCTGAAGAGGGAGTTAATGTCGTCCGTTCGAAGCTAGACGACCGCTTTCTAACTTCAGGCCGCAGGCCACCTTCACACAGGCTGCTGCCGTTTTTCCCAAACCACCTTGCTGAGGTATCGAGGTCTTGGAGAAATCCATTTTCAGCGCGTGTTTTTTCTCCTGCCATGTCTGACTATTCAGCCATTATAGAGCTTGAAGGCCATGGTATGGGGCGTTGCCTGGGATTGAAGAGATGCTTACAGGCTATCTCTCACCTTGTCGGAACTTAGAGCTCCCGCCTCCAAGTGGACATATTGCAAGGGTGGGATACACTCTTAGATTTTTAGCCGAATATTAACTTCTTTAAACAAACTTAACTGATACAAATATAAACTTTGTAATTGACACAAATAAACCATGAGAAGATTTTCCAGACCTGGATGAGAATGAGCAAACTTCTTTATTGCAGTCAATCAGCCAACACCTCCATTGAGCTCAAGGAGAAATCTCTAAGTCTAAAGCAATCAAATATAAACCCCAAAAGGCCGGTAACCCAAAAGGTTCTACTGTATGAGTTCAACTAAAAGGTCTACCTCGTTCAAAAAATTCTAAAGTTCTTCTAACTCTCCCCAGAAAATCTTCTCAATATATACCCTGGCACCTCTAGGTGCTTCCTATACATTCAGGTATTGTCTCATTATTTCCTCATTACATCATTATTACATCATTCACATGACCTTTCTCAATTCCCCTTATTTTACAAAAATACCTCCTATGCCTCCTAAGTAACTTTCTCTGGCTTCTCCATATTTCCAGAAAAACAAGGTTTCATATGCCCATATACAGTTTTTCCTGTTATTGTAGATATACTTCATTGTTATTATTAAAAATGTACTCAGGAGATCTTCACTCCCTTGGTCTTGTCACTTTACTTCCTTGTTGTTCAACAAGACCCAATCTTCCATGACACAGACATCTTGTGGCTCAATCCTCTTTTGTCAGCTGCAATGAGTAGGTTTCCTCATGTATTTTCTTGCTATTTTATACTGTATATGTTTCTACTGATTATATAATTGATGATTGATTATATGTTGATTATATAATTGATAATTGATTTTGAATTATGGTAAGTCTTTATATTGGTTATGTTATACTGCTATTTTTTGTCAAGCCCTTGCTGTTTATATTGCTGCTTTGTATATAAATTGAGTTCAAGGTTGACTCCTTAAGCTTGCTAAACTTATGAACTTTTGCTATGATCTCAGTCTTTATTATGATCGTCGTCTGTCACTTTCCACTGCTGCTTGCACATACTTATTTTAAGCCTTTGTTCCTCTATTTCTAAAGGCCAGGTTCCCCTTTCCCCTTAGATCCTGAACATCAGAGTCAGCAGGTTCGTCCAGCTGGTCGAATGATTCGGCTGTCTTGCCCTACTCCCTACACGAGGCCTGTTTCAGCTGAACTTTTGACCGATATGACCCGTGATCTGTTTACGTTCATGGAACAGCTCTGTTCACCGTCCTTTTACGCCATCACACATTAAAAAACCTCTGACTCGCTCTTCCTCCACCCAAACCTCTTTGACCTATAATTTTATAATTACAATAAATTTACTTTCTTGTTGACTCTGGCCTATTCCCATAAATCTTATGTTAATATTCTGTAATGCATAATACTTTACTTTGGGGCATTCTCGAGTCTCAAGATTTTTTACAACAACCTACATCGCCCGCATGGAGAAAACCTGCCTTCCATCCAAACCTTGTAGGACTACTTCAGCCCTTGTGGGTAAGGCCTACATGGCAGTAGGCCAAGCAGGTGCAGCCCTGCACACCTGTGGCTCAATTTAACTGATATTAAAGATAAGGATAGGTCCTCTCTCCTGGTCACCTCAGGGCTTGTTCGGCGACGCAGTGAGTACTGGGGTTCAGGTGGGTCATCTTCCAGCTGCACCCAACCCCCTCCTAGCTCACTCAGCACAGAAAGGAGGGTTAATGTGGCTGCCCGTGCCCCCCGTCTAAGACTAGGGAGGCCGGTCGTCGTACCCGGGCCAAGACCTGATGCCTGAGGGCTGGGGTTCCTAGAAGCGTCCCATTCAGGAAGGCTCCCCTACTGCCTGCCCCGCCGCCTCCAGCAGTCTGTGCTGTCTGTGCAAGGTCTGTGCCTGCTCCTCTTCCTTGCACGGATCTCCTAGGGTTAGCACCTGCCAGTGTGCTGTTTCAGGGCACCCGGGAGGTCTGCACAAGGTTGACACCACTATCAGACAACCAGGCAGCTAGAAACTTCTGCCAGGTGTGTCTCAGTGGGTCCTGGGTACTGTAGAAATGGCTACAGAATCCAGTTCTCCTCCCGTCCTCCATGTTTTCAGGGTGTCTTGCCCACGATTGTTGACAGGCACCAGGCGGTGTTCCTCCAAGAGGAACTTCTCTTGCTCCTGAGGAAAGTGGCCATAGAGCATGTTCCCCGCCCAGAGTGGGACTGAACACTGTCAGGACCAGTTCACTGCCTGGTTGGTACAGTGCTGGAGTTCTTGCAGTCTTGCTATTCTCGGGGCCTGTCCCCATCTACTTTAAAGGTGTACATGGCTGCCATCACTGCGAACCACAAACCTGTCCTTGGGGCCTCCTTGGGTAGGCATCCTCTGGTCTCACGCTTTCTGCGTGATGTCAGGCGGCTGAGGCCTTCCTGCAAGGCCACGCCTTCCTTCCTGGGACCTCTCTGTGGTCCTGGAGGGGCTGCTGGAAACCCCCTTTGAGCCTATGGAGTTAGCCTCTAGAAGTTTCTGACCCTGAAGTTGGCTCTGCTCCTAGCCTTGGCCTCTTTCAAGAGAGTGGGGGATTTGCAGGCCTTGTCGATCGCCCTGCGCCTGCCTACAATTTCCCCCTGACATGTCCAAGGCTATTCTGCACCCCAGGGCAGGATATGAAAGGTGCCCAGGATGGCTGGCTGTCCAGTCATACTGCGGCCCTACTGTCCCCCACCCCATGAGTCGGCGGAACAGGAGAGGCTGCATTTGCTTTGCCCAGTGAGAGCCTTGAGGACCTTTGTCCACCGCTCTAGCTCCTGGAGTAACTCCTCCACCCTTTTTGTCTGTATTAGGGGCCGGTTTCCAAGCAGCTCCTGACGCACTGGGTACTGGAGGCCATTAGCTCAGGCCTATGAGGTGTGCGGTCTTGCCTCGCAGCTCACTCCACTAGGGGTATTGCCTTGTCCAGTTCCTTGGCCAGGGGTGTCCCCCTTATAGATGTTTGTGCTGTGGCAGGTTGGTCCTCTCTGCAAACCTTTATCAGGTTCTATAATCTGGACTTAGATCCCACTCCAGGGTCCCAGGTCCTGCAGGCCCATTGATGGTCTGTTCCCAGTCAACTCGTGCTCTCTTACGGCCTCTGGCACAGTCATCGACCCGTTTGTGGCGGCATGGATATTGGCGTTCCCATATTGTCAGCACTGACGCAGCATCGAGTTCCCTCGAAAGGGAACTACACCAGGTTACGTATGTAACCCGGTTCCCTGAGAAGGGAACAAGAAGCTGCATCACTGGCCACGCCCCGGACGTCCTCTCGCGCTTCCTTCAGACAAATAGAAGCTGGAGTAGTGTGACGTAGTTGCCCTTATATGGACTTACTGGCGCGCAATAACTTCGTCACGTGTCCTTCCCGAGCCATTAAATTGGCGTGTGTGCACACAGAGCTTCAGACACACTGACGCAGCATCTCGTTCCTTTCTCAGGAAACCGGGTTACATATGTAACCTGGTGTAAGTTTCTACAAATGAAAAATATTTGCTTCAAGCCTGAAATATAAATATGTCTGAATATGTCAGGATTCCTATATTTAGGCTACATGTAGAATTTGTGTTATTTCACTTAGGTGATTCACCTAGAGCTTTTTTATATTACAAGGAGCCTTGCTGGAATGATTGCAAAGGACATGCAACCTCTCTATGTGATTTAATTAAACAGGATGAAGACCAACATTCCTCACTCAAAAGCAAGCTTGATACACATGGAAATCACTGCATCATCTGTACCCACTGAAAGGATTTTCTCGACGGCAGGAGAGAAGAAGTGTAATAAAAGGGAAATGTTACTTTTTCAGAACAAAAACCTCTATCTCAGTAGTTCTGAATACATTATTTTCTTTATTTTTCAGAAACAGTATTGTATATTCTGTTTATAAAAAAGGCAGAGAAGGGTAACGGAGGGATACATTTAATTTTTTTTATTATATCGAGTCTGAATAAAACACTGAACAAAAACTGAAAGAAGTTTTAAAACATTTGTTCTTCGGTAATAATTGTCTGCAAGTTTCATGTGCAAATTCAGTTAAAATAAAAATAATTATCTTTAAAATCTGTCATGGGTTTTAACATAAACAATTAAATTACATTTGTTTTGAGAGTAAAAGTCACAAAATCTTTTGGTTGTTAAAAATATGTATTCAGATTTATCATTTTAATGATGCAGTTCACCTCATAAACCATAAATTTGTATTTGTATTTATATTTGTTGAGGGGGGAATTATTTATATTTGTATTTGTATTCGAGTAAAATTCAAAATAGGCATAAAAATCCATTTTTTTTGTTACACTTCTAATTTATGTTATAGTGTAAGTATTCTTTAATTATATTCATTATAATAATTATGGATATGCAATATTGGTTTATGTTCTTGAACATGTAACAAGGAATGTCATTGAAAAGAAAATAACAGAACAGCCATTACCTCATCCATGGATAAACCAACAACTAATAAAATACCATTGTGAACATTACTTCAAAGAACTGTTCTTCTTCTGAAAGAACTTCTTTCTAATGCACAGATTTCCAAGAACTAAAATTTATCAACCCCTGACTGGGAGATCTGGCAGAACAAAAGTTGTATTCTATATAATACTAAAAGATACAGCCCTGCTATTGTCAACTGTCTGCCAAAAAACATTTTTTTTTTTTTTTTTTATGTTTTATGTTTTTAATTTTTTTTTTTTTTTAATTTTTTATGTTTTTAATTTTTTTTTTTTTTTTTTCATGTTTTATGTTAACCATAACTTAACCATATTTCACTTGGAAGAAGATATCTTCTGCCAACATACTCTCAGTTAAATTTCTCCATGTTGTGTTTTGTGAACACAAGCTCCTCCACATGTGAGGGGAGCAGTCTGGAGCAATGTGGGGACACGACATCTCCTGCTGTGCTAAAGATCCTCTCAGAGGAGACACGTGTTGGGGGGCAGGTGAGATATTTCACTGCCACATGAGCCAGGGCTGGCTGTGGCTGCATCATTTTTGACCAGAAGGTCACTGCAGGATCTGAGGTCAGTGATTCAGTGCTGTCCTCAGCTAAGTAGCTCTAAACTATCTTGAGGGAGGTCATACCACCAGATGAGGCAGATTTGGCTTTTGGTTTAGCAAGATTGTGCATTGCCCCCCAAAAGAGGCTTTTTCACCCACTGGTCTCACTCTCAACTGAGGATGAACTGGCAGCTTCAGATACCCCAAAAACATCATCCGCTTGGAGTTCTGCATCTACCTCTGCAGCCACATCTGCCTTGAGCCTGTCAAACTCTGATGTACTAAGTAGTGACATGGGCAAGCTCTTAAATCGGGGGATCCACTAGGGTGGCTTTAAAGTAATGACCTGAGGAGTCATCACAGACAGCCTGGAAGTGCTGAGCCAACTGTGACTGCAATGTGGTCACCATTTTAAGTGCCTCTGGAAGAGCCTGTACATCCGCATCCACCTTTAAGTTTGTTAATGCAGTCTTGAGAGCCTGCACACAGGGGATAACAGAAGACAGAGAAGCCACATCCTCACACACAGTGTGTGTTGCCTCCTCAAATGGTTGTAGTATTTTCACAATGGCCTGCACTGGTTCCCATTGATGGTGTGACATTACACCTCCCAGATCCATCTCTGCACTCATGGTAGTCAGTGGTTGTCTCTGCTCCAACAGCCGCTGGAGCATGTGGAAGGAGGAATTCCACCTGGTTGACACATCATGCACCAAAGTGTTCTTGGGAAGGCCAAGCTCTTCCTGGATTTTGTGAAGTTTGTTCACAGCTTTGTTTGATCTGTGTACAAACCCAGTGATCTTGCGAGCAATCAATATCACATTGGTCATTCCCTGGCACTCTTTTAGAGCAGCTGTTACCACTAGTTGTAAGGTGTGAGCCATATACTTAATGTGCACATAGTTACCATCAGCAATTGCCTTAACCATGTTAGTGGCATTATCTGTGACAAAATACTCAACAGAAAATTTCGCTCCAACATCATCTTGCCATGCTGTGTGATCTTCATTAAAATCCATCTTGAGAAGTGCTGTCACACGTTTATGTTCATCTATTCCTTGTGGACTCTGTTTGCATTCTATCCAGTGGCCAGTGAGAGAAAGATATGCATTTGTGGAAAATGTGCTCGTCCAGATGTCAGATGTGCAGTGCACAAATTTCCCTTAAATTTTTGAGAGAGCTTCTTTTACTTTTGTTTTCACATCTTGGTAAAGTTGTGGTATAACTGTGCGAGAGAAATGCCAACGAGATGGTAGTTGGTGTCGAGGTGCAACCACATTAAGAAGCTTGTGAAAACCTTTATTCTCCACTACTGAGTAGGGCATCAGGTCAAGGCAAATCATTTCTCCCACTGTGTTTGTTATTTGCTTTGCAGTGGGGTGGTTGGTTGGATAAGCCTGTTTTGCATTAAATGCAAATAATATAGGTGATTGAAACTGACTTGCAGGAGCAGAACATGGCTGTGATGATGGTTTGGTGCTTGTGGAGGGTTTGGCAGAACATGGCTGTGATGATGGTTTGGTGCTTGTGGAGGGTTTGGCAGAACATGGCTGTGATGAAGAATTGGTGCTGGTGGGGGGATTTGTGCTTGTGAAGGGTTTGGCAGAACATGGCTGTGATGATGAATTGGTGCTGGTGGGGGGGATTGGTGCTTGTGGGAGGGTTGGCAGAAAGTACCAGGAGAGGATGCTTTAAGTGCATGTGATTATGCATTGCAGATGTTTTTTGGCTGGTGGAGGACCAAGAGATGGCTCAGCAGCCACACTATTTTCTATTTGGTTGCCCAAATCCATGTGAGGAGTTTCAACTAAGTTAATGAGTGATGGGAAGCTATGCTAAGGTTAACTAGCCTATAGCCTACATCTTGCAGTCTGCAAACGACAAAGTAACTTAAATGTACCATATAACTCCCACAAGTGCATACAATTCGACACAACTACACAAGCATTGCTTTAACCTTTTTAACCGAACGTTAACGTTACTCTGTCAACAGCCTATTGTCTAAATTGCCGAGCTAACAGAGCTATGTAAACAGAGTGAACATGAGAGCACCCGACTGCAGACGTCAATAATGCAGCGTAATGGAATAATCTCCCGATCAAACTCCGCTTCCCGAAAGTTAAGGTACAAAAATATATTCAACAAAAATAGTGATGCAGTGAAGTCTTTTTTCGCTCAGCTGAGCCTTCTCTGTTGCTGTGTGGAGCAGCCTGTGTCAGTCACCTCTTTTACCACCTGATTGTCACTCACTTACTCACTCATGCAGGCATTCACTGCGGTCTCATGAGAAAAAGCAGCTTTTTGATAAAAAGTTTTTCTTGTTCCCGAATACAAATATTTTTATAAGTATTTGTTCGAAATAAGTATTAGTAAAAAACATACCGTATTCGGGTTCGGCTCCACCCCTACTGTGCATGTGCAGTGACAGGAAGTGACATGCTCGAATAAAGAATTCAAAATATTAAGTTTGAAGTTTACTGAGTTTACTTCTATTTTATCGAATAAAAATAAATGATAAACGCGCACTTAAATCGTTTTTATAATTAAAATCAACACTGTGTTTAAAAATTTGTTCACCTAATTTTAAACAGAGTTAACTATTTGCAAGTTGGATTTTTAAGTGTAACATGAAGCTGATCACCTCAATCTAGACTGTATTGCTAAAACTAAGGAATAGATAATAGTTCTGAACATGAATCAAATCAATTTCAAGATTCAGTTTTTCAGTGAAAATCACTGAAAACCTTTTCTTTGTTGTTTTGTCTGTTAAATAAAGGTTCAAGTGAAGTACAACATTACAGATTTTAGTTTTTATTGGATTTTAAGAAATTGTCCTTAACTGCTCTGGAAAAGGGGTTTGCAGCAATCTGGATAGTAAGAGAACAGAAACAGGAAGGGGAAATGCAGCTGGTAAGAAACCCAAGAAAAT
Source organism: Tachysurus vachellii (assembly GCF_030014155.1). Lineage (NCBI taxonomy): Eukaryota > Metazoa > Chordata > Actinopteri > Siluriformes > Bagridae > Tachysurus > Tachysurus vachellii. The sequence goes on from NC_083462.1 coordinate 34,695,123, forward strand.
GTAATTAAACAGAAGAATGCCTTCAATATTTCTGCAAAAGGACTGCACCTAATACATTGGATGATGTGTTGACAATTCCAGCTCTTTGTTTGGGTCATAGAAGGTCAGAACTGGCAGTGATCAGAACCTATTTGTTGCGCAGTGCCCCAATTCCAGTTATTTTTCTTTGAGAGAAGGTTCCACAATGGCTTATCTTCTGCCAGGTTTGGGATGAATTTTCTAAGCTGTTTAACAATTCCATGTAAGCTGTAAACTTCATTTGCCACTGAAAAGAGTAGAAACATAAGGAACATCCGGTACTGTATATTCAGTACAAACGTGTAGATTACATTTTTTACAGTATTAAAACGTATCACATTCTTTCTTACATTCTCTCAACATGGAGAGATCTTTCAATCTTTTTGTAGCTTTTGAGGTTCTCCTCTGAAAATGTTTAGCATTCCCCTAATTTAGTTAGATGACAGTTATGTTCTGATTTCAGAGTGGTCTGTTTCAGTGTGCTTGTGGTCTTTCTACCAGGGTGTCACCTTTTATGCTCAAGCTTGTAAAACAACTTTAAGCATCATCTCTACTCTGCTGTTTCTGTGTTCGATGATCTGAAGGACCCCATTTAGTAAATGTTCAAGTCATTTGAGCTGAATGTAGGCTGTGACATTGTCTCAAAATCTGAGCAACTCAGTGAAGTTTAAATTCCTTTTGGGATTTTGATTACAAGTCTTCAGTAATCACTGTTATATAAACATTTGACATGTTCAAGACAATCCATTTGATTTATATATTGTATGGTGACACTATTCTACCTGCTACACTACACACATCAACTGAATATACACTAAGGTCATCAATAGACATGATTTTTATCTAAATAAATAACTGACCTTGTACAGAAGGCAGATGAACACTTACAAATCATTTTTGCAACACAAGGACAGAGAAACAGTGAGGAAATAATGTAGTACATTTATCAAATATTATAAAATATTACATTTTAAGAATAAACAAAGTGATAAATAGTGATATAATAAATATCACTTTTTTGTCAGTATTTATTATCAACTACTTTTAAAACTCTGCTTTACCCCTAAAGCTCACATCTCTTATTACAGTGTACAGAGCTACAGTAATTACAAATGATGTTATCAGGAGAGATTCAAAGGTAAAAACAGATGTGTTATGAGAACTTTTCACATTTTTGTTTCATTTATAATAGAAACTAAAAACAGGTAATGATATAAATTTATTATTGACTACAAGTTATAGAAAGAGATTTAACATCATAATCTAAAGGTAACTTAAAATTAACTTACAGGTAACAGAGGTCACATTTTTTAAATTTCTATTGTACTGTATTATTTCCTTCTTTCAGCTTGTGAAACACAACTGCGTCTGGTTGTTTACGCCATTTCACTGTGATGTTCTTTGTCCCCAAATCATCCTTCAGTTTCTGGTTGATCTGAAGATCAGAATAAGACATTTTATTACTAAATAATGAAGGATAGAGACTCACCTGTACGAAATCATACAGAAACTGTATACAACAGTCAGAATCTAATTACAATACAGTTTATGTGTCAGAGTTTGATGAATACTGGGAAATGTACATTTTAAGTCTTGTGGAGGATGAGACCCACCTTCTCCAAGATGGCCATCATCACTGCAGGATCATTCATATCCTCTTTGGATCGGACCTTCAGTCTTAGTGTTTTTTTGTACCTTGATATCTAAATGCAGAAACACAAACAACAACACAATTAGACCATCATTTTGTGCTGTTTAATTTGCCTAAATGAAAGACTGACTAAAACATTAATTCACCTGAGTAACAGAAGAAAGGCATTATGTCTGAGCACAGAGCATCAGCAGCCCGACCGTTATTTATATAACCACAGTTTTCATTCTTCAGAGCATTATCAGGTTTTCCAGTTATCCAGCTGACGGTAGAGAAATTGGTTTGGTCTTTCCTTCAATTTGCACACTTATATTTCAATTTGCACATACAACTGTCTATTATTTATGTGTTCATTTCTTTATTTCATTGCCTATATGTTTACACTGTGGAGCTCCTGTACTAGAAAAAATTCCTCGTATGTGAAAACATACTTGGCAATAAAGACCTTTCTGATTCTGATAGCCAGGTCAGTGTATGTGGCTCTGCAGTAAGCCTGAGCATCACTCCAGGTTTTCCCCTGCTGGATCAGATAGTACTGACGAGGGACAGACATTATGAGAGGAACGAATCCTGTGGATATATTTTAAAAATTTTATGCAATGTTAGCTCAGTCACGAATTTTACTTATTCTAATGAACTCTTCTCATAATTTTCCTTCATTTGATTGTGCAACTTCATCCTGAACATTTATCTTTGGTACAAAACAAGAAATTATTTTAAATCAGCACACACACACACACACACACACACACACACACACACACACACACTTCTCTCACCTGTGAAAAACAGGAGTACTGTATGAAGAGATGCTGCTTCATTACTGATGTGTAGATAAACTCACTAAGACAAAAGAAATGTGATAAAGTGTTCTGTGTGAAGTGTTCAGTGTTCACAGCTTCTAATTTATGATTAATGCTATTTTATTAAGATGATTAATTCTATGAAGAGTACAGAATGGAGGTATTACAGCTCCAGAACTGATTAATAATCTCTGTTCACAATTCAAGGGAGACTGAAATTACTTTGATTAGTCACCTGAGAGAATTAATAAGCATACCAAGACTATAGGACCAACAATGAGTTACAATATAACAAAATAATAACACAACTTATAAGAATACAGAACATGAGGCTTAGTAACATCACAACCAGAGAGAACACAGAACAAGATTATTAGTCACGTCACGACCAGAAAGAACACAGAACATGAGGCTTAGTAACGTCACGACCAGAGAGAACACAGAACAAAAGGATTAGTCACATCACAACCAGAAAGAACACAGAACATGAGGCTTAGTAACGTCACAACCAGAGAGAACACAGAACAACAAATAAAACATCATAAATGATAAACTGATAATGAACTATTTATTAAAGTAAAGACTGGAAATACATTTGTAAATAAGAAAGTTCATCTTAACTCTCCTCTGTGTCCTGTGTGAAGTGTTCAGTGTTCACGGCTCCTAATTTATGATTAATTTATTAAGATTATTATTTCTATGAAGAGTACAGAATGGAGTTATTACAGCTCCAGAACTGATTCATAAACTCTGTCACCAACTCAAGGGAGACTGAAATTACTTTGATTAGTCACCTGAGAGAACTAATAAGCATAGACCAACACTACAGGAACAACATTGAGGTACAATATAACAAAATAATAACACAGTGTATGAGATAATCAGACAATACACAAAAAAACAGAATCCTACCTTACTAGTAGACAATAAATTCAATATAAAGAGCTAAAGTATCTTAAGTCTGAAATGTACTTATCTTAAGTACATTTCAGCTCACTCTACATTGGGGACATTTCTCTGTGGACTGGCATTTTTCTCTCTTTTTTCCATTTTTGTATATGACTGAACTGATAAACAATGAACTTTGGCAATTCAGGTGGATTACAGACTTTAACATGAACTGTGAGTAAACATCTGAAGTGACGTTTCATATAAGAGCTCGTTCTGAGCTATGATCTCATGATTTATTAATGTGAATGTTAGAAGGTGAAAATTTGAAATGGTGAGAATTTGAATAAGATTGAAAAGGTATAAGATAAATATACAAAAGAGAGGACATTGAACTGCAAGAAACAAACTGGAGATTAAATGTAATGGATGAGAGATGAGATGGAATGAGGGATTGTGTATAATAATGGAGATGTGATGTTGGGGAGAGGAGTGGCTTTGCTGATGATACTGAGAATATATTTAAAATAATAAGTAAAACTGGTCTATAAAGATAACAAAGGGAAATGTATGGTATAGAAATTATTTTAAAGAAGTATAAAGAAATAATAATGATGGGACTTTAACAGTGTTTTCAGTAAACTCAATATGACAGATGGGATGTTTTTTAAATCAGATACAGAGAGTAAAGAAATAAAGGATCTAATAAGTGAAAACAACATGATAGATGTGTGAAGAGAGAGAAACGGAGGAAGAAAATAATTTTCAAGAAGGAATATAGTGAAAAACTTTGTATTTAGGACAAGAATTTAATTTATTTTATGTATAAGAAATGTAGAAAACTTTATAGACAAAATCAGATATAAAGAAACAAGTTTGAGTATCATAAGTTTTTTTTTTACTCTGGATTGTAAAATATGTTAAAGTGTGAAGTTATAGCTGAGAGGATAAAAGGATGTGATCAGTCACAGTTATTGTTATGGATCTTCTACATCTGAATATGAATGATTCAGCTCCCAAACTGTCAGGTTTTTGTTCCCTGTCCCTGCCCTTGTTTACTCCTCCCTGTCTCTGGACACCTGTTCCTCATGTGTTCATTGTCTTGTCTATTTAACTGTGCCACATTGCACAAGGCAATCCTCTGTTGTCTTTGGTTGTCGTCTGATTTTGTGTCTGTGTCTTTGTTTCATGTTTTTAGTTATTAAATCTGTTTATTCTACGCTATCCTGCACTTGGGTCTGTTTTTACCACCGCTTTACTGACAGAAAGATTCCGCCACACCAAGACCCAGCAGGATAGCGTCAGCCTGGACCGGCTCCATGGGAATTTTTTTTCCCCTACATTTTATTTGTACCCTGGACATTTTGTTGTTTTGGTGACATCGGTCCGCATTTTGTTGCGGTGAGGGACGCTGCTCTGCTTCCGGTTCTCCCCGGGGGATGCCGCTCCACTTCCTGTCTGCGGGGGTGTTGCAGGCTCGTGTGTTGCCATTCTTATTTTTGTTGACTTTTGCTCTGTGGAGTAGGATATTTTTTACCATATGATATACCCTCCCCCCTTTCTGGTTTCCAAAACGTGGGTCTGACCGTGGTGCATCGGGGGTTGTGCTCGGCCCTTCTGCTCGGCTGTGGACGTCGCTCCGCCCTTCTGCTCAGCTGTGGACTTTGCTTGGTCCTTCTGGTTGGCTGTGGACGTCGCTCAGCCCTCTCTGGCTGCACCGCTGTGTGCCTTGCTCCCCCACCTGCCTCGCCATGTGCCTTGCTCCCCCCATCTGCCTCACCGTGTGCCTTGCTCTCCCGACCTGCCTCGCCGTGTGCCTCGCTCCCCCCTCCTGGACCCCGTCGGGACTGTCAAGGGGGGTACTGTTAGGACTCAGCCCGGACTTTGGCCACATGTTCTTGTTTTTGTTCCCTGTCACGTGTCTGCCCTGCCATTGTTTACTCCTCCCCATCTCTGCACACCTGTTCGTTGTGTGTTCATTGTCTTGTCTATTTAACTGTGCCGCATTGCCTTGAGCAGTGCGGAATCCTCTGTTGTCTTTGGTTGTCATCTGATGTTTTGCCTGTGTCTTTGTTTCATGTTTTTAGTTATTAAATCTGTTTATTTTACGATATCCTGCATTTGGATCTGTTTTTACCCACGCGTTACTGACACAAACTGCTGGAAATGTGCGACATGTTCTAACGCTTCACCACCATAACTGATTTATCCTGGAAAAAAGGTCTGAGGAGAGACTCCTGTCATACACCAGACCTGGTGAGTTTATTATCATTAATGCTGAAAAACACAACAGGACAGAATTACAGACAAATTTAAACACATTGCTTATGAACAACAGAAGCATAAATACACACATTAGATGTGACATTTTACAGCACACAGTGAGTATTACTCAGTATCATACAGTAAAAAGACAGTAAGTCAGTAACTCACCGTAGTGTCTCCAGTTTACAGTGTGGATCCTTCAGTAGATCAGAGAGCAGCTTCACTCCTGATTCTCCTGTATAATTACCGTACAGATTCAGTTCTCTCAGGTGTGATGAGGAGTTTGACCTCAGAGCTGAAGCAAGAGCAGCACAACCTTCATCTGTAATACTGCAGTTAAACATCCTGCAAGAAAGAAAACCTTCTCATACTTACACACTCAGTTTTAGTATTGAAAACATGAACTACACAAAATCTTTATATACAGTACACTTACTCTCCATCTCTCACACACAACAATGACAATATATCAGATCACTACAATTACAGTTACCACAGAGGAGAACTGGATGTTGTAGTGTTTATTAAAACTGTGTGTGTGTGTGTGTGTGTGTGTGTGTGTGTGTGCCTCAGTATCTCCAGTGTACAGTGTGGATTCTTCAGTCCATCAGAGAGCAGCTTCATTCCTGAATCCTGCAGTTTATTGTGACTCAGGTTCAGTTCTCTCAGTCTGGAGGAGTTTGAGCTGAGAACTGAGGACAGAACTCTACAGCTTTCCTCTGTCAGATTACACCCACACAGACTGGAAGAGAAATGATGAAGTGTCAACAACGCGGGGATAAAAACAGACCCAAATGCAGGATAGCATAAAAATAAACAGATTTATTAAATAAAAAAAACGAAACAGGGACACAGACTAGGACACAGGATGACAAAGGAAGACAAACGACAACAACAACAAGCATTCCGCGCTGCCATAGGCAACGCAGCATGGCTAAATAGACATGCCAATTAAACACATGAGGAACAGGTGTGCAGAGGCGGGGAGGAAGAGACAATGGTGGGGCAGACATGTGACACAGAACATAAACAGAAGCACGTGGCCAAAGTCCGTGCCGAGTCCTGACATGACGTGTTCGATTTATTTCTCTGATATTGAAATGAGGTGTGAATCAGTGAGAAATAAAGTGTCTACCTGAACAAGGTTCTAATGTCAGGATAAAAATATAAAATGAACATCTGTGTATAAACTTTCACTGCTCTTGGACAGATCCATGTGTCTCAGCTCATATGAGATGATGTATTTAACTTTCTGAAAGAAGATAATAACAGAGAGGTCACTCTGAACAAACACGTCTCTTTATTTCTAGCAGAGAGATTTTCATACAGTGTGTTCAGTAGCTCTGGGGAAAGTTTTACTGGGGAACATTTACACATTTACACACTATTCTTTACTGCTTCATTACAGTGTGTTCAGTGTGTAGATCTGTGTACATTGTACACTTTTACTTCGTGTTACAAACATTTTCAGGAACATTTTTGCTCCCATTGAACAACAGAAACAGGTCTATAAAATAGTAGCAGCTCCATAAGGACAGATAACTCACTCACTCACTCATTTTCTACTGCTTATCCGAACTACCTCGGGTCACGGGGAGCCTGTGCCTATCTCAGGCGTCATCGGGCATCAAGGCAGGATACACCCTGGACAGAGTGCCAACCCATCACAGGGCGCACACACACACTCTCATTCACTCACGCAATCACACACTACGGACAATTTTCCAGAGATGCCAATCAACCTACCATGCATGTCTTTGGACCGGGGGAGGAAACCGGAGTACCCGGAGGAAACCCCCGAGGCACGGGAGAACATGCAAACTCCACACACACAAGGCAGAGTTGTGAATCGAACCCCCAACCCTGGAGGTGTGAGGCAAACGTGCTAACCACTAAGCCACCGTGCCCCACAGGACAGATAACAGCAGAGAAATTAATTTATTGACCTCACTGTAAATAGGAGTAGTATTTTGTGTGTGTGTGTGTGTGTGTGTGTGTGTGTGTAGGAGTATTTACACAGGGAATTCTCTTTTTTGGGAAACACCTGAGCTGACAGAAGATTTAGAGCACACTGTTAGAGCTATTTACAGTAGAGACCAGTGTGATGTTTCTGGAGGATAAAAGCTGGTTTATTAATTACTTCTGTTTGTCACGACATCTTTTTTTAAATGCTGTTCTAGTATCAATAGAGTATTAGTATGTTATTAGATGTGTGTGTAATGTACACTGATCTACACACTGTGGAAAAAAATGTACTTTGTTCTGATGTGAGATGTGATGTATATCTTTCAGTATTTTCACAGAGACTTACCGTCTCTGTGAAAATACTGAAAGATAAACATCGCTTCTCACATGTTGGTGGTCATGTTTTTTAATAACCATCACACACAGAGACACATCACATAATTCCCTAAATACACAGATAAAATAAATAAATGTCAACATCAGAAACAACACTAATTCACACCATATACTGTAGAAAAACACTTATCACTATTGACCCTGTTTTTGCTCTTTAGATTATTGCTTCTTCAGATTTGTGTTTGTGATTTGTTCTCCTTATGGACTGTTTGTTACTGTTATTTCAGACTGTGCCTGTTTTTGACCCTGCCTTTGCTTACTGTTTTTGGATTGTTTGTCTTATCTTTTCTTCATTAAAACTTCTTCACATGCATTTTGCCGACTCCTCATTACAGTGTTCATTATCACCTGGGTACAGTGTAGATCTCTTTTTCTCTCCTTCCAACCATTTTCTTTCCCTTCACCACATTCACACCTAATTCACCTTTCCTGTAAACTGTTTCCAGATTTTGATATACAGCTGCTGTTACATTAATAAGTCACAATAACTCCCATTCAACTTTTATAGAGTTCCCTTTCGAGGGAACTCGACACTGCATCAGTGCTGACACTATGGGAACGCTTCTGTGAGGACAAAATCAGCGGCGTTCGAGGAGCTCCTCGAGGCGGTAGATTAAAATTAGGAAGAGGAAGTTCGTGTAGTTCATTCTAAGCTAGACGACCACTTTCTGAGTTCAGGCCACAGGCCACCTTCATGCAGGCGGCTGCCATTTTTCACAGACCTCCATGCTGAGGTGTCCAGGTCGTGGAAAAGTCCATTTTCAGCGCGTGTTTTTTCCCCTGCCATGTCTGACTTTTCGGCCATTATAGGGCTTGAAAGCCATGGGTATGGGGCGATGCCTATAATTCAAGAGACGCTTGCGGGCTATCTCTCACCTACATCAACCGCATGGAGGAAGCCTGCCCTTCCATCCAAGCCATGTAGAACCACTTCAGGCCTTGTTAAGGCCTACGCGGCAGCAGGCCAAGCCTGTGGGGCCCTGCACACCATAGCGGTTTTGCAGGCCTACCAAGCTGACCTGCTTACAGAGCTCGACGGTGGCTAGGGATTGGAACCTCAGGTGGTGTCTGAGCTCCGCCGAGCCACTGACATTGCGCTCCATGCCACAAAGCAGACGGCTCGCTCCATAGGCCGTTCAATGGCTGCGCTGGTTGCCACGGAGAGGCACCTGTGGCTCACTTTAACTGACATCAAAGATAAGGATAAGTCCTCTCTCCTGGATGCCCCAGTTTCACCTTAGGGCTTGTTCGGCAATGCAATGAGTACTGTCGTCAACAGGCATCAGGAGGCAAAACGCCAGTCGGCAGCGTTCAGAGAGTTTCTCCCCCGCCGCGGCGAGCAGCCTGGGCCATCCAGCCACACCCAACCCTCTCCTAGCTCACTCAGGGCAGTAAAAAGGGTTAGTGTGGCTGCCCGTGCCCCCTCGTCTAAGACTAGGGAGGCCGGTCGGCATACCCGGGCCCAGTCCCATCAGGTGAGAGGGGACCTTAGGTCCGTCATCTCGGCCAGACGGGCTACAAAGGAGCCCTGATGCTTGAGGGCTGGGGTTCCTAGGAGCATCCTGTTCAGGAAGGCTCCCTCTAATCAGATCAAATCAAATCAAATTTTATTTGTCACATACACCTACAGGGTACGATATGCAGTGAAATACTTTATGCAACTGTCCGTATAAGAATAAAAAAATATATAAAAGTATATATATAAAAAAAGGAAGAAATAAAATAAGAATAAAATAATAAAAAGTATAAACTATATAAGAAACCTATATAAGAAAACTATATAAAAATATGAAAATACAGATGAAGAAATAATGTATATACATATGCATAAATATACATATACATAAATGTGCAGTATGGTGTGTAAATAGTGTATAAAGTGGCACTGTGCTATGCAAGTCCAGAGTTTAAAGTTCCATAGAATGTCCAGGTGAAGTGTGGTGTGTAAATAGTGTATGGAGTGTATAAAGTGGCACTGTGCTGTGCAAGTCCAGAGTTAAAGTGACAGTGACAGTCCAGAATTAAAGTGTCATTGCAAAAAAAAAAAAAGGGGGGTGCATAGAACAGTGGGGATGGAGAGAGAGGTCCAGTGCTAGATCCTGGGTGTCTCCTGGTTTAAACTCCGAATGGCCTGTGGGAAGAAGCTTCTCCTCATCCTTTCTGTGTTTGCTTTCAGGGAGCGGAAGCATTTCCCTGAACGCAACAAGGAAAAGAGTCCATTGTTGGGATGGCTGAGATCTTTTGCAATCTTCCTGGCTCTGGTCCAGCACCGCGTGTTGTAGCTGTCGTGCAGGTCAGGGAGCTCAGTGTGGATGGTATGTTCAGCTGACCGCACCACCCCCTGGAGGGCTCGTCTGTCCTGCATGGTGCTGTTCCCAAACCAGGAAGTGATGCTACCAGTGAAGGTCAGCTTGGTAGGCCTGCAAAACCGCTATGGTGTGCAGGGCCCCACAGGCTTGGCCTGCTGCCGCGTAGGCCTTAACAAGGCCTGAAGTGGTTCTACATGGCTTGGATGGAAGGGTAGGCTTCCTCCATGCGGTTGATGTAGGTGAGAGATAGCCCGCAAGCGTCTCTTCAATCCTAGGCATCGCCCGATACCCATGGCTTTCAAGCCCTATAATGGCCGAAAAGTCAGACATGGCAGGGGAAAAAACACGCGATGAAAATGGACTTTTCCACATCCTCGACACCTCAGCATGGAGGTCTGTGAAAAATGGCAGCCGCCTGCATGAAGGTGGCCTGTGGCCTGAACTCAGAAAGTGCTAGCTGGTCAGCGCAGGCTTTCAGAACCCGACCTGTGATGCCATCTGGTCCTGCTGCCTTCCTGGTATTCACTCTCCTGAATGCCCTCCTCACGTCATGCTCTGAGATGGTGAACGTGTTTACATCTCCAGCTCTCTCAGTGTGCATGCTGTTTGTACCGCTAGCATTGCTAGCGTGGTTAGCTGCAGCCTTGAAGCGAGCGTAAAAGGTGTTTAGCTCATCTACCAGAGAAGTGTCCGCATTCCCAATCCTAAAAAACAGGCATGAGGAAGGTGGCAGCATGGTCCGATTTCCCAAACGGTGGATGTGATTGTGCCTTGTAGCTGTTTTTGAATGGTGTGTAGCAGTGATCCAGTGTCCTTTCGCCCCTGGTGGGGCAGGTGATGTGCTGCTGAAAGTTCAGTAGTGCACGTTTGAGGTTGGCACTGTTAAAATCTCCCACCACAATGAGCGCAGTGTCCCGATGCTGTGTTTGGTGTAGCGTTAGTGTCTCATGTAAGTCCGCCACCTCTGGCATTTCGGGGGGCAGTAGAATCTGTGCCTGCTCCTCTTCCTTGCATGGAGCTCCCTGAGTTGGCACCAGTTTCAGGGCACTGGGAGGTCTGCCAGGCAACAGCCAGGCAGCGTGGAAAATTCTGCCAGGTGTGTCTCAGTGGGTCCTGGATACCGTAGAAAAAAGCTACAGGATCCAGTTCTCCTCCCATCCTCCACGCTTCCAAGGTGTGCTGCTGTTGGCAGGCACCAGGCGGTGTTCCTCCAAGAGGAACGTCTCTCACTCCTGAGGAAAGGGGCCTTAATTTTCCCCTCCCAGAGCGGAACTCCGGCTTCTACAGCTGATATTTTGTTGTCCCCAAGAAGGACGGGGGGCTGTGTCCAATTTTGGACCTCCGGGCTCTGAACTGTACTCTGAAGACGTACAAGTTCGAGATGCTCATGCTCAAGGTTATTGTGTCCCAGATCAGGTCCAAAGACTGATTTGTGATGAGCGACCTTGTGGACGCTTATTTTCACATAGGTGTCCTGCCAGAGCACAAAGAGTTCCTCAGGTTCACTTTTGGGGGCGAAGTGTACCAGTATTGTGTTCTTCCTTTTGGCCTACCCCTTTTCACCACACACGTTAACAAGGTGCATGGATGCTGCCCTGGCACCGTTGTGTCTCTTGGGCATCCGTGTACTGAATTACCTGGACGACTGGCTCATTCTGGCCCAGTCGAAGGCAATGGCGGCCAGTCATCGAGATGCTGTGCTTGCCCATATGAGGTCTCTAGGCCTCAGGTTGGACCCAGATAAGTGTGTGTTTTCTCCTTTTCAGAAAACCACCTTTCTGGGGCTAGTTTGGGATTCCCCCACAATGCGTGCACATCTGTCTCCCACTTGGGTGTCTTCCATCTTGCCAGCGGTGAAAGCTATTTGGCTAGGCCAAGGCCTCTCTGTCGCCGAGGCACAGAGGGTGCTCGGCCTCATGTTGGAAGTAGCCAATGTTATCCCTTTGGGTCTGCTTCACATGAGGCCATTCCAGCTCTGGCTCAGGGGTCCCCTGAGGGTTATAAGGGTTACATGCTGTGGGCTTCGTACCCTTCTTATGTGGTAAGACCCTGGTTTCTGGCTAGGAGCGTGTCACCGTGACAGGACTCTTTCGACAGACGCCTCGCTTTCGGGCTGGGGAGTGGCTTAGGATGGCCGTCCTGCCCAGAGTCTATGGGAGGGCCCTTATCTCTCGTGGCACATAAACTGCCTGGAGATGAGGGCTGTGTTTCTAACACTTCCTTCCACACCTCAGGGGCTGCAATGTCGTAGTACGGACAGACACCACTGTGGTGGTTTCCCATATCAATCATCAGGGCGGTCTGCGTTTGTGCCCCCATTTCAGGTTGGCACAGCAGATTCTGCTCTGGGCAGAGACCAGGTTCCTTTCGCTGAGAGCGATTTTCATACCAGTGCATGTAAATAGGGAGGCAGACTTCCTGTCGAGGCAGGTGCTGAGGCCCAGGGAGTGACGTCTCCAACCCCACGTGGTGGAGTGGATTTGGTGTGGGCGTGGCTGAGGCTCCATCTGTACGCCTTCCCCCGGTAGCTCTGCTCCCGCAAGTCCTAGCCAGAGTGTGCCACGACCGGGTCAGCCTTCTCCTTTCTGTGTGGTGTCAGGCAGCTGAGGCCTTTCTGCAGACCACACCTTTCTTCCTGGGACCTCTCTGTGGTCCTGGAGGGGCTGCTGGAAGCTCCTTTTGAGCCAATGGAGTCAGCCTCTAAGTTTCTGACCCTGAAGTTGGCTCTGCTCCTAGTCTTGGCCTCTCTCGAGAGATTGGGGGATTTGCAGGCTTTGTCGATTGCCCCCGCCTGCCTGGAATTTTCCCCTGGCATGGCCAAGGCTATTCTGCACCTTGGGGCACGATATGTCCCTAAGGTGCCCAGGATGGCTGGCTGTCCAGTCATACTGCAGGCCTACTGTTACCCACCCCAGTCGGCAGAACAAGAGAGACTGCATTTGCTTTGCCCACTGAGGGCCTTGAGGACTTATGTCCACCGCTCTAGCTCGTGGAGTAACTTCTCCGCCCTTTTTGTCTGTCCTGGGCCGGAATAAGGGTAATCCGGTTTCCAAGCAGCGCCTCGTGTACTGGGTAGTGGAGGCCACTAGCTCAGACCTATGAGGTGCGCGGTCTTGCCTCGCCTCTCGGCATCAGGGCTAACTCCGCTAGGGGTATTGCCTCATCCAGTGCCTTGGCCAGGGGTGTTCCCTTTGAAGATGACAATAATTTGTAAGATAGATAAACCAGTGGAATAAACTTACATACAGAGAAACAGAGTACAATGGAACGACCAAAATAAACCTTAATATGTGTGTGTGTGTGCGTGTGTGTGTGTGTGTGTGTGTACCTCAGTTTCTCCAGTGTACAGTGTGGATTCTTCAGTCCATCAGAGAGCAGCTTCACTTCTGAATACTGCAGTTTATTGTCACTCAGGTCCAGTTCTCTCAGACTGGAGGAGTTTGTGCTGAGAACTGAGGACAGAAATCTACAGCTTTCCTCTGTCAGATTACAGTCACATAGACTGGAAGAGAAATAATGAAGTGTTTGATTTATTTCTCTGACAGTGAACTGGGAGACAGTGATAAATAAAGTGTCTACCTGAACACAAGGTTCTAATATCAGGATAAAAATAGAAAATGAACATCTGTGTATAAACTTGGACTGCTCTTGGACAGATCCAATATCAGAACACCGATCTCAAACACACAAACACAGCCATAATCCAGCTAAAGTTGAAGATGTAACAGAAATATCAGTGTGTTTGTGTCACACACACAAATCAGAGGATAGGACACAACAGAATTAGCTATTACAACCCACCAAGACCGAGACCATCATCAACTGAAACATTTGTAGAAGTAATACATTTTGTAACATTATTGATGATCTGAATCCACTGTGAGTTTGTCATAATAAATCAGATATCACAATAAAACAGCCTTGTGTTATGTTCCATAAATATTAATGGAATAATTCTCATTATAATCAACAACAACAAGGTTGTTCACACTAGACATCATGTCGTGACAGTTGTGACAGAGTTTCACTTGTAAAAATGTTTTCATGTTCTCTTGTCTGTACTACAGTGGCATGTTACAATCTCACAATGAACGATGTGTATATGTTTTAATCAGTTATATCAGTTTAATCAGCCATTTGATTTATTATAACCTTTATTTTACCAGGAATGAAGCACATTGAGATTAAAAATCTCTTTTACAAGAGCGTCCTGGCCAAGACTAACAGATGCAAGCACGTTTGAGTTTAACAAATAACATCCAACAATACATACACACACACACAAGCAAATCCATCAAATTTCAATATTAATAAAAAACTAATTAAAACACCTACAGCCTGAAGTTTCATTCTCCATTTTTTTAAAAAAAAAATGTCCAACGTGTCCTCAGATTTAATGCACTTTGCAAACAATTCCAGGCAGAGGGAGCAGCTAATTTAAATGCCTTGTTTCCACATTCAGTACGTACCACTGGAACAGAAAGTAAAAATAATTCTTGTGACCTGAGGCTATAGCTACAAGCATACTTTTTACAGATGTATGTACAAAGATATGATGGAAGTAAACCCAGGATAGATTTATATATAAAAACATGCCAGTGTTTTTGTCTTCGGATGGAGAGCGCAGACCAGCCAACCCGAGCATACAACACACAGTGATGAGTGAGGGTTTTAAGATTTGTTATAAACCTCAATGCACCATGATAAACAGTATCAATAGCATGTAAACACTGTGAAGATGCATGCATATATATATATAACATCACCGTAATCCAGTACAGACATAAAAGTCGCTTCAACAAGCCTCTTTTTTGCCTCAAAGGAAAGATAGGATTTGATTCTAAAATAAAAACCCAATTTCACTTTCAATCTTTTCACCAGTTGCTCGACATAAGGGCCAAAGGAGAGAGCGTCATCAATTAAAATCCCCAGATACCTATACTGAGACACAAACTCAATTTCTGAACCTTGAGACGTAGTAATAGGCAGAAGGTTATTCTTTGAGATTGGTTTGGATTTAGAAAACATGAATTTTGTTTTATCAACATTTAAAACTAATTTTAATTCAAACAAATTACACTGAACAATATCAAATGAAAACTGTAACTGCGAAAGAGCCTGATTGGGTGTGGATGCAGAACTATAAATAACTGTATCATCTGCATAATAATGAAACTTTACATTATGGACATTATGATCAATATTATTTATATATATAGTAAATAGAAGTGGTCCAAGGACTGACCCCTGTGGAACACCTTTAGTAACATTGAGTGAGTCTTTGTATCAGTGTCATGATGCTGGACAAGGGCAAGTGAGGATCCAAGTGCAGTCATTCATTTAATGGTCAAAAACAAGAACCAGGAACACCAAAAACAGGAAAACAGACAGACAGGCAAAACTAGGCAAAAACAGGGCTAACAGGAAACAAAACATAGCTGAGGCAAAACTAGGCAGAAACAGAGCTCACAGGAAACAGAACTATAGACAGGCAGAACTATAGACAGGCAGAACTATAGACAGGCAGAACTATAGACAGGCAGAACTATAGACAGGCAGAACTATAGACAGGCAGAACTATAGACAGGCAGAACTATAGACAGGCAGAACTATAGACAGGCAGAACTATAGACAGGCAGAACTATAGACAGGCAGAACATATAGACAATGACTAGCAACAGGGAAGTGAGCAAACAGAGCATATATAGCTGACAGGAACCAATAACAAAGCAGAGACAATCAGAGACAAAGACAACACACATGAGGGGATGAATGAGTTCAATCAGTGTCCGTGGGAACAAATGAGTGGGCGGAGCAAACAATTAACAAGAGGGAAAGACAGCAGACAGAAACAGGGCAAAAGCACAGACAGACTCATTACAATCAGTATAGTATGATCCACAATATCAAATGCTTTTGATAGATCAATGAATAAAGCAGCACAGTGTTCCTTATTATCAACAGATTCAATAAAATCATTTAAAACCTTTAAGGCTGCCGTAGTTGTGCTATGTTGTTTTCTAAAACCAGATTGAAAATCAGACATGATATTATTAAAAGACAAAAATTCTTTTAATTGATTGTTGACAAATGTTTCGAGGACTTTGGCCAAAACTGACAGTTTGGAAATTCAAAAGCTGAATTCCATATAAGTGGAATTTCATTCAAGTCAAGTGACAGGTTAAAAATATAAGACAGAGGTGGGGCAATAAAATCAGCTGCTAGCTTTAAAAAGTAGGGTTCTAAATTATCAGGACCTGCCGATTTCGAAGCATCTAAAGATTTAAGGGCTTTGCACACTTCAGAGACTGCAATTGGTGAAAAGTTGAAAGATTGACTAGACAATACGCTCTCTGACTGAACAGTCAAAGGGTTCACATGAGCATCATTAACTGAATCAAACAAAAAACCAGAAGCTATGAAGTGTTCATTAAAACAATTAAGCATATTTACTTTATCAATGATTATATCAGAGCCCTTATTGATACAATAAAACATCATTTGATTAATAAAACATCATTTGATCAATTAAGGTTTGTGGATGATGGATGGCTGGACGGATGATTGGATGAATGGACTAATGGATAGATTAATGGTCGGATGAGTGTACTTTTTAGAATATAAAGAGAGAGCGAGGGAAGCACAAGTGTTAGAGGTTTTATAGATTTTACAGAACATCGAATTGCTTTACACCATTGATTAAAGTTAACCTCATTAACTCCATTAATTTAGGCTGTTGAGAGTTCAATGTACTGTAGATTATATCTATAAAGGACAGAGTCCATGATATAATACAGAGATCAAGAGAGCGAGATAATTAAAATAAACCAGCATTTAACCAGTTAAACATACATCTGATATTTTACTTGGACAAGCTGTTTAAGGAGGCAGAAGAAAAAAAAAAAAAACATTTGTTATCTGTTTATGAACTCAAGCAAAGCGAACACGCATAATAAAAAGACACAAATACAAACTCCGATATGAACGTAAGAGCTGCATGAAACCGGGCAAAGAGCTGCATGCGGCTCGGGAGCCGCGGGTTGACCACCCCCGTGTAAACTAAGCAATAATTTGTAAGATAGATAAACCAGTGGAATAAACTTACATACAGTGAAACAGAGTACAATGGAACGACCAAAATAAACCTTAATATATGTGTGTGTGTGTGTGTGTGTGTGTACCTCAGTTTCTCCAGTGTACAGTGTGGATTCTTCAGTTCATCAGAAAGCAGCTTCACTCCTGAATCCTGCAGTTTATTGTGACTCAGGTCCAGTTCTCTCAGACAGGAGGTGTTTGAGCTGAGAACTGAGAACAGAACTCTACAGCTTTCCTCTGTCAGATTACACCCACACAGACTGGAAGAGAAGTGTTTGATTTATTTCTCTGATTGTGAAATCAGGTGTTTCCATCAGTGAGAAATAAAGTGTCTGTTCTTATGTCAGGATAAAAATATAAAATGAACAGTCTGTGTATAAACATGGACTGCTCTTGGACAGATCCATGTGTCTCAGCTCATATGAGACGATGTATTTAACTTTCTGAAACAAATTTCCATGTGCTGACTCATATTTCTGGTTCACTGAAGTCCCTCCTGTGTCATTGGTTGGACCTGTTGAAGGAATTCACCTCTTACTGAATGAGAGCAGTACTGATTCTGTACAAATTGGGACATGTGGTTCAGTCTGAACTGAAGGATATGATGGAACAAACAGATCATTCATTCAGTTCATATGTGAGTCTTCAACAAGAGGAGAAGGGGCAGAGTCATGCTATGAAGAGACTGTAGCACTTTGGAGAAGTTTTATATCTGTGTATCTGTGCATTCATCTACAATCTTGTAAATATTCCCCCTTACTTGAGTGTGAATGAGAGAGGTAGTCCTACTGATTCTGAACAAACTGGTAATTGTTGTTCATGAATGATCTCTGTGAACAAACGAGAATCTGCTGACTCACTGATGTGGTTCCTTCAATTCAGCACAAGAAGAGAAACAGGGTGGAGCAGTGCATTTAAAAACTATGTAGCACTAAGACAAGCCTTATATGTTGTTGTGTTCTTCACAGCTTAATCCACTATACATGAATGTGTAACAATGACTGATGGATATTTTTTAAACCATTGTTCCGCTGAAAACTACTTCATACATGATAAGTTAAAATGTCTCTTTTACTACATTACATTCATATCCTCATTTGTGATCATTCTCTCAAAACTAACCTGAAACTAGACTGAAATATCTTCAAAATAAATACACATGAACTTTTTTTATGTACTGTGTGAATGAAACAATGACTTATTCAAAATATCTAAAAAGACACTCATTGGAGTGGTTTAATGATATAATTTACAGAAAGAGTCACTGAATGAATCGATGAACGAATCGGAACGGATCTTTTTGGTGAACAGAATCAAATGATGTGAGTCACTGGGATGAATGGAAATGAGCAGCTCAAGTTTTGGACTGAGTTGGAGCTTTGGGGAAAACATCATCATATAATACCATTTCTGTACAAGTCCAAGTTTATCAGAGCTTTTTATCTCTTAATGATCTTCTTAATGTTCTACTATCTGTTTGACTTTTTATGTCTAATGAGTAATATTGTGCTGCTGTTATTTAACACATTTTATCATATTTAATAAATATTGTATATTATTTATATTACAATATTTTTCTATTGTAAAGCATGTTTGAAGTTTGAGTTTAGTTATGATGATTATAATTATTATGTAAAAGGAATTAAGATATTTAAAGTTTGTGTGTGAGGGCAGCTTCACTCCTGAATCCTGCAGTTTATTGTTACTCAGGTCCAGTTCTCTCAGACTGGAGGAGTTTGAGCTGAGAACTGAGGACAGAACTCTACAGCTTTCCTCTGTTAGATTACAGAGACACAGACTGGAGGTGAAATGATGAAATAGAACACTGATCTCAAACACACAAACACAGCCATAATACAGCTAAAGTTGAAGATATAACAAACAAATCAGAGGACAGGACACCACATCAGCACATTTACAGTCTTTCTACACTCCACAATCCGTGTCCATGAAATATAGAGCTGTACACTACCAGTTAATAACATGACAATACTAGTCATACTTTACAGGCCGTTATATGTTGGATTTCACAGAGACCTAAAACAGTGGGTGTGTGTTGTTCTCTGTGCTCATACAGGTACAAATCTGTCACCTCCAGACCTCTGATTTTACACACACACTGGTTCAGGTGTTTGGTGTGGACCTGAGTACAGCTCGAGTGTTCACATACGTCCAAACAGATAAAAATTAAAGGGAAAGTTTGATCTAAACTCATATTCCATTTTATAGAACATACAGATACAAAATCTATCATCTATCATAATGTAAATAAAGGATATTACAAAGAACATTGTACTGTTTATTACAGATGTCACTGTTATAATTTCATCACAACTTAGTGAACCCTTCTTTCTCAACAGAGTAAATGGGATCATGTCTTTCATGCCTCCACAACTGAGAAGTGAACGTGGGATTTTCTTCTCAAATCTGAGCTCCTTCCCTGTTTACAGAGTGACGTCACATCAGCATGACTGCACACAGCATCAGAAAGTCATTCTTACCTTTAAATGAGTTACATTGTATATCGTCACTGTCGGGTGGAATCCTCATATCTCCAAAACCGGTATTTTTCAGGAAATGAAAAAAACGCCGTACCTTATCTGCAGTGCACAGGGTTTAGTCCGGGTTGCAGGGGATTGTCTTGCGCTAAATTCCTGTCCTCAGACGAGCACCAGAACTAGCGGGGGTCAAGATTTTTTTTCTTTGAGCCCAGTGTTTTGAAGACATTTACCTCAGAAGATGTGTTGATTCGTTGCGACTCTTATTAAGGAGAAATATGCCGTGAAGCTCTCCCGCAGAGTGAGGAAGAAGTGGACAGTTGAAGTGTCCAATGGAGTTATGAGATTTGCGCTCAAGCTATTTTCAAGACTTTAGATTGGTTAATAACTAGTAAAAATAACAGACCGACGTGGGGACTGACCAATAGCATTGATATGTGAAAAAAAATATGAAATTGACCAAATTTGGACATACGAGGTTTCCGCCCGACAGTGACGATATACACATGTATTAGCTTTAGATGAATCAACATACAGACATATTCGTTTGTTAAATCTAAAACACTGACTATACACATAGCACAATGTTGTGCAACAAAAATATAGATTCACTAAAGCTGCTTATAAATACAAACACAGTCCGAGCAGCTTAAAATCTCCAAAATCCACAGAAAGGTTTGAAAGAAAAAACCTGACGTCTCTTCAATAGTAACAGTGATAAATCTGACCAACCATCACGTGCAACCATCTTTGTGTTCACCGTCTGTTTTTACACATCCACCATCTTCTGATGCAGTGAACCAGACAAAAAAAAACGTGTCTATAATTCAATCACAACAGATTAACAAAAATCACGATCCAAGAACAAGAAAGTGATCGGTCATTAACAGTTTGGTGTCTTTGTCGAGCTCCAAGTAGAACAAAACAGGACTTTATAATAACAGTGATCACGACACTACACTCAACTGTGACTATTTATTCATCCTGTCTCTTTTTACCTGCTTGCACACTTCCCCGTCAAAGAACCCCAACAAAATAGAAATCTTCATATAAAAAGTCACATTTTAAAATCCATCCTCTACAAACAGTTCAGTGTCAGAGAAAGAAAATATTCATCACTCATCTGAGTTTGCTGCCTAGCTTGTTTATAACAAAATAAGAAGATAAAAGTGAACATTTTCCCACTTTCCCGTCGAATGTGTCGAGGTCCAAAATGATGATTGATGTTTTATTTACCACAAGCTCAGTCCTTGGTAAAGTTTAGGAGTAGTGCAGACTGAAGGAGACTTTTGCTTTTCCTTCGTATTGGGTTAAATTTTTAAAAAGCAGGATTTAAATATGAAATTAATATCAACATATAAATAAACATGTACAATTTTGATTTACTTTTTATATTTTCTATCCATATTGATTGCATTTTGTCAGTTTTATGTTTTTCTCATCTGTGAGAGTTCTGTTAAATGTCACTTTCAAAATAAACAGAAAAGAAAAAGTCTTTGGTGTTTAGATCAGAAATGTCTTTAGTTCTTAAATATGTGCAGTTATTTTGTATAGATTTATTTTCATAAATGTTATAGAACACTTAATTTGTCATGATTCATATATAAAAGATATAAAATGACTCATATCATGTTATAAGATTTTGTCCATGTGGCCCAGCCCTCAGTTCAGATATAACATGTTAGTGGAAAAAGTGAAACAATCTTCTGTAAAAGTACCAGAGGTTTGTTTAAAGATGATTAGAGTAACTATTAACAAACATTAATCCAAACAGTGCAGTTTAGTGTTACATTAAAATAACAAACCATGCAGTAATACATTTAGAAATAAAAATACTCACTCAGCTTTTCTGGAGGCTTTGACCACTGGCAGCAGCCTCAGAAGACATTCATCTGATGGATCATATTTACTCAAATCAAACTCATCCAGCTCCTGTACTGAGTTCAGTAACACAAACACCAGAGCTGACCACTGAGCAGGAGAGAGTCTGGTTCCTCTGAAACGTCTGTCACCTCCTCTGTTCAGATAAGTTTGTACCTCCTGCACTAGAGAATGATCATTCAGTTCAATCAGACAGTGGAACAGATTGATAGATTTCTCTGGAGATGGATTCTCCCTGATCTTCTCCTTGACGTACTCCACTGTTTCCTGTTTGCTGTGAGATCTGCTTCCTGTCTGTGGCATTAAGCCTCGTAAGAGAGTCTGATTGGATTCAAGTGAGAGACCCAGAAGGAAGCGGAGGAACAGGTCCAGGTGTCCGTTCTCACTCTGTAAGGCCTTGTCCACTGCATTCCTGAGGAGATCAGACATGTTTGACTTCCTGAAAAGATCAGACTGATCAGAGGTTTGATGTTCTGTTACGTTTCTGCTGATAAAGGAGAGAAACATGTATAAAGCAGCCAGAAACTCCTGAACACTCAGATGTACGAAGCTGAACACCTTCCCCAGGTGAAGCCCAAACTCCTCTCTGAAGATCTGGGTACACACTCCTGAGTACACTGACACTTCTCTGACATTGATGCCACATTCTCTCAGGTCTTCCTCATAGAAGATCAGGTTTCCTTTCTCCAGCTGGTGGAAAGCCAATTTTCCCAGTGCCATGATACTTTCTCTGGTCTGCTGAGGATCAGGGTCACATTTCTGATGGTACTTTTGGTCCTTGTGTTTGATCTGAAAGATCAGGAAGTGTGTGAACATTTGAGTCAGAGTCTTGGGGATCTCTCCACTCTCTGCTTCACCCAACATTCTCTCTAAAACAGTGGCTGAGATCCAGCAAAAGACTGGCATGTGGCACATGATGTAGAGGCTTCTTGAAGATTTCAGGTGTCTGATGATTTTATTGGCCAGGCTCTGATCACTGAACCTCTTCCTGAAGTACTCCTCTTTCTGAGGATCACTGAACCCTCGTACCTCTGTTACCTGGTCTACATACTCAGGAGGGATCTGAATGGCTGCTCCTGGTCTTGTGGTTATCCAGAGGAGAGCAGAGGGAAGCAGATTCCCCTTGATGAGGTTCGTCAGCAGCACATCCATTGAGGCTGAATCTGTCACATCACACAATCTCTCATTCTTCTGGAAATTTAGAGGAAGTCGACACTCATCCAGACCATCAAAGATCAACACCACTTTGTAGGAGTCACAGTTTATTGATGCTAGTTTTTTTGTTTCTTTGAAAAAATGATGAAGAAGATTCATCAAACTGAGATTTTGCTGCTTCATCAGATTCAGCTCTCTAAAGGGAAGTGGAAACATGAAGAAGACGTCCTGATTTGCTGTTCCTTCAGCCCAGTCCAGAATGAACTTCTGCACAGAGACTGTTTTTCCAATTCCAGCAACTCCTTTAGTCAGCACAGTTCTGATGGACTTGTCTTTAAAAAGATCATTACATTTGATGGGTTTCTCCTGTGTTGTTGGTCTCCTGGACACTGTCTCAATCTGACTCACCTCATGTTCATTATTAACATCTCCACTCCAACCCTCTGTGATGTAGAGCTCTGTGTAGATCTCATTCAGAAGTACTGAGCTTCCATGCTGTGAGATTCCTTCATTAATTCTTTTAAACTTCTCTCTCAGCTTGGACTTCAACTTTGTCTGATACACAGAACCTACAGACTCTATAGAGGCAAGTTCTAATAAACAAAGTAATAACATGTTTTAATGCAGAATCACTGAGCACAATATAAAATGTAAATTTATTTCAGTTGCTGCTGTTCCTTCCTGATTGATGTATTAAATATTACTGAAAGAACAGGACTATTGTACAATGTAACCACAAGCTGGACCATGAACAGAACAGAAAAGCAGCAGATGTACATGATACTAAAATTAAATATAAAACTAAAAGTGTTCATATCTAAAACTATTTCCTCTCTCTAAAGTGAACCTGATGGAATAAAGTCATGACTCAGAGCTCTTACTGTTGTGCAGTGTGTTAGCGAGATCTGTGTGGTTCATGTTCTTCAGGACATGCAGTGTGATCTTCAGCGCTCCCTCTCTGACACTGTGCAGATCCTCCTCATCCTCCACCTCCCTCTCAGTGCATGCTTGGTAATCTGGACTCAGGAGCTTCCTAAACCTCTTCAGCTCATTCTTTATCAGAGTGATGACTTTGTGTTCCAGCTCCTGGTTAGAAACACACAGGAACAGATCTAAATATTATCATGTTACTGTCACAACCAGGGAAGGAAGGAGACGGACCCGTACACAGGATAGCTTCAAATGAATGGGGTTTAATAAATGATAAAGTTAAAGACAATAAAAAAGGATGAGGACTAAACTAATACAAATGACAAAACCTAACCTTGACCAATTGGGAACAGGTGTGGAGACAGGGAGGAGCAGACGAAGGTGGGGCAGACACGTGACACCAACAATAACAATAACAACAGCACATGGCCGAAAGTCCGCGCTGATCCCTGACAGTACCCCACCCCTTGAGGTGCGGCTCCCGAAGCGCCAAATCCTGACAAGGTCCGGGGGGGGAGGCACATGGAGAAGGCAGATGGGGGGAACAAGGACCACGGCGAAGGCAGGTGAGGGGAGCAAGGACCACGGCGAGGCCGGTGGGGGGAGCAAGGACCATGGCGAGGTAGGAAAATGGGAGATAAGGCACACGGCGAGGCAGGTGGGGGAGCAGGGCGCAGCCAGAGAGGGCCGAGTGAAGTCCACAGCCGAGCTGTAGGGCCGAGTGATGTCCACCGCCGAGCTGAAGGGTCGAGCGATGTCCATCGCCAAGCTGAAGGGCCGAGCGATGTCCACAGTCGAGCTGACGTGCCGAGCAGCGTCCCCCGACGCACCGCGGTCAAACCCTCGCCTCGACGAACTGAGGAAAAGGGAGGGATGGTGGGAAGGATCTTCCGCCACAGGCCTGCAACACCCCCCGCGGATGAAGTGAGGTGACATCCTCCTGGGCAGAACCGGAAATGGAGCAGCGTCCCTCACCGGAGCAAAGTGCGGGGCGATGCCGCAGGGCACCGGAAAAAAAGGTCCAAGAAGACTGACGGAACAGTCCGGGGGGAGACGATGATTAAAATAGATCCAGGAAGACTGACAGAACAGTTACATGTTAGGGGGGATAACGACAAAAAAAAGCCGGCAATCTATCTGGAAGCTATCCTGCTGGGTCCATATTTGGGGCGGATTCATTCTGTCACAACCAGGGAAGGAAGGAGATGGACCCATACACAGGATAGCTTCAAATGAATGGGGATTAATAAATTATTAAGACAAAGACAATAAAAAAGGACGAGGATTGAACTAATAAAATGACGAAACCTTACCTTGGCAACATGTAACCAATGAATCCGTGCTGCCATCGGCAACGTGGCTCAAATTTATACAAAAAGACAATGAGACACAATTGGGAATAGGTGTAGAGAAGGAGGAGCAGACGAAGGCGGGGCAGACACGTGACAACACCAATAACAACAGCACATGGCCGAAAGTCTGCGCTGATCCCTGACAGTTACAGAGTGAGAGATGCTTTCATTTTATGAAAAGAAGAAAGGGCACTCTTTATTACCACAGTTATAAAGAGTAGAATTCTATCTGATTACACATAATGCTGCTGTACATCATTAAATAACACGGTAAAAAAACATATATTACACACTTAATAAAACAACACCTTGAATATATAGTCCAGCTGATTTCTGCTGATGTTTGATTTCTTCTTTTGTGGTCTGTGAACAAACAAAACACATCATGTGATATGGACTATATGTATTCATAGCTGCACAAATCACACACTAATGTAGAGCCCTGCTAAAATTAGGGCCTAATAATTATTTAGTTTGTTTTTTTCTTTTTCAATAAATAGTTTAAAAATGTATTACTTTCAAACAGGAAATAACTAAGACAATGTTGTTATAAAGAAAGATGTGTGTTGTTGTGTTAACCAATGAGGTAGTTTTCTCACTGACCTCGGGAGGTCAGAGGGCGGAGTGCGAGGGAAGAAGGAAGTGGAGTGTGAGGGATGACACGAGGTGGCGGATATACCTGCGCGAATCGCACGGTCCGGGGAAAATCGCACGGAAAAGCGCGAAAACCGAGTTTGCAGACGGGGGAAAAAAAAAGGACACCTAGCAGATAAGAGACTTTGTGAGAGACAAAGGATACCGCAAGTTCTCTTCATCTCAGTGCTTAACGGTTTGCAACGCGAATACTCGTGTGCAGTGCGTGAGAACCGGAGAAACTAAGGCTACACAATTCGGCAGGAGAGACCGGAGGCCTCGTGGAGACTTCTACTGCATCTTTTCCTTGTTTACATCGTTGGCTAGTGGATGTTTCCCTTTTGAGTTTCCCTGTTCCGTTGGATTGCGTGAGTACTACAGTATAAAGTGTTCATACGTTCACCTGAGCTCCAACGAAGTGCACCACCGAGACATTTAAAATCCCAGCTGGGTAACATTACATTTGGGGGGGATTTTGGTTTGTTTTATTTACACTTGTTTGAGAGAATAAATGTCTGTTTATTGTTTCTACAATTTAATCTTCTGTGTTGTTTTGTTTAAAGAAAGAGATTAGACTGTTATGTGACTTGAGATACGTTTTTGAAGTGTGGTACAAATACCTTCATTATTATTATTGGTTATCATTAATTATTGTGATTGATAGAGGAGAACAATTAAAGGAACACTGAAGTCTGAAGCCCGAGGTTAAATACAGCAGTTTGAGTAACTTTGGTGATATACATATCACACCTTCGGTAAATTTTAGATGTGCCTCTCACGTATAAAGTTATATCCCTAGACAGATTTGAGCCAGTTAATCAGTGAGAGGGCTACATTTGTGGGGGCTCGTCCGGGATTCAGATCACTGTTTTTTTTTATTTCTCTTCTATCTTGGTATATTATTTGGAGGGCAGATCCTGTAAAGTCACAGGTTGTTTGATGCATGGAATCTTCTTTTGTTGATTTAGATGGTTAAGACATTTAAGGCTGAGCAGTTATTATTCATCCAAATACTATATAAAGGCACAGATGAGCAACATGGAGGTAAATAAAGTCATTGCATGGTGTAGTGAAACAGATGTTCAGCTTGAGAACGCACTTATTTTGAGCAACGTACCTTCGGACTGTGATGATATGATAGTGTACAAGGTGCTTGATAAAGTTCCAGGTATGTGTAAATTGCAAGGTGCGTGGTCGTCGTTCTGATCCGGGTGAGCAGCAGCATTTTGTTTTAATTGAAACTGCTAGGAAAGTTTCTGAGATACCTATTCCTGCTGAAATTGGAGGATCTGATGTAGGTGCCTGGTATACCCAGATCGTAAATGTCACAACTCAAACACCTGAACAAAATAGGGGGGATGAGTTTCAAACTAAACTGTTCTCATTCCTAGAGAAAGAGGGTAAATCTTTAGCTGATGTTCAGAGTATGGTTTCTCCTTCACTTAGCCTGAGCACTGAGCTTGTTGGTGCCATTAACTCCTTGGTTCAGAAGTGTAATGTGGCTACACCTGCTGAGGGTCCAAGCTATAGGAAACTGCGTACATTTTCTGGGGTGACACCTACACCCAGTGGTGAGGATGAGTATGAAGCATGGGCTGAACAGACCACTCACATTCTTGAAGAGTGGCGGTGTTCTGACAACATTAAGAAACAAAGACTTGTTGAGTGTCTTAGGGGTCCTGCAGCCGATATAGTGAGGTTTGAAAAGGTTGCGAATCCAACAGCTTCCTCTGGTGATTATCTCAGTGCATTAGAGACAGCATTTGGTACCACAGAAAGTGCTGCAGATCTTATGGTGCGGTTTAGGAGTACTTTTCAGAACGAGGGTGAAAAACTCTCAGCATACATATTGAGGTTGGATAAATTGCTGCACAGTGTGTTACGCAAAAGAGGCATTAATCTCTCTGAAATGAATCAGCTTCGTATGCAGCAGATAATCAGAGGAGCACTTCCAACTGACATGGTAGCTTTACGGTTCAGGATGACACACAAGCTATGTAACCCACTTTCTTTCACAGATCTTTTGAAAGAGGTCAGAGAGGAAGAGAATATGATGCACAGCAGAACCTCAGTTCAGGCCAATGTTGCTTTGTCTGCTGCGTCCTCTGTCAAGAGTGAGACCTCTGTTAAAACAAATCCTACTGAGTCTGAGGTTGAGAGACTAAAGAAGGAAGTTAGGGGGTTAAAGAGTGAGATGTCTCGTCTATTGACTGCAACAACTGAAACTGTAACTCATGGGTCTTCTGAAAGTCATAGCTTAGCAACTGGTGAGAGACGATCAACAAACAGAGCCAGGGGTAGCATAAGCTATTTCTGCTATAGGTGTGGTGAAGAAGGGCACCTAAAGCGGGATTGTGTGAATGAGGAAAATTTGAGAAAAGTGAATGAACGGCTCATAAAACTCAAACGGCAGTCGGGAAACTTCCCTGGGGCTCGGTAGAGGAACGGGCTGATGCTCCGGGTAAGACACGTTCCAACAAGTGCAAACAAGTAACAATAGGAAAGGCTGTTCTCCCAGCAGGGCTAGTTGGTCCTAGCTCGATCCTTCCCATTCAGATAGAAGGAGTTTATGCCAGAGCCTTGCTTGACAGTGGTTCACAAGTCACTCTTCTATACAGATCCTTTTATAACAAGTATCTTAAGCATTTGCCCTTAACACCAATTGAGAATTTGGAAATATGGGGTTTAAGTTCCCAGCAGTATCCATATGATGGCTGTGTGTCGCTAAGGCTTGAATTTCCAGGGTCTGTAGCTGGAGTGGTTGAAACCATTGATGCGCTCGTATTGGTTTGTCCTGATCCTGCCGTGAGAGGTGAAGTTAATATTTTGGTGGGAACAAACGGTGGGTGAAAAGACTTGTCGAGGCATGTAAGGAGAAAATGGGGAATGATTTTCTTCATACCTTGACAGTACATCCAGAAATCAAAGATGCATATGAACGGGTCATTGCCAGTGCTGATGTTAAAGTTGACGACAGTCAAGGTACTGTGTGGTTTCCGGGGTTTAAGCCTGTGAAAATCTGTCCAGGGGAAAGTAGGCGAATTAGGGGAATCTTAAGATATCCAGGAGAACTTGCTGCTAAAACAGTCTTGGTGGATCAGCCCGAAGAGTTCTGGTTTCCAGAAGAGCTATTGGTAAGGGCAGAAGTGCAACCTGCTGCGGCTGCACACTCCAAAAGAATTGGGGTCACAGTCAGAAATGTCTCCGCTCGCCCTGTCACTTTGAAACGAGGTATGCGCATTGCTAATGTGTTTCCGGTTGATGTTGTGCGTTCTGTTTCTCCATCTAAAGGAAGTAGCACTGAAACAGGGTTGACCTTGGACTCCTTTGAATTTGGTGATTCCCCGGTACCTGAGGAGTGGAAAAGAAAGCTGACTAAAGAGATGCTAAAAAGGAAAGATGTTTTCTCCTGTAGTGAGTTTGATGTAGGTTGTTCGAAAAGCACCCAACACAACATTAGGGTTAATGATGAGAGACCTTTTCGTGAAAGATCAAGACGACTCGCTCCAGCTGACATTGAGGATGTCAGACAACAATTGGAGAAGTTAAAGGATGCTGGTATTATCTCTGAGTCCCGCAGTCCTTACGCCTCGCCAATTGTGGTAGTTAGGAAAAAGAACGGGCAGATAAGGATGTGCGTGGACTACAGAACCCTGAATCGTCGCACCATCCCAGATCAATACACAGTCCCCAGAATTGAAGATGCTCTGGCCTGTCTGAATGGAAGTCAATGGTTCAGTGTATTAGATCTCAGAAGTGGGTATTATCAGATTCCACTGTGTGAAGCTGACAAAGAAAAGACAGCTTTTATTTGTCCAGTGGGGTTCTACCAATTTGAGAGGATGCCTCAGGGCATTTCCGGGGCTCCTGCGACCTTTCAAAGGGTCATGGAAAAGACGGTTGGTGATATGAACCTGTTGGAAGTGTTGGTATATTTGGATGACATCATCATTTTTGGAAAGACCCTGGAGGAACATGAGCAACGACTTCTCAAGGTGCTGGACCGTTTGAAAAGTGAAGGACTCAAATTGTCATTAGATAAGTGTATCTTCTGTCAGCCTTCTGTTACTTACGTTGGTCACATTGTCTCTCAGGAAGGGGTGTCAACTGATCCCTCTAAGATAGAGGCAGTAAAGTCTTGGCCTAGACCACAGAATGTTTCTGAGCTTCGCTCTTTCTTAGGGTTTGGTGGTTATTACAGAAGATTTGTAAAGGACTATTCTAAGGTATCTCACCCGTTGAACCAGTTGCTGCAGGGTTGTTTACCAAACAAAAACCTAAAAAGGGGTAGAACAGAAAATCCTGACAAGGTATTTTACAAAGCATCAGATCCCTTTGGTAATAGGTGGAATGAAAGTTGTGAAGCTGCATTCAGGGAATTGAAGGAAAGGCTCACACAAGCTCCTGTGTTGGCATTCGCAGACCCCAAGCTACCATATGTGTTACATGTAGACGCATGTTGTGAAGGTTTAGGAGGGGTGTTGTATCAAGATCAGGGTCAGGGACTGCGTCCTGTAGCATTTATCAGCAGAAGCCTTACACCATTAGAAAAGAACTATCCTGTGCACAAACTTGAATTTTTGTCTCTAAAATGGGCTGTTGTTGACAAACTACATGATTATCTCTATGGGGCCAAGTTTGAGGTACAGACTGATAATAATCCATTAACATATGTGTTGACCACTGCCAAACTAGACGCTGCAGGGCATAGGTGGTTAGCAGCTTTGTCGTCCTATGATTTCAGTCTGAAATATAGGCCGGGTAACCAAAACATAGATGCGGATGCATTGTCTCGTCGTCCTCACCCAAGAGTGGAAGAAGAGGATAGATGGGCAAACATCTCATCCTCTGGTGTAAAAGGGATGTGCAACCTTCAAGTGTTTGGTAATTCTGGAAATTGCGGGAGCTGTAGCCGGGTTGTTACTTCCTTGGGTGGGTCTCCAAAATCTGTCCCTGTAGCTTACTGTAATCTAGCTACCTTAGACCTTGCTTTTGCTCCTAGGATGAGTTCTTCTGATCTGTCATGCTCTCAGCAGGATGATTCCTGTTTTGGTGAAGTGTGGAAGGCATTTACGGAGAGAGATCCAGGCAGGGTAAATAAGAGCATCCATAAGGACATTCCCCTTGTCATGAGAGAATGGGAAAGGTTAGAGATGGAGGATGGGGTGATGTTTCGTTGCACACAGGTTCCAAATAAACCCAGACGAAAACAGCTGCTTCTGCCGCAGAAATTTCGAGTGACTGTTCTTAAATCGTTGCATGATGACTCTGGGCACTTAGGGTTTGATAAAACCTATGGGTTCGTTAGAGAGAGGTTTTATTGGCCTCGGATGAAGGCCGACGTGGAGCAGTATTGTCAGACATGTGCTCGGTGTGTCCAGAGAAAGACATTGCCTAAAACAGTCGCACCATTATCACACATGACTAGCAGTGGCCCGATGGACTTGGTGTGTATGGATTTTCTATCTCTTGAGCCCGACTCCAGTAACACCAGTAATGTACTCGTCATAACTGATCATTACACCAGATATGTGCAGGCTTTTCCCACCAAGAACCAGAAGGCGTCCACTGTGGCTAAGGTACTGTGGGAAAAGTACTTCATTCACTATGGTCTGCCAAGACGCATGCACTCAGATCAAGGAAGAGATTTTGAGAGTAGGCTCATCCATGAGTTGTTAGATATGTTGGGGGTGGAGAAGTCAAGAACAACTCCATATCATCCCCAGGGGGACCCACAACCAGAGCGGTTTAATCGGACGCTGCTGGACATGTTGGGGACCTTAGACCCGAAACAAAAGCAACATTGGAGCCGACATATTTCCCATCTCGTGCATGTTTATAACTGCAGCCAGAATGAAGCCACAGGTTTCTCTCCATACTTCCTAATGTTCGGACGGGAAGCCAGATTGCCCGTTGATCTAAATTTTGGTGTATCGAGTGATGGTACCTCCATTAAGTCTTACCAGCGGTATGTAAAGAACATGCAGAGAGAATTAAAAGCTGCCTTTCAATTGGCTGAGGCCGCTGCTGAAAAAAAGAATGATGGGAATAAGAGGAGGTATGACCAGAGAATTCATTACTCACATCTCACTCCCGGTGATCGAGTTCTAATTAGGAATTTGGGTCTGCAAGGAAAGCATAAATTGGCAGATAGATGGGGTTCTGTGCCATACATTGTTCAAAGTCAGATGCCGAACCTACCCGTGTTTCGGTTGAAGCCTGAAGTTGGTGATGGGGCGGTTAAGATTCTCCATCGAAATCATCTTCTTCCTATCGGTCAAAAGCTGAGACAGCAGCGTACTGCTGACGTTGTTCAGGAGCCCAAAAGAAGGGTTTTGAGAAAAAAAAGGCAGACAGAGCAAATTAAGAACTTGAGACCTGAGGCTGGTAGTGCTCTTAAGAGACAGGAAGAGCAGAGCAGAGATTTTCAGAGTTCTGATTCAGATAGTGATGACTATGTCTACGAAACTCCGGTACATATGCCTGAAGAACCTTCTCTGGTCCCTGAGAAAGAACTTTGTCAGACAGATGTTAATGTGCATGAGAGTGTTGAGCTGTCTGATGAGATGGTTGAAATTGCTGATGCATCTATAGAGTCTGATCCATTACCTGATAAACCTACTGATGATTTGCAGAATGTAGATGAAGTTTCAGATACCAGTAAGGATGACGATGTTGATGATGTACAAGAGCTCTCAGATGAGCAAATAAGTATAACAAATCCAGGGGTTTCTATTGAAGTAAATGAAGAGAATAGAAGGTCGGAGAGGATAAGAACAGTTCCTAAGCGTTTTACTTATGATACTCTTGGGGAGCCAAACTTTGAGCCTCACATTGCTAAAGTAAAAGCTTCAAGTGCTGTTAGATACTGTTCTACTGTATTTTTGTGGATGAATATGCCTTCATGTAGGAATACCTGTCCAGTTAGACAAACTGTATTTTCTTAAATGTGGTCAAGTCATTACCGGCAGACATAGTTCTCTAGTGACTATACTTATTCTGTGCATATTTTGTGCCTGGGTCTTTTTTTTATTTTTTTTTTTGAAAAAAAAAATGTTAACATGAAAGTATACTAATGTTACAGTGTGTTATGTTAGTAATGTGACATGTATCAGTTTTGTTTCACTATTCCTTAACCTCGTTATGGGGACATAACGAATTGTGGTGGGGGGAGAGTGTAGAGCCCTGCTAAAATTAGGGCCTAATAATTATTTAGTTTGTTTTTTTCTTTTTCAATAAATAGTTTAAAAATGTATTACTTTCAAACAGGAAATAACTAAGACAATGTTGTTATAAAGAAAGATGTGTGTTGTTGTGTTAACCAATGAGGTAGTTTTCTCACTGACCTCGGGAGGTCAGAGGGCGGAGTGCGAGGGAAGAAGGAAGTGGAGTGTGAGGGATGACACGAGGTGGCGGATATACCTGCGCGAATCGCACGGTCCGGGGAAAATCGCACGGAAAAGCGCGAAAACCGAGTTTGCAGACGGGGGAAAAAAAAAGGACACCTAGCAGATAAGAGACTTTGTGAGAGACAAAGGATACCGCAAGTTCTCTTCATCTCAGTGCTTAACGGTTTGCAACGCGAATACTCGTGTGCAGTGCGTGAGAACCGGAGAAACTAAGGCTACACAATTCGGCAGGAGAGACCGGAGGCCTCGTGGAGACTTCTACTGCATCTTTTCCTTGTTTACATCGTTGGCTAGTGGATGTTTCCCTTTTGAGTTTCCCTGTTCCGTTGGATTGCGTGAGTACTACAGTATAAAGTGTTCATATGTTCACCTGAGCTCCAACGAAGTGCACCACCGAGACATTTAAAATCCCAGCTGGGTAACATTACATTTGGGGGGGATTTTGGTTTGTTTTATTTACACTTGTTTGAGAGAATAAATGTCTGTTTATTGTTTCTACAATTTAATCTTCTGTGTTGTTTTGTTTAAAGAAAGAGATTAGACTGTTATGTGACTTGAGATACGTTTTTGAAGTGTGGTACAAATACCTTCATTATTATTATTGGTTATCATTAATTATTGTGATTGATAGAGGAGAACAATTAAAGGAACACTGAAGTCTGAAGCCCGAGGTTAAATACAGCAGTTTGAGTAACTTTGGTGATATACATATCACACCTTCGGTAAATTTTAGATGTGCCTCTCACGTATAAAGTTATATCCCTAGACAGATTTGAGCCAGTTAATCAGTGAGAGGGCTACACTAATAAATACAGAGACAGATATTTAACACTATCCTCTTAACACAATACACTGATTTCAGGACTGATTCCTGACTGACACCAACATGTTTAGAAACAAATGTATGAATAAATGAATAAAATATTTATATTGTCATTAATGTCCCAGGTGTAAATGTTCTTCTGTAGCACCACAGACCCTCCAGCTCAGGGACTGCAGACTGAACTGAACTCTTAAAGCAGTTTTCCTCACTGCCAGTCCGAGAGCTGCAGCACTGCACAGTTTATTTTACTGCTTCAACACCTGATAAAGCTCATGAAGGGCTTCATAATGAGACGAGTGAGTTTGATTACGTGGAACACTGCTGTAAAACACCTCACTGTACTGACCTCACATCAGTAGAACTGTCTCTGTCTCTGAAGTTATTTGGACATCCCATTGACTCGTCACTCTTCATGGACACACAGCTGGGTTCTGGTGAGTCTGATCTCTTTCCCTCCATCATTCTAGTATTACAACAGAAATATCAGCAATAATTAATACTCTGCTGTCTCAGCACTGTTAAACAATGTGTTCATCATTAAACAACAATAATTCCATCTTTTTAATTCAGATCCAGTCTGTAAACTTATTCAAACAGGAGACAGGCCTCATAACTCAGGAATTACACTGATATCAGGAGTCCCAATCACAGCAAACTGACTCAGGTGGGTCTTTAAGCCTGTAGAGTTCACTGACTCAAAGCTCTGCTGCTCTTATGCTCCACATTACACAGTCTTTTTTACTCTTCTCTCAGTGAATGATTTGTCTAAACTGTTCTTAGATCAGATCAGTGATATATTCACTGCTATTTAACACCTTAAAGCAAAGTTGAGTTCCTCTGTTAACTAGTGAGTGTTTAGAGATACAGATGTGTTCCCATGAGACGGTGTGTATTTATTGCTGGTGAATGTAAAAGTGTCACCTCTCGTCTTTCTGTGAGTCCTGTTTTCCAGACACACTCATGTTGAACGTCATGTCTCCTTCTCCAGATTACAGCAGGACACACGTTTACTTCACTCCAACATCGGTGTGTTAAATTAAACCCTGAATCAGCAGAGTTCACTTACAGGAAATAGTCACGCTATCAAGTTATAAAACAACCTGTGTACATTAAAACTTCAGTACAAACCCACACTCTTCTGCATCTAGTGTCACTTCAGTGTGTTTATATATTAGAGCTTTAGATACTCACTGTGTTTTTACTCCTGAAATCTTTTATGTTTCACTTCACACAAAATGGAGCTGCTGACTTTCACTTTTACTGACACTGGTCTAACTGATTTTTCTGGTTTATGCTGAAGTGTATGTACTGTATGTGTGTGTGTGTGTGTGTGTGTGTGTGTTTCATTTCTGTTTATTTATCTTTTCACAGACATTTTTAGGGATTTTTTATTATGAGCAGGAGATAGAATCCAATTCTCAGCTGGTGAATGAGAATCATAGCTGATGTATCATGTGCACAGACATTCAGTAAGAAATAATGTGAGGTCTCATGATGTTCATGCTGCATTTTAAGTTAGTGATGTGCTTTTTTTTATTATTGGTCAGTGCTGTTATCAGTGTCATATGACATGATACAGAAACACTTAGTAAATCTCAATGTGATAAACTGGTTTAATAACAGAATCTGCACTACAACACCTCTGGTAAACGTCTTCATTGTCTACTATTGAGTAATAAACATGTATTCAATAAGGGGACATGTGAATATACTGTGTTGGAATGTTGGAAACAAATGTATATCATGTGATCAGATACTTTATTTAGTTTTTACTCCTGAAATCTTTTATTTTTCACCCGTCACAAAATGGAGCTGTTGACTTTCACTTTTACTGACACTAGTCTAACTGGTTTGTCTGGTTCATGCTGATGTTTGTGTGTGTGTGTGTGTGTGTGTGTGTGTGTGTGTGTGTGTGTGTGTGTGTGTGAGGACTCATAATGTTAGGATTATAGTATATGTGCTGCATTATAAGTTAGTGATGTACTTTTTTATTATTGGTCAGTGCTGTTATCAGTGTCATATGATGTGATACAGAAACACTTAGTAAATCTCATTGTGATAAACTGGTTTAATAACAGAACCTGCACTACAACACCTCTGGGAAACATTATCATTGTCTAATATTGAGTAATAAACATGTATTCAATAAGGGGACATGTGAATATACTGTGTTGGAATGTTGGAAACAAATGTATATCATGTGATCAGATACTTTATTTAGTTTTTACTCCTGAAATCTTTTATTTTTCACCCGTCACAAAATGGAGCTGTTGACTTTCACTTTTACTGACACTAGTCTAACTGGTTTGTCTGGTTCATGCTGATGTTTGTGTGTGTGTGTGTGTGTATGTGTGTGAGGACTCATAATGTGAGGATTATAGTATATGTGTATATGTGCATTATAAGTTAGTGATGTGTTTTTTTTTATTATTGGTCAGTGCTGTTATCAGTGTCATATGATGTGATATAGAAAGACTTTGTAAATCTCATTGTGATAAACTGGTTTAATAACAGAACCTGCACTACAACACCTCTGGGAAACATCATCATGGTCTAATATTGAGTAATAAACATGTATTCAATAAGGGGACATGCGGATATACTATGTTTTTGAAACTTATGTGCATTATGTGATCAGATAATTGGCTCAATAAATTGGATTGGTTAGGGGAATAAATGGAGAATATTTTTAAAAAGAAGTTAAAAAAAGACTTAAATTCTTGATGGAAAACAATAAATGAAATGTTTAGATATTTCAGGACGTTTGAGCAGAGAGGATCTTTAAATAATACTAAAAACCATGAATTATTTTACAAAATAAATGTTTTTGTCATTCTGATATTAGATAATAGATATTAGTTTTTATTGACTGATATAGAGAAATGATTTATGAAGCATTAAAGGAATGCTGAACATTTTACATTAGTAATATTATTAGTGATACACAATCTGGATTTCTTAAAAAATCAGTTAATATACAATAGCATCTATTTTTTTTTTTTTTAGATTTGTTAGATTATTCCTGTTTTATAAAAGGATGGCGATAGAATTTTTTTTTTAATCTTTTGACAGAATTGAAGACATTTTTATTTTACAGGATCTACAATATTTTGGCTGTGATGAAAAATTTATTAATATTATTTCAATATTATATAAACAAATAAAGTGAAATTTTCATTCAGTTACTACAAGGAGATTTAATATTATAAGGGAAATATGCCAAGGAGATTCAAACATTTCAGTCTCTTTCCACACTAATGTGTGTGTATATCGTCGCTGTCGGGCGGAAACCTCCTATGTCCAAATTGTGTCAATTTCATATTTTTCACATATCGATGCTATTGGTCAGTCCCCATGTGGGTCTGTTATTTTTACAAGTTATTAACCAATCTACAGTAAAGTCTTGAAAATAGCTTGAGCGCAAATCTCTTAACTCCATTGGACACTTCAACTGTCTGAGAAATCTCGTAACTCCACCTCTTCTTCACTCCGCGGGAGAGCTGCGCGGCATATTTCTCCTCAAGATTAAGAGTCGCAACAGATTTTAAATATCTATTTATTACTATTTATTACTGCTTATTATATGTGTTCATTGATGTTTTAAAATGTTTCTTATATAATATTCGAATTAAATTGAATGTTTTGGATACCACTATTAAATGATTGTTTTTATTATTATTTTACTGACTTTAAGTCAGCCTACTTATAGACAATGCCTCTTCTTGGCACTGTGCATGGAAAACACTGTTTTTTGGACACTAACAAGTGAAAACAGTTAGGTTAGATACATTTGAGTAGGCCTGTTTTGTTAAAAATTGATAGCTGCAATGCTTCTGTGCAGAAAGAAACCCGTGAGCCACGAAGGTAAGTTTGCGAGCAGATTAGACTAATGTCCACCTATTAGACAGCCTAATCAGCTTATCGTGTTTTGTATTGCATCACTTATAGCTCTTAAACCTTTAAAATAGAGATTAGGAAGATGTAT
Source organism: Tachysurus vachellii (assembly GCF_030014155.1). Lineage (NCBI taxonomy): Eukaryota > Metazoa > Chordata > Actinopteri > Siluriformes > Bagridae > Tachysurus > Tachysurus vachellii. The sequence continues at coordinate 34,733,179 of NC_083462.1, forward strand.
GTAACTACAGTCATTAGCTTTGGTTAACTATTGAAGCCTTTTCTCTTGTCAAAAGGCTCAACGTGACCGCAGACTTTATTGAACACTGCTGGCAGCAGCGACGTCTGTGTCCGTACCGTTTTTATCAATGACAGCATAATCTCGTATCTCCCTGCTCCCAAGTCATAAAGCTTGTATCTCCAGTAAAACGTGACTTTGGGAAAATGTTGTGTTAATGTTGGTACACAATAGTATATGATAGCAATATAAGGTATAATAACAACTTTAACTATACAATGTTTAATAACTCAATATTAAAATATATTTAATAACAAAATATGGCGTTTTTTTAATTTCCTGAAAAATAATGGTTTTGGAGATACAAGGATTCCGACCGACAGCGACGATATGGTATATGTATATGAGAGACAGTGTAATTCCCTCCCCAGACCTACTAAGGTAAGTGAGATGCCCTTCTCCCTCACAGCCCCACAGTAAAACTGCAGATAAAGAAATTAAACACTTTGTTTTTATTATTAATTATTATCTCTGTTGGAGTGATCAATTGCATGAAAGTAGTTAAAATAATTTACAACAAAAAAAAGAATAACCTTTAAATAAACTTTGTCAAAAGAGAGAAAACACCAGTGGACAGAGAGATGACCCCGATGTAGAGACTGATGTTAATCCAACTGCTCTTTCTGAAAGCACAGTTAAACGCTGCACATATATTTTTAGATACTTAGCGGTAATAGAGCTGAAAACCAAAGCGATGGTCCTCGAGCTCCTACTGCACAGAACAGTAACATTTAATCCATTATAAAATAATAAAAAAAATGTTAGTTAATAAAACTCAGATCACTTCAGCATGATGTCCTCTATGTTCACAATAAAGATCAACCAATTTTACATTGGAATGTTACACACAAAAACCGCCGGCCTGAAAAATATGCACATGAGCAGAAATGTGTTTAAGTCACGTCAACATGTCTTTTACAATCATTTAACCCGCCATGGGCAATGCTGAAGTCACTGTTACAATCTGTGCAGCATGCAACATTGTCATTATGTTTATATAAGTTGTATATAAGACAGGGGGACACTTTCTTATTTTTGTCTGTTGTAAAAGGTGTATTATTTTGTGTTTTTTTGGGGGCTCTCTCCCTCTGCCATGGGCCATGATGGTCTAAAATGTGTCTTATTCTGTGTTTTTTTGGGGCTTTCTTTCCATCTGTCACGGGCCACGATGGCGCTCCTGTTTCTAGATACACTGATTAATTCGGTTCGGGAGAAGAGATAAAAGCCCCGCCCACACTGACAATTGATTGGTTGACTTATAGAAACAGGCCAATCAGGATGCTCTCTGTCTTACATACGCTTAATAACGCACACTAGCGCACACACACGCAAGGTCTCTCGCTCCCCTCTCTCCCATGCGCGCTACAAGGTTTGGAGCACAGTCTCTGTCGCGCATGCGCGCTCTTGCTCGCTCTTGCTCGCTCACTCCAAATTCCGGGAGATTTTAACTAATTTGCAGGCATCAGGGAGCCGCTATCAATATGCGGGAGACTCCCTGAACTTCCGGGACACTTGGGATGTCTGATATTGGTATATACGGTAACACATGGTAGTTAACCAAACATTAAGTGGTAAAAACAAACCACAGTGAATATATTTTATAATTCACTTGATAGTATTTACAGTACTGAGGTTCACAATCAATGCAACTCAAACTGTACTGTATACAAGCATATAAAGAACACTTTAATACAATTTAGGAACATTTTAATACAATTCACAACCTGACTGACAGTTTTACTGACAGAACAATGAACACAAACAACTAGTATTTATGCAGGCTTTATGATATTCTGTTACAGGGCTCTTAAGTTTTGAAGACAGGCAAGAGTGACATCTCCAACCCCCCCCCCCCCCCCCCCCACACACACACACAAAAATAAATAAATAAAATAAATAAATAAATAAAAAAAGTGTTTATTCAATTTCCATTCATCAATTTGTGTGTGGCATGGTAGGTGGATTGGCATCTTTGGACAAAGGAAAATTATCCGTAGTGTGTGATTGCGTGAGTGAATGAGAGTGTGTGTGTGTGTGCCCTGCGATGGGTTGGCACTCCGTCCAGGGTGTATCCTGCCTTGATGCCCGATGACGCCTGAGATAGGCACAGGCTCCCCGTGACCCAAGGTAGTTCGGATAAGCGGTAGAAAATGAGTGAGTGAGTGAGTAATTTGTGTGTGTGTGTGTGTGTGTGACAGAGAGAGAGAGAGAGAGAGAGAGAGAGAGAGAGAGAGATTATGACTGGTGTTGTTTATTGTAAGTGTTTGTTGCCTTTTTGGATTCCTTCATCATTTGTAATGTTGCTCCCATTTAAAACAGTTCGGCTCAAGCCCAGCCATTTTTAGGGTCATGATTGAGGACAATGTCCAGTCCCGTCCTGTCCAGAGACAAGCTGTTTCGTGTTGAGGTTTTGTTCAAACCGACCATTGAAAATACCCTCTGGGCATCAGCATTAGAATGTGGAAGCACTAAAACCAAGGCTGTGATCTTTGATAGCCTCCCAAATTGGTTAAATCCAGTCACCTTTGTAAAAAGGAACCGGGGTCTCTATTACTCAGATGTTTTCTGGCACCATCTCAGGGCCCCCAGTTTGAGAACCACTAGCCTAGACTACTTGTTCTGAGCAGGTGTTGTCAGTGAACCGGGGCCCCCTGGCACCATCTCAGGGCACCCAGTTTGAGAACCACTGACCTAGACTACTTGTTCTGAGCAGGTGTTGTCAGTGAACAGGCTGAAAAACTGTTGGCTAAGTTACAGACACTCATGAAAAACTGATGCTGATTATCTGGGAAACATCTGTAACAGCAGTCAAAATGTCCTTGTTTGTGTCAAACAAGTTGTGAATTTGTTGTAACATTACCACAGATCATGACTTAATTTGTGCTCAAAGTGATGCTCGCAGCTCCAGTGGTTTTCTCTGTGGGTGAACGAGGATGATGCTGAACAATTGAACAAAAAAGGATATGCTTTTTTCATTGGTTGTTGCGTTAAATCTTACCCATATACAACAGTGCTATTTTCTGATAGGCTATTGTGTAACCTCTTTTTTTGATTGGCTGATAAGTGTCAGACTAAGAACTCCAGGGGAGATACGCTTGATTCCTGCCCAGTTCCATAGAGACAGCGGTGTGGACACAGACATTTTTGGGCGCTGTGGCATATTAAATATATGATAAATAATAAGTTGCGTGACAAATACAATGTGTGGCGGGAGAGCATGACAAAATACCAAAATGCGTGACTGTCACTCTCAATGCGTGACACTTGACAGCCCTGCTTTTAATTACCCTCTAAATTATCTATGTTGTCTATGAACAAGAGTAGAATCTATGGTAGGATTGTCATTATCAGTAATAGCAGTGCTTGTGTGGCAGGAGGAGTGATTTTGATTACATCACGGTGTAGGTGCAGCATTAGCTTATTGGCAGCTCCACGGAGCTATAAAAACAGGAGCATGCACGGTTACCTGGGATGCGTCACTTCCCGGAACTGAATGCGAGTGCTTGAGACGGTAAGGAGAACGCGCTGTTGGTTGTTTTCTTGGCTATTACATGTGTTTGATTACGAGTGGCGCACCGTTTTAATGTGTTTTAGAGACGGCGATTTGTTTGAAGAGTACTTCTGCCTTGACCCTACGAGTTGTGCTGCAACGTCTGTTTAGTATTGTCACATAAATACGGCAAATTTGCCGTAAAAGATTCCGTTGGCTCTCTATGGAACGTTAATCTCTTCGATTGGTAGGTATTTATGCACACATGCATTAGAATAGGAGAATATATCTAACAGATTAACAGTCTCGCTTTGTTTATAGGTGTTGTGACAGCCCGCAATTATTCCAGTCGGCGTGCTCCGTGTTTGTGTATGGCTGCAGTGCTGTCCTGTTTCCAAACGTGGCTCTAATTCGGTCTCCAGACCGGTTTCCACATCTGGTTCCAAACCGGTTCCCAAACCTGTTTTCAAGTTCATTTTTTGTTTATTTCCCTTTTGTGGCTGTTTTTATATTGTTTTGTCTGTTTCTTTAGTTCTATAATTGTTTTTGAAGTATTTCATTTGCAATCTTGATTTGATTCTTTAGTTTGCTGTTATTCTTCAGTTGCATTCAGTTTTGATTGCTTCTGGGGTTTAAATGGTTAATTGGATTTTGGATTTCTTATTTAATTTACTTTCTCTTCAATTGTATTGGATTTAGTTTTGATCTGTATAATTTGGTTACAAAGTCTTTTTTCTTTTTTTCTCTTACATTTTAACTTGTATTTTGTGGAAATTGATTTATTGTAGCAACTATTTATTGGTTGTGAAAATTTAATTATTTGAGTCATTCTATGAAACGGGTCCGCAACATTTGATGAGATGCATAATTCACAAAAATGTCCCAAAATAACAAAGCTTAGTTATTTATTGAAGTGTTCTTGTTAACATGATATGTAATAAAAACACTATTCTTAAAGAATAACATACTATTTTTAATAATTTTGCATTAGTACATAGCCATTTTCACATGTCCATGTTGACCAACATGACATTTGCATCTAAAATATCACCAAATAAGTTATTATTTTCAGAATTGTGTCCCTTTTCACATAAGATATATTTTATTCAAAATAAACCTTATTTTTTTGTAAATATTTTATGATTTGTATGCGTCCTTCAATTTGATTTACCACCCTGTCACTCTAACTTGTTTTATCAATAAATATTGTACTGTTGCTTTAAATGACATCACAAAGCGGAAGTGACATCATTGGAGCCTTGTTGCCGCCAAGTACAAAAACAGGCAAGTACTGACGTTCCTCTACATTCTTTATTTGTTGATTTTTCATGTTAGGCAGCTTCCGTCAAGCTCAAACCAAACACCCTGTCACGCAAGATAGAGAGGGAAAACTAATTTTTTTATATATATATTTTTTAACATTAATGCAAATAAAATTTATATTTCAGATAGAATGCATGTATGCTAGGTGAGGAACTTGACCACATGGGAGACATGCGGCCATTTTGGGATGATATTTACCGCCCTGTCACATGTTTTATTGTGATGTGGTGGTAAGGAATGTGATGGGGTGGTTCTGCTTCCCATTTGAATGTGAAGATGTGTGAAATCAAGGATTCTGATATAGGTTAATATTTTTTATCTGTTAACCCTGTTTTGTTTATTCATTCACTCACTATGTCACACAATCACTATGTCACACAATCACTTTCTTTCACTCACTCTCTCTTTCACTCACTATGACACTCAATCATTATGTCACCCACCCACTCACCCACCCACTCACCCACTCACTCACCCACCCACTCACTCACCCACCCACTCACTATCTGTGTTTAATGAAGAATGTTACATTTGATAACATTTGCAGATAGATCTGTCTCCATAATGGCTCCATTAAGCGCTGCTGAGAGACAACAGCGATGCCGTGCACGTCGGGATGCTGATCCTGAGAGGAAGCAAAAATATCGAGAGTGAGCGTCAGAGATGGAGACGGGATGTAGAGCAAGGAAAAAAGAAGATTAGTGATCTATGTGAGAGAGGCAAGCGTCAGCTGCGTAAAAATTGGAGGAAGCAGAACAAGAAGAGAAAGCAGAGGCTAGGAAGCACAGTCTGGACACCTTTCCTCTGTCTCCAGATCCTGTCCAACAGCCAAAGCAGCAGTTAGGATTTTCAAGGTCAGGGTTGTGCACAGTTAGGATTATAAATAAATGGACACATGTAGAGAATAGGAAGCAGGCCTATCATTGATGAGTAAATGTTTTTATATATGGTGTACATGACTTAAAGCCCTAAGGTACCACTAGATTTTTGTTTTGTTTCAGGCAACATAAAGAAGGAAAGCGAATTTCCAGGAAGAACAGGGATACACTATGCAAAGAAATAGGAAAAACTAAAGAAATCGCTAGAGAAGGAAAGAAAACGTGCTGACAAATACAGAAAGCAAAAGCAGCTGAGATGTCAGTGCTTCACAACACATCATTTTACTTTTAACATGACAGCCCAAAAGGTGCCAACAGAAGCAATTGTCTGGGAAAGTGGAGATCTCATTGCGAAGTGGTGCATGCTTAAATATGACAATGACCTTTATCCTGGGATCATCATGGAGACAGATGAAACGCATGCCCTGGTAAAGTGTAGGCACCGTGTAGGTGTCAACAGGTTGACAGCTTCCAAAAGATGACTTGCTGTGGTATCTCTTCGATGATGTGCTCAAAATCATTCAAGCACCACAGCCTGTGACATCCCGCCACATGGAAATCCAAAGGGATGTGTGGATGCGACTCTCCCAGTCACTGTAATGATGCTCTTTTTTTAGTTTTTCAGAGCATGACCAAAGTTTTCCATTAAATTTCCAATGTTAATGTTTCCCCTCCCCAGTTTTATAAAGTTTAAAATAAGCATACCATAGAGATACACACTTTTTCCATACCACTGTCACAGTGAACCACTCCGTGACATCAGTTACCACCCTGTCACGGGGTCATTTTGTTAAAAATGTATGTAAAAGAAAATAAATTTTACATAAATTAATCTTGAATGATGTTCTTGTTGTGTGGATTAATCAAATAAATGTAACTTTATTTGTATTTTTTAAGTGTATTAGTTTTTTAAGTACAAACAATGAGGCCATTGAAATGTCAAATTTATATTTCAAGATTAAAAAACTAAGAATAATTATTTAAATTACAGACTTTCTATTGATGGTTTTCAAAAAAGGGACATTTTACTATTAGGAAAACATTAGATTTTAAAAATATATTTCTTGTTTTACTGCTCTTATGGCATACATATTGTCTGTGACGGGGTGGTAAAAAAAAGACTCCCTTGCCAGAATAAAATTGATAATATTATTAAGGATTTTGTGCCTGAGGTGGGAAAATATGTTTTTTTGGAGGATTAACATAATATTTAAAGTTGTAAGTAAAAAAAAAAAAGTTTGTTCTTAATGAAAATGTGGACAATTGCAAAGTGGAAATGGCACCCGTTTCGTAGAATGACTCATTTACTTTTGTTTTTTTGAGTTACCTCAGTCTCTAACGTGACTGTAGTATGTCATCTTTTTCTTGGCAGGGCGTGAGCACTAGGGGCGAAGGACTGGTTTTTGGTGGTGGTATTTCCTCATGAGTGTGCAGTGACCATCTGACTGTGTGTGTGTGTACACAGTGAAGTGCAGTGATTCACCTATGAGTGTGGTCTGATTATCGGCTTTCTTGTACTGGTAAGCTCTAGTCCCTGTCCCTCAACTCGTTCAAGAAATAGATCTGTAGCTCATTTGTCTGAAGAATGCTTCTTTATTTATTTTAATATTGTTTTAATGAAGATGTCAAAAAGAATTTTGTATTGTTACCTATGTCCCTGACTCTAATTGGTGATACGAACTTGCGTATGCCAGTTGTAGGTGTCTCCTTCTAATTCTTTGGGTGAAATTATTTTAGTAATAATTGTCGTAGCGCCTTCATAACACCCCCCCTTATGCCACACTTGGTTAAAACATGCTGAAACCCAAACTGCACACATAGTTTGTAGGAGAAAACCGACTCCAACCTACATTGGCCAAGGCTAGCTCCTGCAATCTGACTATAAGTTTAAACAACAGTTCTAAGTAAAAAATTCAAAGAAGAAATGATCAGCCAAACTCAAGAAGACTGGATTCAGTTGAGGTAGGTTTATTGACAGTCGTATAGACAGCAATTAACCAGTGGTACCAGGGATACAAGTTTGTCCAGTAGACGAGACTTGCACCTTAGCACTGCTGATTGCAGTAAGCTTATATACAGTTCTGACATGCCCCCCTTTTTGCCATACCCCCTTCGTTATCCAATCATAATACCGCTGACGTACACAGTTTCGCCCGCTTAAGAAATTACCATTATTTCCAAATTGGAATGTTTTGCCCATACGTTGGGTCAATATTTTGCCCACGCATTAGGCCCTCTAAATTTCCATTATTTTCCAACGGAGGGGCCCCGTCCCCATAGTCCTTGGGCCTACGTCATCAGGCCATGGAGCTTATAAGTTGGTTTTATGTGCTTTTAGACTCATTCTCTTTTCTGTGGTCTTCTTCAACACAACTCAATATAACACACTTGTTCATGGGTATGTATGGATTTTCTTGTACTCCAGCATTTTTCTCTTCTATATGATTCAAACCTGTTCATCTACTGTTCAGTCTCTTTGGATATGGTGTGCAGTAGTCATTGGTTTACTTATTAACCCAGTGGCCAGAGTATTTGTATATGCTTGCTGAGGCTCTATTTGTGGTGTGTTCTAGCTTCAATCTCCGCATGGGTAGCACACCTTTTGGATGAAACTGACCTTTCTACACCGTCACCTACTGCTGATCTTCTCACTGAGGTCATTACTCATTATATCCAGGATATGGAGAGTCGTGGTCGACCCAGCGGCACATCTGCTGTTAAGGGGGTCGATGTCTCAACACAGACTGCTACAGTTGTTACCAAGTCTACTCAGACTCTTCCAACTCCATCCACACGCACTCAGGCTACTCAAGCTCCATGGCGTGTTAACAAAAAGACTCAATATCCTCCTTGCTATGCTGTCAAACCATTTTATATTAAGAAGTGACTCCTTATGATTTTTGCATCTCCCTATTAAAACCCTTCTGCTCAGTTTTGGGCCTTAATATTGTGTGCGCGTGTCCTTTCTGCCTCTGTGTGTGTGTGTGTGTGTGTTGGTTTCTGTGTATTCTTAGCCTATAGGGGTGGTTAATCATTTACTACTTTTGATGACCTACGCCTAGGACCTGCTTGCTTCTAATGGCCTGTGCACAGTATAACACTTGACTCTTGATGTATGCTTCTTCTCCCCATCTCACCTTTCCCCTAGTCCGTGGTGTATTTTTGCATTATTTTATTAAAAAATTCCCACAAGTTCAAGCAAACTGTTGATGAATGTGTTACTGAAAGTTGACTTTTTACTGTTAAATAAAATACTTTTTTTTATTTTTGTGCTGTTATTTTTTTTAGTTATTACAAGTCTTCTGAATACACTTCACTTCTACAGGGAGTGCAGAATTATTAGGGAAGTTGTATTTTTGAGGATTAATTTTATTATTGAACAACAACCATGTTCTCAATGAACCCAAAAAACTCATTAATAGCAAAGCTGAATATTTTTGGAAGTAGTTTTTAGTTTGTTTGTAGTTTTAGCTATTTTAGGAGGATATCTGTGTGTGCAGGTGACTATTACTGTGCATAATTATTAGGCAACTTAACAAAAAACAAATATATACCCATTTCAATTATTTATTTTCACCAGTGAAACCAATATTACATCTCAACATTCACTAATATACATTTCTGACATTCAAAAACAAAACAAAAACAAATCAGTGACCAATATAGCCACCTTTCTTTGCAAGGACACTCAAAAGCCTGCCATCCATGGATTCTGTCAGTGTTTTGATCTGTTCACCGTCAACATTGTGTGCAGCAGCAACCACAGCCTCCCAGACACTCTTCAGAGAGGTGTACTGTTTTCCCTCCTTGTAAATCTCACATTTGATGATGGACCACAGGTTCTCTATGGGGTTCAGATCAGGTGAACAAGGAGGCCATGTCATTAGTTTTTCTTCTTTTAGACCCTTTCTTGCCAGCCACGCTGTGGAGTACTTGGACGCGTGTGATGGAGCATTGTCCTGCATGAAAATCATGTATTTCTTGAAGGATGCAGACTTCTTCCTGTACCACTGCTTGAAGAAGGTGTCTTCCAGAAACTGGCAGTAGGACTGGGAGTTGAGCTTGACCCCATCCTCAACCCGAAAAGGCCCCACAAGCTCATCTTTGATGATACCAGCCCAAACCAGTACTCCACCTCCACCTTGCTGGCGTCTCAGTCGGACTGGAGCTCTCTGCCCTTTACCGATCCAGCCACGAGCCCATCCATCTGGCCCATCAAGACTCACTCTCATTTCATCAGTCCATAAAACCTTAGAAAAATCAGTCTTCAGATATTTCTTGGCCCAGTCTTGACGTTTCAGCTTGTGTGTCTTGTTCAGTGGTGGTCGTTTTTCAGCCTTTCTTACCTTGGCCATGTCTCTGAGTATTGCACACCTTGTGCTTTTGGGCACTCCAGTGATGTTGCAGCTCTGAAATATGGCAAAACTGGTGGCAAGTGGCATCTTGGCATCTTTCGAGCCTATACAGCTTGGAGTAAGACAACATGCATAAAGAGGATGATGTGGTCAAAATACTCATTTGCCTAATAATTCTGCACTCCCTGTATACACTTGAACTGCACATTATTTATTCAATGTTAATTTTACATCCTTGCATTGCTGATGTCTAGCCAGAATTTAAGCCATAAATGTGTATCCATAAAAAAGGTATTTGCTTTTATACTACTACAGATAATGATAAATAGACATACACACATCTAAAGGAGTTGAGCGCCAGTTTTAGAAGGTAAACTTGAAGATTAACCAAACATTAACACAAGCTTAATTAAGCTGTTCTTCACTGTTGCTTCTTATCGTGGTCCTTCTAATCTTTCCTCATATACAAATTACAACCGTCTTTGATATCTTTGGGTTACGATGTCTGTCACTCTCTTTAATTGGCCACTTCCCCTAAACAATTGCCATTATGTACTTTTAACTTAATTAGGTCATTTTGTTTGGTTCAATACCTTGACCTTCTGCATTCTCTGTATATTCGACACCAGGATATCCCTCTCTCTCAGAAAACAAAGAAGGTCTTCCGTTCTGAAACAAAATAAACATGTATGGAAATATGCTGGAAAATATAATGCAACATATTGAATAATACATTCTCTTTGTGTAAGAGCTTCTGGTAGAACAGTTTAGACCCAGTCTAAAGGGTTGCAGATGAGGTAAATTCAGCTCACTATAAATTGCTCTCTGGTGTGTGTGGGAATGTGTTTGTGAGTGTGAGTGCGCTCTGGTTGTACAGGGTGTACATTAGATGTCACAATCTAGTGGATATCTGTCGCATAGAAAATGTCTAAAGAGTTCTAAAATATAAAAAGTCACAATTCTAATATATAAAATCACAATTCTGAGATATAAAGTCGCAATAATCTATTATTTTTCTAAATTGAGGAGGAAAAAACTTCCATAAACTCGTGCTTTATTTTAACAGGTGACTGTGGAGGAGCAGAGCAAACATGGGGATGTTAGGGGTATAGAAATGCTGTAACAGAAACTAAATTACTATGAAAAATCACAAGATTTATATCAATCTTTTATTTTATATGAACATGTATTTAAATGATTGGTTTGTTTGTTTATTGTTTCATTTCTATTGTAATGAAGTTTGTGATATTGTGTGAACCGCTGCTGAAGTGGTATCTCATGTTTGGGGTAGAGTTTGGAGTAGTAGTCGGTCCCCTTTAGGAGAAGTAGACACAAAGATGGAGCTCTGTACAGAGTGTGTGAACTTCTATATTTCTTTGTATATTTTTTCTCAGCACATCGCTGTATATTTATACAAATATATGTGTTTTTACTGATTTATTTTGTGCAGTCCACACCAGCACCACATCTTGTGACTGAGAGCGAGAAAGTGTGTGTGTGTGTGTGTGTGTGTGTGTGTGTGTGTGTGCGTGCGCCCTTCCCAGTGTTGTATAAAGTTACCTTTTAGAATATTACTCAAGTGAAAGTCTTAAAGCATCTGATATATACTGTACTTACAGTAAGTATCAAAAGTAATTTTCTGATATTTAATGTACTTAAGTATTTGAAGTAAAAGTAAAAAGTAAAATTTCAGTGATTTTCGGTAGGCATAAGAGCAGGGGCGGTCCTAGGATTTCATATTTAGGGGGTTTTAGCCCTCAGTGAGAATTTAAAACAAGAAGAGTTTTATATTATATATTATATGACTACATAGTAAGCCAAAAGTTATGGTATTATTAAATGGCAAAAAAAAATTTAATGCATGATGTAATGATGCCAGTCTTGAATCAAATCAGTTCATGTATGTGTGCATTCTCTACAAACAGTGTGTCCAATGAATGCAGTCACTAATAAAAAAAAATATTCACAAGACAAAGACCAAATCAATAAATGTTATTTTTATTTAGTATTGAATGGATTGTTTGCATTAATATTTTGTTTGTGCTATCAACTCTGGTAATAAGAATAGTGAAATTTCACTGCTTATGGTTGCCGCCTTTGCGGCTTTCCGCCGATTAACGTTATAGATAAACGCCTCCAGCTCTGACTGCGCGTGCACGCTGCACGTCCCTGTACTTCTCCATAGAGCGTGCGGACGTGCGTAATGAAATCTAGGAGCAGTGATTCGCCAAACCTCCCTTATTGCAGTCACACACATTTCTTCTGATTTTATTTTGTAGTAACAAGTAACGAAGATGCTTAGTGGAAATATATCGGAGTAAAAGTATACATTTTATCTAGGAAATGTAGTGGAGTAAAAGTGAAATTTGACAAATTTAAATAGCGAAGTAAAGAACAGATGCATGAAATTTCTACTTAAGTACAGTAACGAAGTATTTGTACTCCGTTACATTACAACACTGGCCCTTCCCCATCGTACACACAAACATCAGCATAAACCAGACAAACCAGTTAGACCAGTATCGGTAAGAGTGAAAGTCAGCAGCTCCATTTTGTGACGACTAAAAATAAAAGATTTCAGGAGTAAAAACACAGTGAGTATCTAAAGATCTAATATATAAACACACTGAAGTGACACTAGATGCAGAAGAGTTTTTTGGGTTTGTACTGAAGTTTTAATGTACACAGGTTGTTTTATAACTTGTGACTATTTCCTGTAAGTGAACTCTGTACTGATTCAGGGTTTAATTTAACACACCGATGTTGGAGTGAAGTAAACGTGTGTCCTGCTGTAATCTGGAGAAGGAGACATGACCTCCAACATGAGTGTGTCTGATAAACAGGACTTAAAGAAAGACGAGAGGTGACTTACAGTACTTTTACATTCACCAGCAATAAATACACACCGTCTCATGGGAACACATCTGTATCTCTAAACACTCACTAGTTAACACAGGAACTCAACTTTGCTTTAAGGTGTTTAATAGCAGTGAATATATCACTGATCTGATCTAAGAACAGTTTAGACAAATCATTCACTGATAGAAGAGTAAAAAGGACCGTGTAATGTGGAGCATAAGAGCAGCATAGCTTTGTGTCAGTGAACTCTACAGGCTTTAAGACCCAGCTGAGTCAGTTAGCTGTGACTGGGACTCCTGATATCAGTGTAATTCCTGAGTTATGAGGCCTGTCTCCTGTTTGAATAAGTGTACAGATTGGATCTGAATTAAAAAGATGGAATTATTGGTGTTTGATGATGAACACATTGTTTAACAGTGCTGAGACAGCAGAGTATTAATTATTGCTGATATTTCTGTTGTAACTCTAGAATGATGGAGGGAAAGAGATCAGACTCACCAGATCCCAGCTGTGTGTCCACAACGAGTGACGAGTCAATGGAACATCCAGTTAAGTTCAGAGACAGAGACAGTTCTACTGATGTGAGGTCAGTACAGTGAGGAGTTTTACAGCAGTGTTCCACCTAATCAAACTCACTCGTCTCATTATGAAGCCCTTCATGAGCTTTTTCAGGTGTTGAAGCAGTAAAATAAACTGTGCAGTGCTGCAGCTCTCAGACTGGCAGTGAGGAAAAGTGCTTTAAGAGTTCAGTTCAGTCTGCAGTCCCTGAGCTGGAGGGTCTGTGGTGCTACAGAAGAACATTTACACCTGGGACATTAATGACAATATAAATATTTTATTCATTTATTCAAACATTTGTTTCTAAACGTGTTGGTGTCAGTTAGGAAATCCTGAAATCAGTGTATTGTGTTAAGAAGATAGTGTTAAATATCTGTCTCTGTATTTATTAGTGTGTGATTTGTGCAGCTATGAATACATATAGTCCATATTACATGATGTATTTTGTTTGTTCACAGACCACAAAATAAGAAATCAAACACCAGCCAAAATCAGCTGGACTCCATATTCAAGGTGTGTGTTTTTAAAGTGTGTAATGTGTGTGTTTTTTTCTGTTACTGTCTAATGATGTACAGCAGCATGATCGGTAATCAGACAAAATTCTACTCTTTATAACTTTGGTAATAAAGAGCTACTTTTCTTCTTTTCATGAAATAAAGCCTCTTTCACTGTGTGTCATGATAATATTTGGATCTGTTCCTGTGTGTTTACATTTACATTTACATTTACAGCATTTGGCAGACACCCTTATCCAGAGCGACGTACATAAGTGCTTAAATCTCTAACATTGAATACATTAATGCTGGCTCACTAAGTTACATACTTAAGATACCATGAGTTTAAAACATTTGTTCAAAGTTACAATGAAAGTGTCAAAGGTGTGTTTTTTTTTTTGTTTTTTTTGTTTTTTGTTTTTTTTTTTAAATGCAAAAGATAATGAAAGAAGTTCTAGTTGAAGTGTTTCCTGAATAAGTAGGTCTTCAACCGCCGCTTGAAAATAGCCAGTGACTCAGCTGTCCGGACCTCTAGGGGAAGTTCGTTCCACCACCTTGGTGCCAGTACAGAGAAGAGTCTTGTAGTATACTTGCCTCTTACCCTGAGAGATGGTGGAACCAGTCGAGCAGTGCTGGTAGATTGGAGGGTGCGGGGTGCAGTGCGAGGAGTTATGAGGGCTTTGAGGTAAGAGGGAGCTGGTCCATTTTTGGCTTTGTAGGCCAGCATCAGTGTTTTGAATCTGATGCGTGCAGCTACCGGAAGCCAGTGGAGGGATCGCAGCAGCGGGGTGGTATGAGAGAACTTTGGCAGGTTGAAAACAAGCCGGGCAGCTGCATTTTGGATCATTTGCAGAGGACGGATTGCGTTCATAGGTAGACCTGCCAGCAGTGCATTGCAGTAATCCAGTCTAGAAATGACAAGAGACTGAACAAGTACCTGAGCAGCCTGTGTGGACAGAAATGGTCGAATCCTTCTAATGTTGTAGAGAATAAACCGACATGAGCGAGTCACATTAGCAACATGAGAGGAAAAGGACAGTTGAGTGTCCATGGTTACCCCAAGGTTGCGAGCTGTGGCTGAAGGGGAGATCAGATCGTTGTGCAAGGATATAGCAAGATCATGACCTGGGGATGAATCATCTGGGATGAAGAGCAGCTCAGTTTTGCTAGGATTAAGCTTTAACTGATGAGCAGTCATCCATGATGAAATTTCTGCCAGACATGCAGAGATCCGGTCAGAAGCTGTGGCATCTGCGGGTGGGAAAGAGAAGATAAGTTGTGTATCATCAGCATAGCAGTGGTAAGAGAACCCATGTGAGGAAATAACTTCACCAAGAGAGTGAGTATACAGCAACTGTTCTAGAAAAAATGTTGGGTGAAGCAGAGGGTGGAGAGATCCCCAAGACTCTGACTCAAATGTTCAGACATTTCTGATCTTTCAGGTCAAACACAAGGACCAGAAGTACCATCAGAAATGTGACCCTGATCCTCAGCAGGCCAGAGAGAATCATGCCACTGGGAAAACTGGCTTTCCACCAGCTGGAGAAAGGAAACCTGATCTTCTATGAGGAAGACCTGAGAGAGTGTGGCATTGATGTCAGAGAAGTGTCAGTGTACTCAGGAGTGTGTACCCAGATCTTCAGAGAAGAGTTTGGGCTTCACCTGGGGAAGGTGTTCAGCTTCGTACATCTGAGTGTTCATTAGTTTCTGGCTGCTTTATACATGTTTCTCTCCTTTGTCAGCAGAAATCCCTGCTGAAAAATCCAGCATAAACCAGCATGAATTCCATGCTGGTCAGGCCGGTCTTTACTGGTTCATGCTGGTATAGTGCTGGTAAAATGCTGGTATAGTGCTGGTCAGTGCTGGTATAGTGCTGGTCAGTGCTGGTATAGCTGGGTGGCCAGCATAGTCGTGGTTTTATCAAGCAAAACGGGGCTGGTGTCGTTGGTTATGGGATTATGGGTTATGAGCTTTATGGGAACAACCTTTATTTTTGCTTGTGTATGTTTCTATGTAACACATTAATATTAGATTAAAACACAGTATATTGGAATATATTTAATTATAAGTGTGTTATTTCTTTTGCTCCCTCTTTTGAATAAAGAACTAAAATAACAAAGCTCAAAAAGCTTTGAATAACAAAGAATAAAAACATTTAAAAATCGTTCGTTAGGGATTAAAGTGTCTCCACAAATTAAATATAGTAATACCAACAAATGTTGACTCCCCGGGCTCCATGAGGAAAGCAGCATATAAATCATACAGAATGATGGTTTTTGAAAGATATATAGATATAATCCATTTGTCTCAATTAAGAAGTAGTTAAGTTGTTTGTTTGTTTTTTTAGTAAAGCAGTAATGTGAAGAGATATTACCCAGCATGGGCGTTGCTATGCAACCTTTAAAGCAACTATGCTCACGAAGGTAAATGTAGTTCCTGCACTTTCCAAAAATAAATCTCGCAATGTTTTCGACTACATTATATACCTTACAGTGTTTATCGAAATTAGTATAAGTGCACGTGTTCCAGATCATCATGTTTTTGCCACAGTAATTAGGATTTTGTTTTGGGGTAAATAAAAAGCTTCCGCTTCTACACGACGAATCTGCTGATCACTGGGAATCAGAATGTTGGCATACGTGATGTACCTGGATGACGGCTGCACGGCAGTTGTTTCAACTAGCGAAATAAAGGACTTTGACTACAACATGTTTGACCAAACTCAGGTTTATTGGGTACGATGGAAGCAAGACTTCTTCAGGGCACAAATACTGATGCTTAAAGGTATGTAACTTAAGCAGTAGCTGTTTTATCGTAACTCGTTCACTGCACAATATAAACAAATGAGTGATATATAGTTTTGTTTCTTATTTTTTCTATAATTTTTCAGATAATAAAGAAGACATGAGACAAGACCAGGAATTGTCTACAGGCAAACGACTCCGGGTAGCACCTCTTAAAAAAACAATGTGTTATGTGTTTTGAATATGAAAAATGAACAGTACCTGTATTTATAAATGGCAAATATTGTATAAAAACATACAGTAATAAAAGAGAATGTTAAAAAAAATAAACTGGTTTTACTTTACGGAAGATGCACGGAGGTTGAGGGAGGATTAAACAGGAGGAATTTTGTCTCGTACGTACACTTTCGCTTTCGTTCACTTACTCGCTACTGTACACTTTTAATGCTACTTTACACTTAAATGGAACTTAACTAAACTTCACTAAAATTAACGAATCAAGCATCGCGTTAGCTCTGGCAGGCCACGTCGTCAAGCGTGCATCAGCTGTTAATCAGCTGTCCACGACGCGCACCAATCCGGTTACGACATCCATATTACCGACCATTTAAATTCCCATTCATAGAGCCGCTCTAGCGCTTCGCTGCTGCCGTGATCTAAACTCCCTCATCCAACCCCGACTCCACCATGCCGGAACCTGTGTTCATTGTACCAGTTTATGTCATAAATCTCCACACATTTTTCTCTCTCTCTCTCCCTCTCTCTAATTATTTAATTATTTATTTATCAATTCATTCATTTATTACTTTCCAAAAACGCGTAAGCGAGCATATCTAATACTATGCATGATTAGTGGTTCTGTTATACGGGGGTCTATTCTATTTTCGCTGATTTCTCCGTTCTGTCCACGCATGCGCACAGACGGAACCATAACAGAACCATTGCCCAGAACAGAACCATACCGCCAACACTAACTGTATGGATATCATCTAATAAATTCTCTTTTGACAAAGTGGTCCTGATAGAACTGAAATTCTCTTAACTTAACTGAACTGAATTGCTACAATTTCTGTTTTCTTTACAATATTTTTGCTTAATTTTCTTCATCTCTTTTCTCTTCACTTGTTTTTGCCTTTTTTGTCACTCTTTCCTCACTAACATCTGCCGGTCGTTTTAATAAAAACCTGTCCGGTCGGCATATCAGATGGGGTGTAGTCGCACAAGTTCAAATTTTTTAACGGATCTGAAGCCGCCTTCACACTGCACACGACAAACGGACACGACTGTCGGATTTCGCCCCCTAGTGACAGTCGCACCGAATATGCAATATAATCGTGTAGACGTCAACATGGGAGAGAAGTTAATTCTCGCGGTCTCGGAAAACCCATTACTAGATGATCGTGACAAAAATCTTCTCCATTAAGGCGCAACTCTTGCACTAAACGGTGATACTCACCGAGACTTTTTCTCCGAGTCAGGTAGTGTTTTATACACACTGATTTGCAATGTTTTCTTTGGCGTCTCCAGTAAAGGAGAGTAAAAGCAAGAGCCTGTATACTCCCTCCATTTATCATGGTGAATGAAGGAATTAATTAATGAAGGAGTAAATACAAACAATCAATACAACAATAAATCCAGAAAGACCGCGAATAATTTTTGAGGAAACATGGACGCAACATTAAAAATAATACAATATAAATATTAATAATTTGTTATTTTTTTTTTTTAGCAATAACAATGTATTTAAAACAAAAAGATTGTTTTTGGTAAAGTTTAAAAATGACTAAAGTTAATATTAATACTTTTCAATAATTCTTATCACCTCATGCACACGAACCTGATAGGACAACATTGGAATACATCACATCCGGTCTGCATATTGGATGCGGTGTAGTCGCACAAGTTCAATTTTGTTAACGGATCCAACGCTGAAAACGGATCCGAAAATTACGGTCGTTTGTCGTACGGTCGTTTGTCGTGTGCAGTGTGAAGGCGGCTTAATGCTTAAAACGGATCCGAAAATTACGGATCCGCAGATGGTCGGCACCTCACGCAGCGCCTTTGCGACTCTTCATAGGAAATGAATGACTTCCTGTTTATCGGCTGTCGTTTGTCATGTGCAGTGGAAAGGCGGCTTTAACCAAGTGAGACGCGGGAAGCTGAGGCGGGGAAACAGAGCACACGTGGTTGTTGGGGATCTTTGTTTCGGCAGCGGCGGCTCGGATGCCCAGATCTCAAAAATTTGCTCGTATCAGGGAGACACGAGATTATGCTGTCATTGAAAAGAATGGTACGGACACAGACGTAGCTGCTGCCAGCAGTGTTCAATAAAGTCTGTGGTCACGTTGAGCCTTTTGACAAGAGACAAGGCTTCAATATTTAACCAAAGCTAATGACTGTAGTTACATACATCTTCCTAAACTCTATTTTAAAGGTTTAAGTGATGCATTACAAAACACGATGAGCTGATTAGGCTGTCTAATAGGTGGAAATTAGTCTAATCTGCTCGCAAACTTACCTTCGTGGCTCACGGGTTTCTTTCTGCACAGAAGCATTACAGCTATTGGTTTTTAACAAAACAGACCTACTCAAATGTATCTAACCTAACTATTTTCACTTGTTAGTGTCCAAAAAACAGTGTTTTACATGCACAGTGCCAAGAGAAGCATTGTCTATAAGTAGGCTGACTTAAAGTCAGTAAAATAATAATAAAAACAATAATTTAATAGTGGTATCCAAAACATTCAATTTAATTCAAATATTATATTATAAAAAACATTTTAAAACGTCAATGAACATGTATAATAAGCAGTAATAGATAGATATTTAAAATACATCAATAACACAGATAAACATCCATAAAACCATAGTTAAAGGGATAGTTCACCCAAAAAATAAAATTAATAAAGTTCAAATTATCGTTTCACTACGTTATACGGCATGTTTACGTATAATAACGAGGCAAAAAGCCAGCCAGCTTGCTTAAAGTGATGAGCATGATGGTTGAACATAACGGTTTGCCTTGACATTGTAAGATACAATCCTATCTTATCTGCAGTGCACAGGGTTTAGTCCGTGTTGCAGTGGATTGTCTTGCGCTAAATTCCTGTCCTCAGACGAGCACCAGAACTAGCGGGGGTCAAGATTATTTTTTCTTTGAGCCCCATGAAAATCACTTTAGATATCACTTTAAGACGTGTTGATTCGTTGCGACTCTTAATCTTGAGGAGAAATATGCCGCGCAGCTCTCCCGCGGAGTGAAGAAGAGGTGGAGTTACGAGATTTCTCAGACAGTTGAAGTGTCCAATGGAGTTAAGAGATTTGCGTTCAAGCTATTTTCAAGACTTTAGTTTTTCAAGTTTCAAGTTAGTTTTTCTTCACTTTAGTTTTTCAAGTTTCCGCCCGACAGCGACGACATATATATATATATATATATATATATATATATATATATATATATATATATATATATATATATATATAAAGCCATGTAAATGATAGGAATATTCAGAATGTTTTTCTTTATTAAAAAGTGAATTACAATTCTCTAGAAAATTGTCTTGGTCTTTATTTAACTATGAATATGCACTAAGAAATGTGATATGTAACAAGTATACTAGCATCCAAAAGACAACATATGTTGACCATCACACCAGCATCCCAGGCTGGTCGGCCAGCACACCAGCATCCCAGGCTGGTCGGCCAGCACACCACCATCCCAGGCTGGTCGACCAGCACATCAGCATCCCAGGCTGGTCGGCCAGCACACCAGCATCCCAGGCTGATCGGCCAGCACACCAGCAACCAGCACCTACAGTAATGCTGGACCAGCATACCACCATCCCAAGCTCTTCCCAGCATGCAAAACATACCTTATGCTGGACCAGCAATGCTGTTTCTTTTGGCAGGGATGTAACAGAACATCAAACCTCTTATCTGTCTGACCTTTGCAGGAAGTCAAACATGTCTGATCTCCTCAGGAGTTCATTGGACAAGGCCTTACAAAGTGAGAATGGACACCTGGACCTGTTCCTCTGCTTCCTTCTGGGTCTCTCACTGGAATCCAATCAGACTCTCTTACGAGGTTTAATGCCACAGAAAGGAAGCAGAACTCACAGCAAACAGGAAACAGTGGAGTACATCAAGGAGAAGATCAATGAGAATCCATCTCCAGAGAAATCCATCAATCTGTTCCACTGTCTGATTGAACTGAATGATCATTCCCTAGTGCAGGACGTACAAACATTTCTGAACAGAGGAGGTGACGGACGTCTCAGAGGAACCAGACTCTCTCCTGCTCAGTGGTCAGCTCTGGTGTTTGTGTTACTGAACTCAGTACAGGAGCTGGATGTGTTTGATTTGAGTAAATATCATCCATCAGATGAATGTCTTCTGAGGCTGCTGCCAGTGGTCAAAGCCTCCAGAATAGTTGAGTGAGTATTTTTATTTCTAAATGTATTACTGCATGGTTTGTTATTTTAATGTTTTAACACTGAACTGCACTGTTTGGATTAATGTTTGTTAATAGTTACTCTAATCATCTTTAAACAAACAGTAGTTTACAGAAGATTGTTTCACTTTTTACACTAACATGTTATATCTGAACTGAGGGCTGGGCCACATGGACAAAATCTTATAACATGATATGAGTCATTTTATATCTTTTATATATGAATCATGAAAAATTAAGTGTTATAACATTTATGAAAATAATATCTATACAAAATACAAGCAGGTACAGTAAAAATAGAGAGGTTGAATAATCTGTCACAGTTGAGTGTAGTGTTGTGACCGCTGTTATTAAAAAGTCCTGTTTTGTTCTACTTGGAGCTCGACAAAGACACCAAACTGTTAATGATCGATCACATTCTTGTTCTTGGATTGTGATTTTTGTTCATCTGTTGTGGTTGAATTGTAGACACGTTTTTTTTGTCTGGTTCACTGCATCAGAAGATGGTGGATGTGTAAGAACAGACGTTGAACACAAATATGGTTGCATGTGACGGTCGGTCAGGTTTGTCGCCGTTACTGTGGAAGATAAGTCAGGTTTCGTTCTTTCAAACCTTCCTGTGGATTTTGGAGTTTTTTAGCTGCTCGGACTGTGTTTGTATTTATAAGCAGCTTTAGTGAATTTATATTTTTGTTGTTCAATGTTGTAACAGACTGGTATTGTTCTCTGTTCATCATTAAGTACTGATAAAATATTACACATTGGTACACTACATTCTACCATGTCACTTATAGCCACCTGTGCAAGTGAGCATAGTTTGTGTAATAGTCCATTAGTGCAATAACGTCCATTTGTGTAAACAGTCCATTAGTGTAATAACGAAGTGTGAGGGGGAAGATGTAACAATGTATGAATGACGGTAGGATCAGCAAGGGGCAGAAATAAATGGAAAAAAGCTGTTCTTTAGTCGGCTGGTCCTGGTCCGGAGGCACTTAAAACGCCTGCCGGAGGGCAGAAGTGAAAACTATCTATGGGCGGGATGAGAGGAATCCTTAAGAATGCTGCGAGCTCGACGCAGACAGCGTTTCTTCTGGATGTCCTCCATGGCTGGAAGTGGAGTCCCTGTGATGTGCTGGGCGGTTTTCACCACCCGGTGCAATGCCCTGCGCTCTGCAACAGAGCAGCTTTCATACCAGACTGTGACACAGCTGGTCAGGATGCTTTCTATTGCACTAGTTAGATACAAGGGAGCTAAACCATTAAGAGCCTTATACGTGAGTAGCAGCAATTTGTAATCAATTCTAAACTTAACAGGTAGCCAGTGTAGAGATGATAAAATCTGGGTTATATGATCATATTTTCTTGTCCTGGTAAGAACTCTGGCAGCTGCATTTTAGACTAACTGTAGCCTATTTATTCAAAATGCAGGAGATCCACCTAGTAATGCATTACAATAGTCCAGTCTGGAGGTCATGAATGCATGAACTAGCTTCTCAGCATCAGATACAGACAGGATGTTTCTTAGCTTGGCAATATTTCTAAGGTGGAAGAAGGCTGTTTTTGTAGTATGGGCGATATGATTTTCAAAAGACAAGATGCTGTCTAATATAACACCCAGGTCATTCACTGTCGAGCTACTAGTAACAGTACATCCCTCTAAATGGAAGTTGAATTTTGAGAGTTCTGTGTACTGGTTTTTGGACCGATAAGTAGTATTTCTGTCTTATCGGAGTTAATAACAGAAAATTACAGCTCATCCAATCTTTTATCTCTCTAACACACTGAGTTAATTTGGACAATTCAGCTATTTCATCTGGTTTTGATGAGATAAATAACTGAGTATCGTCAGCATATCAGTGGAAATTAATCCCATGTCTTCCAATAATGTTCCCTAACGGAAGCATGCATATCGAGAAGAGGATCCCTCAAGGATCAGTCCTTGGACCCCTGCTCTTCTCAATATACATGCTTCTGTTAGGGAACATTATATTTTAGACATTAACGGAAGGTGTGAAATAGGTCTGTAATTTGATAGTTCATTAGGATCTAAATTAGGTTTCTTAATGAGTGGCTTAATAACTGCCAACTTTGAAGATTTAGGGACGTAACCTAGAGATTGCGAGGAGTTAATAATATTAAGAAGAGGCTCACCAGCTTTATATAACACTTCTTTCAGTAATTTAGTTGGGATGGGGTCTAGTGAACAAGTTGTTGATTTAGCTGTTATTACTTAAGCTTATCTAACTCTTCCTGTCTTGTACTTGAAAAGCAATGTAGTGTAGCACTTTAGGTGAGACTGGGTCATTGGTTGCTCTCACATGTTGAACATCACCTATTTTGTTCCTGATGCTTTTAATTTTATCAGTAAAGAATCTCATAAAATCCTCACTACTGAAATGTGATAGAATAGTGTGTTCACATTTCTGTTTTTTTGTTAATCTAGCCACTGTGCTAAATAAAAACCTGAGATTGTTCTGGTTATTTTCTACAAGTTTACTTAGGTGCTCAGCCCTAGCAGCTTTTAGAGCCTGTCTATAGCTGTACATACTGTCCTTATACACAATTCTAAAAACCTCTAATTTAGTTTTTCTCCACTTTTGCTCGAGGTCACGGGTTTCCCTCTTGAGGGTGTGAGTATGACTATTATACTGTACCACGGTGCAGGTGTTTGGTCTCTAACCTTTTTTAATCTCATTGGGGCAACAGTGTCTAATGTGCTAGTGAATATAGCACCTATGCTGTTAGTCATTATATCTAGATCGTTTGTGTTTAAGTGTACAGTAAGAAGTCCAGACAGATCAGGCAGGTTATTAGTGAATCTGTCTTTAGTGGTCGGAATAATAGTTCTACCGAGTCGATAACGTGGTGAGACACAGTTTGTCAGGACTCAGCCTGGACTTTGGCCACGTGCATTTGTTTATGTTTTGTGTCACGTCTGCCCCACCCTTGTCTCTTCCTGCCTTCTTCAGCACACCTGTTCCTCATGTTTCTGATTTTCTTGTCTATTGATTTGAGCCGCGTTGCCTTGTGCAGCGCGGAATCCTCTGTTGTCTTCTGTTTTGTCCTGTCGTCTTGTCCTAGTCTCTGTTTCATGTTTTTTAAGTTAATTAATCCCTGTTTTTGTTAAGCTTCCTGCATTTGGGTCCGTTTTTATCCCCGCGCTCGGGACAGAAGGATTCCGCCAGATCGGGACCCAGCAGGATAGCTGCAGCCTGAACCGGTTTATTGTGAGAGCATTTTTTTTTTCTTGGTGGATTTTTTTTTCTTTTCTCCTGGACTTTGCGGTTTTGGTGACATCGGTCCACATTTTTCTGGTGAGGGACGTCGCTCTGCTTCTGGTTTCTCCCCGGGGGTGCCTCCTCACTTCCTGGTTGCGGGCCATGTCATCAGCCCGAATTTTGTTTTTTCGTTGTCCTGTGACATTGCCCCGCACCTGTCCGGTGGGGGCGTCACTTCACATCCGGTGTCCGTGGAGGATGCTGCCCCACTTCCTGTCCGCAGGGGGTGTTGCAGGCCCGTGTTTTGCACCTATGGATTTTTTCTGTAGATTTTTCTGTTCTGTGGAGGCTTTTTTTCCCCCCGCCCTCCTGTCCCCCTTTCCTGGTTTCTGAGAGGTGAGTCTGGCCATGGTGCGTCGGGGGTTGCACTCGGCCCCCCTGTTCGGCTGTGGACGTCGCTCGGCCCCCCTGCTCAGTTGTGGACATCGCTCGGCCCCCCTACTCAGCTGTGGACGTCGCTCGGCCCCCCTGCTCGGCTGTGGACATTGCGGATTGGCGCGTCGGGGGCATCTGAAATGATTTATTAACTAATAATTAAGATATATGTATATATGTATTATGTTTTATAATGGATTTTAAAAATAAACATTTGTATGTACCTCATTTTTGATGATTTTTAATGTAATGATTATTTAGACCTTTATTCTCACAAATACTATGAATTGTTTTGTACTTGTTATGTTGCGCATTAATTACAAAATCATCGTTTTATATTAATATATTGTTCTGTGAAGTAGAATCTTGGGGACACTCTGTTTTCAGCACTATTACCACTAAGTATCTAAAAACCACGCCCTAAAAAGTTATGTCCTGGTACTTTAACCGTGCTTTCAGAAAGAGTGGCTGCCTTAACCGCAGTGCTATCTGTGTAATGGTAAATTAAGTTAATTTATTCTCCAATAAAAACGAGAGCTAGCTAACTGGAAGGAATTAGTATTTGGAATTAGGAAGGAATTAGAATTAGTGAACTGGAAGAGTGACAGTTTCAACAATTAAAACTTTATTATAAATTCAGAAGACTTAAATTCATGACTGGATCATTTTGGATAAAAAATTTATTTCATTAATCGGTACTCAGTGATCAAACATAAGTGAGTGTTGTGTGCTGTTTCTGATGTAAATGATGACTGTAACAGATCATAAAGTGTCTCTGTGAAACTCCTCTTATTAAGGAAGTGTGGAGTCTGAGGTGACTGCAGTCCTTTATAAACAGCCTGCAGTCTTCTGCACTGGTGAGTTTAGGTTTGTTTTTAGTTTCAGCTCTGTGAAAGGAAGCAACATTTAACTGAATCTACAAAGTCATCTGTTTAAACAATCCTGTAATCATTGTGTGTTTCATTTTTATCAAAGTGAATGTGAAACTCTAAACATACGGACTGGAGAGAACAACAACAGTAAAATAAAATGGCTTCTAAGTTCTCAGAGGAGGATTTCTCCTGTCCTGTGTGCTGTAAAATCTTCAAGGATCCTGTTGTTCTGCACTGCAGTCACAGTGTGCGTAAAGTGTGTTTGCAGCAGTTCTGTGAGTCCATAAGATCCAGAAAATGTCCTGTTTGTAGGACCAAGTCATCTCAAAATAAACCTCCCATAAATTCTTTCTTTCTTTCTGATAAGAAGTGTGTGCACATCATAAACATGAAAATGTTTTTCTGTTCTTTTTGCCAACCGTTTTTCTGAGTGTGCTTAGTAAAACAAAACTGATAATAAAAAGAAAAACATAATAATAATAATAATAATAATAATAATAATAATAATAATAATAATAATAATGATTATTATTATTATTATTATGTTCATTTTGTATTCATGTAACCTAAGGGAACTCTTAATGTGAAAGGCTTCTATAGGTGTAAGACTGATCAGTGTAAGCAGAGACACAGTGAAAACATGGTGAGTTGTAGCAACTTACAAATGTTTTAAAGTTATTATAGAATTTAAATTATTACAACGATTGGTACATTTCTAATTTAAGCAAATTATTGCAGTTATTATTGCTCTGAAAATTGCAGTTATATTTGTTTATTAATGAATTTTGAAATGTTAGCTAGTTCCATGTTTATGTAATGTTATTGTGTGTGTGTGTGTGTGTGTGTGTTCTCAGCACCTGTAACTCTGGACCCAAACACTGTTCATCTTGATCTAATTGTATCTGATGATCTGACCAGTGTGAGACTCAGTTATGAGAAACAGAAACCTCCTGATAATCCAGAGAGATTTGTTGCATTGGTGTATCCTGGGCTCTGAGGGCTTTAACTCAGGGACACACTGCTGGGATGTTGATGTTGGAGAATCTGCTCATGTTGGAGAATCTGCTCAGAGGAAGGAGAATATTTTCTCCAGAAGTGGAATCTGGTATGTGTGGTATTATAAAGGTAAATATAGAGCACGTTCTACACCACAAAGATTGACTCTCCTCTCACTAGAACAGAAACTCCAGAGGATCAGAGTGAAACTGGACTGGGACAGAGGAAAGCTGTCATTCTCTGACCCTCTCACTAACACACACATACACACTTTCAAACACACATTTACTGATAAATTACTGCCATATCTACGTGTTGCATCTAAATAATCTCCTCTAAAGATCCTCCCACTTCAGTGCTCTGTAAGAGTGAATCAGATCAGTTAGAGCTCATATTGGGTTTTTTTTTCAGTTTATTAATGAAATATTGCAGATTAAAAGATTCAGATTCTTGTGAAATTTTGTTGAAAGTTGAAAGCACTGAACAGTTCATTGCGAAAAGTTTATTAAAGTCCTGTGGCATTTGTAAATAACCATAAGTATATTTTGTTACAGGAAAGGCGATTGTCTTTTATTTTGAAATTTTTGTATTTCAATGGTTGACTTCCGGGCTGTGTGTGTGTGTGTGCCCTGCGATGGGTTGGCACTCCGTCCAGGGTGTATCCTGCCTTGATGCCCGATGACGCCTGAGATAGGCACAGGCTCCCCGTGACCCGAGGTAGTTCGGATAAGCGGTAGAAGATGAATGAATGAATGACTTCCGGGCTTAAGCTACGCCCTTTTTTTGTTTAAGATGCGCGCATGCCCTGGCTAGGGCAGTTTATAGTATAGCTTGGTATCCCAAATACGGCAATAACTTCGACCTCGGGCTGCATGCTACAGCGTTATTTCTGTTACGTTTCAGCCCGGACATTTTGCCATGTGCTTCTGTTTATGTTCTGTATCACGTGTCTGCCCCGCCCTTGTTTACTCCTCCCCGTCTCTACACACCTGTTCCCTATGTGTTCATTGTCATGTCTATTTAACCGTGCTGCGTTGCCGATGGCAGGGCGGAGTCATTGTCAGTGTACCTCGTCCTTTGTCCTGTTGTTGTTGTCATTGTTCCTGTTCTGTGTATTTTAGTATTTTAGTTATTTTAGGCCATCCTTAAAAATATTCTTGTTTGCCGTAACCCGACCGAACCTGTCAATTTAGGACAGACTCAATTTTTTTTTTCTTTTGCTTTAAGTCCGCCTGAATTGCCGGTTGTAAATTTGCATTAAGACCGACCTTTTTTTTTTTTACTCTTCAAACAACTAATACATACGCAATAAAATAATATTAACGGGTTCGGGCACCATAATACATGTAAAAAATTCATTAGTGTCCAGCATCAATATAAGGTTTGCAATGATGCGCCCGAAGGCACTGGTTGAAGACCCAGTCAATGACGTCACAATATGCTAATTAGTTTAATTCTACGTAATCACCATCACCAAAATTGTATTTTTTTTTTTTTTACATTGAAACTTGAAAAAAAATATAGACCTAACTACCGACCCTTTTTTTTTTTTTTTTTACTGTTACTGCAAACCAAAATATTTTTAAGGATGGCCTTATTAAACACTATTTATTTGAAGCTATCCTGTGTTTGGGTCTGCCTTCCTCTCCCAGTGTGACAATTTTGACTCACTTTGTCACTTTATTACACACACATAAAAATACACAAAATAATAACTTGTTTAAAATGAAGAGTTAGTAAATCAAAATAAAGTGATATTAATTTTAAATAACTACTACAAAATGTAAATAAATAAATAAATAAATAAACCACAGGAGGAAATTCACTCACTCACTCATTTTCTACCGCTTATCCGAACTACCTCGGGTCACGGGGAGCCTGTGCCTATCACAGGCGTCATCGGGCATCAAGGCAGGATACACCCTGGATGGAGTGCCAACTCATCACAGGGCACACACACACACACTCTCATTCACTCACGCAATCACACACTACGGACAATTTTCCAGAGATGCCAATCAACCTGCCATGCATGTCTTTGGACCGGGGGAGGAAACCGGAGTACCCGGAGGAAACCCCCGAGGCACAGGGAGAGCATGCAAACTCCACACACACAAGGCAGAGGCGGGAATCGAACCCCCAACCCTGGAGGTGTGAGGCGAACGTGCTAACCACTAAGCCACCGTGCCCACAGGAGGAAATTAAAATCATTAAAGTCTCAAAATGTAGAACATGATATCTGAAATAGTTTATTTAAATTTACTGATGTATTTTAAATTATTTGTAATAACCTGAGACTTTAAAAGCTTGTGTTTTTACATGATAAAGTATATTACTTTAATATAAAGTATTATACTTTGTATTTCTACTTGTTAGTGCTAAGTTGTTAATGTTGGGTGAAATGTTTAGCTGGCTGTGTGTGTTATGTGTTAAACTGTGTAGTGGAGGAGAATTCAAGCTCTCAGTTTCCCTCCACCTGCAGTTTATGGTTTTACAAAGCAGAGATGGGGAACTCGAGTCATATGACTTGACTCGAGTCAGACTTAAGTCGCAAATTTGAGACTTTAGACTTGCTTGACAAATAATAAAAAAGACTCGACTTGACTTTGACTTGACATTCATGACTTGAGACTTACTTGTGACTTGCTCATGTGTGACTTACTCCCACCTCTGATAAACACTCAGAAAATTTGTTTTAGTAACCTTGTTAGTATAAAATGATATTGTAGTCAATACAAAGCCAGCACCTTTGATCTGAAGCCAGGACTGTAAAATATAAGATCTCTTGCATATAAAACCCTCATTGTTAATAAAATCATTGCTGATCAGCAGTAATTCATGATGAAAAATCTAGACAAAAATTCAACACATTTTAAGTTCTTTATAATAACTTAACCTCTGTAGCCACAACAAGTAAGTCTATGGAGTCAATACCCAAAAACTGTTATACAGACCTATGGGACCATATTCTGAATTTTTAAGTGATTTTCAGATTTAATTTAAAATTTTTATACAAATGGAGGTCACACTCTTGATCTTGTTCTAACCATTGGATTACATATCAAAAATATAGTCACACTTCTACAATCTGAAGCTGTCTCAGACCATTAACTCATTTTATTTAAAATAGTGTTGGACACAATATATGCAATTTGCCATGTCTCTGTGTTAAACGTACATTTACGCCTGCTACTGCAGAGAAATTTACTAACGGTCTCTCAGAATTATCTTCCATGATTGGATTGGTGTGACCCCACAGAACTTCATCAGGAGATTACTTAGAGTCAGTGTTTTGCTACACCTTAGATATTATAGCTTCATCTAAAAGGAAAACAGTTAAAGAGAAAAAACTAGCACCCTTGAACAATGACCACACACAAGTCTTAAAACAATCAACTAGGAAATTAGGAGGTAAATGCCATTCAAAGTAAATTATCAGTATTTCAACATCTAAGAAAAGCCTTCTGAGACACAAAAATCTCTTTGTACTGCTAGATCATTGTATCTCTCAAACATAACCGAACATAACAAAAATAATCCTAAATTTATAATCTACTTCTTCATCTACTTTCGGCTTTTCCCCTTAGGGGTCGCCACAGCAAATCATCTGTTTCCACCTCTATCCTTGACATCTTCTACTCTCTGTACTTCTCTATTAACATTGTCAGAGCAAAAATTGCACATATAGTGCTCTTTCTGGGCATGACACAATACTGCTGCTCATAAATATCCTCTTCCTTTTTTAGCCTAGCCTCTACAAACTGTTTACCATAGCTTCATTGTGTGGCTCATCAACTTTATACCGCCATAGGTGCAACAACTCTGCATAACTGCACACTGCCCTTGTTCTTAAATGCAAAAACAAGTTGGAAATTATTTGGTGATGCAGCTGATATTTGCTTGAACTCCTGAATTTTTAGTTGTTACACTGCAGTAAATCACTGATTCATCCTTGGAAACCTAAAAGAATCAGTTATAAGCTCATTTTATATTAGTTATAAACTCCTTATATTAATTAAAATGATTACAAAAATACATTTAAAAATGCAATGCATTTAAAAGCCATATTCTACGTGTTTAGAGCATTTTTTCCATGCTTCATTACACATATTTAAGTAATATGTTAAGTTTTATTATAAAATTTCTATTTATGAAGTTAGGGTGAAAGAACATGGAAATGTGTATTGTTGCAAAAGTCAAAACTGTTTTTAAATATTAATTAGATGTTATGACACTCAGAAGAGTCCACAGATTTACTACAGTTAGTAGATATTTTAAACCAGTCAGGACTATGGATATTAATTTGCTGGCATTATCAATTAACTGCAACTTTTATTGTTAATGTGCCATAAATGCAATTTAAACAATTGAACCGTGCATAAAAATGGCTAAAATACATTTACAAAATAGTTGATCTACGATTTACTGAATAGAATCCATACATTGTGTATGATTTTGGCAGATTCCGTAATTTGATGATAGCAGTTTATTAACATTCAACACATCAGTGGGACGATATTGTTTTAAGAGACTCCCATTTGGAATCAGCATAGCCCCAAAGATGTTCTAAAGAACAATTAACAAGCTTCTAGGGGACACGGAAGGAATGACAGTGTAAATGATGATGTAAAGAAAAGACAGAGCTGAACATAACAATCACTTGAAAAGAGTGCTGGAAGGGGTTGAAACTTGTGGGCCTCAAATGGAATAAAGAGAAATTTCAATTCAGGAAAGCAAATTTTCCTGGGACACATACCTGGGATAGGTGTCAGGCAGACTCTGAAAAGGGTCCGATCCGATTCTAGACAGCTGATGGATTCAGAAACGAGGTACGCCCAAATAGGGGATTTTCAGTTTAGGGGTGTGTAAACGTTTTAAAAGTATCTAGTAGCCACTGGCACTTTCCAACTGATTACTGATCACAAGCCATTAATACACAATTGATTGAGTATTTATTGCTTTTCAGCAAATGAAAAGCAATCATACTTTTTTTAATAACAACACATTGTGAGGGACTAACTTGGACTCAGGGCAGGGATTCAGTCTTGTTAAAGCTGGATGATGAATCTAACAAAAATTCCCTCCTACAGTGCTGGAAGAGATCACAACTCAGGTTCTAAAAGGTTTTTAGATAGAAAAGGAGGGATAGAAAAGGAGAAATCAATTCATGTTTTTTCAATCAATATTTTGGAAATGACTTTAAAGACTCAATCAACATTAAAAGCTCAGCCTTGTATAGACTCTGATTTACCAGCAGAGACTGTTGCAATGAAATCTACCATCACTAAATCAGAATCAGAAAAGTCTTTATTGCCAAGTATGTTTTCACATACGAGGAATTTGTTCTAGTACAGGAGATCCACAGTGTAAACAGAATGGCAATGATAAGACATGAACACACATATAATAAAGACAGTTGTATGTACAGTGGAAAAATATGCAAATTGAAATATAAATAAGTATGTGTAAATAAAGTAAGAATAGAGTTTGTTCTGTGTATGTCAAGTGTTCATCAGATGGATTGCCTGAGGGAAGAAACTGTTCCTATGTCTGGTCATTCTGGTGCTCAGAGCTCTGTAGCGTCGACCAGATGGCAAGAGTTCGAAGAGTGAGTGTGCTGTGTGGATGTGAGGGGTCCTGAGTGATTTTCTTTGTCCTTTTGCTCACTCTGGAGAAGTGCAGGTCTTTTAGAGTGGGGAGAGTTGTGCCAATGATTCGCTCAGCAGTCCAGACTACCCTCTGTAGTCTTCTGAGGTCGGATTGGGTAGCTGAGCTGAACCAAACATTTACTGAAGTGCAGAGGATGGATTTGATGATTGCAGTCTAGAACTGTTTCAGCAGATTCTGTGGCAGGTTGAACTTCCTCAGCTGGCGAAGGAAGTACAACCTCTGCTGAGCCTTTTTCACAATGGAGTCTATGTGAATGTCCCACTTCAGGTCCTGGGAGATTGTGGTTCCCAGGAATCTGAATGACTCCACTGCTGTAACAATGCTGTCCATTATGGTGAGTGGGGGGAGAGCAGGGGGGTTTATCCTGAAGTCCACGATCATCTCCACTGTCTTGAGCGTGTTCAGCTCCAGGTTGTTAAGACTGCACCAGACAGCCAGCTGTTCAACCTCCAGTCTGTAAGCAGACTCGTCACCGTCCTGAATGAGGCTGATCAGTAGTTCAGGAGCTTGACAGAGGGGTCATTAGAGGTGCAGTCATTTTTATACAGAGAGAAGAGCAGTGGGGAGAGGACACAATCCTGAGAGGCGCCAGTGCTGTTGGTGCGGGTGCTGGATTTGAGTTTTCCCAGTTGCACTAGTTGCTGCCTGTCTGTCAGAAAGCTGGTGATCCACTGACAGACAGAGGAGGGCACAGAGAGCTGGGTTAATTTGGGCTGGAGGAGTGATGGGATGATGGCGTTAAAAGCAGAGCTGAAGTCCACAAACAGGATCCTCACATAAGTCCCTGGTCTGACCAGATGCTGCAGAACATAATGCAGTCCCATATTGACCGCATCATTCACAGACCTGTTTGCTCTGTAGGCAAACTGCAGAGGGTCCAGTAAGGGTCCAGTGATGTCCTTCAGATACAGTAAGCCAAAACCAGTCTTTCAAATGATTTCATGACCACAGACGTTAGAGCCACGGGTCTGTAGTCATTTATTCCAGTAATTTTGGATTTCTTTGGGACGGGAATGATGGTGGAGCTTTTGAAGCATGAGAGGACTTCACATAGCTCTAGTGATCTGTTGAATATACGTGTAAAGATGGGAGTCAATTGATCAGCACAGGTTTTCAGACAGGCTGGTGAAACACTGTCTGGGCCTGGTGCCTTTCTTCATTTGTTCTTCCTGAAGACCTGGCACACATCATCTTCACTGAACTGAATTTTAGGTGTGTTGGAGTCGGGGTTTACAGGAAGTGAGAATTGGGCTTTTTCAAACCTGCAGTAGAACTCATTCTGGTTGTCTGCCAGTTGTTGATTCACCACAGTGCTGGGGTGATGGCTTTCAGATCTTTCCACACTGAGTCATTAGAGAGTCCGTAGCTTTTCAGAATAATTCCTCTTTGCCACTCTGATCTCCTTTTCCAGTGTGTAATTGGCCTGTTTGTACAAGACACTATCCCCATTCCTGTGAGCATTCACTTTGGCCTGACGGAGCTGGCTGACTTTTGCAGTGAACCATGGTTTATCATTGTTATAAGTTAAGTGAGTCCTGGTAAGAATACATAAATCCTCACAGAAACTGATATATGATGTTACAGTCTCTGTGAGATCATCCAGGTTGGTGGCAGCAGCTTCAAAAACAGTCCAATCAATGAGAGAGAAACAGGCTTGTAAATCCTGCTCTGCTTCCTTAGTCTTTTCCATCCATCCATCTTCTACCGCTTATCCGGGGCCGGGTCGCGGGGGCAGCAGTCTGAGCAGGGACACCCAGACTTCCCTCTCCCCAGACACTTCCTCCAGCTCCTCCGGGGGAATACTGAGGCGTTCCCAGGCCAGCCGAGAGACATAGTCCCTCTAGCGTGTCCTAGGTTTTCCCCGGGGCCTCCTCCCGGTTGGACATGCCCAGAACGCCTCCCCAGGGAGGCGTCCAGGAGGCATCAGGAACAGGTGCCCGAGCCACCTCAGCTGACTCGGGCATCTGTTCCTGATGCCTCCTGGCTGTACTCTGAGCTCCTCCCGAGTGACCGAGCTCCTCACCCTATCTCTAAGGGAGCGCCCAGCCACCCTTCGGAGGAAACTCATTTCGGCCACCTGTATCCGGGATCTTGTCCTTTTGGTCATGACCCAAAGCTCATGACCATAGGTGAGGGTAGGAACGTAGATCGACTGGTAAATAGACCAGTCACCACAACAGACCAGTATATCGACCGCATCACTGCAGAAGATACACCGATCCGCCTGTCGATCTCCCGCTCCATCCTTCCCTCACTTGTGAACAAGACCCCAAGATACTTAAACTCCTCCACTTGAGGCAAGGGCTTTCCACCAACCTGAAGGGGGCAAGCCACCCTTTTCCGGCTGAGAACCATGGCCTCGGACTTGGAGGTGCTGATTCTCATCCCCGCCGCTTCACACTCGGCTGCAAACCGTCCCAGTGCACTCTGAAGGTCCTGATTTGAAGAAGCCAACAGGACAACATCATCTGCAAAAAGCAGAGACAAAATCCCGTGGTCCCCAAACTGGACTCCCTCCGGCCCCCGACTGTGCCTAGAAATCCTGTCCATATAAATAATGAACAGGACCGGTGACAAAGGGCAGCCCTGCCGTAGTCCAACATGCACCGGGAACAAGTCTGACTTACTGCCGGCAATGCAAACCAAACTCCTGCTCCGGTCATATAGGGACCGGACAGCCCTTAGCAGAGGGCCCCGGACCCCATACTCCCAGAGCACCCCCCACAGATCACCACGAGGGACACAGTCGAATGCCTTCTCCAGATCCACAAAGCTCATGTGGACCACAAAGCACATACATTGAAATTCCATTGCGCCATTGCGGTTGCGCCATACCGGGCGACGTCACGGACCTTGTTTTAACTTTCTTCATAAGGGGTTTTGAAGTCGTTTAGTCAGTCTTTTTACAGTCCTTAATACAGGTTTAGCTGATTTCAGTTTCTGCCTATAGGTCGGTATCAGATGAAGTAAGCAGTGATCAGAGAGTCCCAGAGCTGCCCGTGGGACAGATTGATATGCATCCTTTATTGTTGTGTAGCAGTGATCCAGTGTGTTACTGTCTCTGGTGGGACAGATATACTGTCAATGTAACGTTAGTGTTTTTATCATTCATATGTTAAATGTGTTGTGTAACTTGGCTATAATACAGAAGAATACTTAACATTTGATGTGAAGCAGTAAGAAATTGTGGCATGGTTCAACAATAACAGAGTAATGCTATGTTTAATGCAAACAGAAGCAAGTTTTGATAAGCGAGCTTTAGAGTTACATACATAAAGTATTGTGTTGTAAGGTTACTAGAAAAAAGGTAACACGAATGTCATTATGTTCATAAAGCAAACAGAAATATAGCCTGATGTATTTGTCTTAAAGGAGGAGGTGTGATGGTATTGTGTATTACTCGGGGTGTGTTATACAATCTAGCCGCTAGGGGGAACCAGAGTATTTCATTTAAGAAAATATTATTTTATATTTTAGGTAAATACATTTTATTAATTCTGTCAAGAGCACTAACTGGTTTGAAGCCACAACATGCAATAAGATTTTTTCTCTGATTTTTAACAGCTTTATCACTCACTGCAATAAAATCCTACCATAAATGTTTCATACCATGAGTAAATCAGTGCATGACTAGTTTACACTGTAGAGAAATTTCTTTTAGTGATAACATTACTGTGTTTCTGCAGAGGTTTAATCATTCAGTTCTTCTAAATAACTTTCTGAAATGACAATTAATAAGCCAAAAGCAAATAAATTCAGATGTGTGTATATGCCTATGTAACACCCTCACCGCCTGATGAGAGCAGACATTAATCATTAAATAACACACAGGTCACACTAAACTAATTTCATAAAATCAAGAAAACAAAAATTCATACATTGACCAATATTTTTCACAAATAATGCACTTATATTCCCATTTTTTTTCAACCACGTATCAGTTACTCAAACTACATGCACATTTACTGCATTACACCACTGCGTTGTCTAAAGAGGATTGATTCAAAATGGAGGAAGACCAACTGAATTTTTTTTAATTTTTTAATAACATGTTTAATTTTACATGTGACTGTGTCTGCTGCAGCCACACTGCACAGCTAAATATACAGTGAGCACATCTAAACATAATATCCCTCGACATAACTCTCTTTCTTCATCTGTGTGTCCCTGACTGCTAGCTGTACATCTTGAATTTACATAAAAAGGGTGATGAAAAATGGTGCCTACATAGTTTAAGTAAATCCAACACATCATTCTTTTACATTGTAACCGTGACATTCACATAACTTAGTACTTAACAAAACAGCAAACAGAAATAAAATATTAATTAAAAAATAGAATATTTTCTCCAGGAAATTTATAGACTTTTTTAACAATTAAGAATAGAATAAACAGATTAAATATAATGTATTAAAAGATTAATACATGCATATTTTATTAAAGTTTTCTGTCCAAAATAAACAATGTTTTTGCACAATTGTCTGTATGGTGTATATTGATTTGGTATAATGTTAACTGTGCAGGAGCAATTTAGGTAATTTCTTTCAATAATTACAAATCAATATTATATTTTATGTTAGATCAACTTGATTAATTGGGCTTTTTTGATGTGAATGAGCTATATGCATAAGCTCATTTCTTTTTAACAATTAAGAATGAAATGAAAAGAACAAAAATACTAAATGAAGTATACACATTTTATACAGAAATTACAGGATTTAACATATTTAGTAAAGCCATAAATTAAGTGTACTGCAAAACTAACTTGCACAAAACAGTCAGTAAACAAAAAGTGATGACTTGCACACAGAGCAGTAATATAGAGACAGGAGTGAATCATGTAGTTGTAGTTGAGCTCCACCTAATCAAAACATGTTTCATCTCGTTTACTGTGAGCAACTGTGTCTAACATTCACCATGAGATATATTTTGAACGTTTATACTTACAACAGCGTCTCTCCTACAGCACTTCTTCCTTGTTCTACTGCACATCATTCAAATCAGCTCGTAGTAGCGCCACCGGCGCAGCCAATAGGAAGCGCGCTCACATTAACGCGCGAGAGAGATGCTGCTAGCTTGTTGATGATGACAATTGTTGATGAGTTCTCAATCTTTATTTATTTATTTATTTTACAAATCATTTGTTAATGTAGATGGATGCATGTGCTAGATAGCCGCCCTACTAACTAGAGCACTAGAGATCAACTATCACAATCTAGTTAGCAATTGTCTAGCTCTATAAACATCTATAGATCAATAACACTGAGCTCCTATCTGTTGTTTACAAATCATTTAGCTGGGATGGAAGTCCGGATTAACCAAAGAATCTTTCCCAGCAATTTGTGGAATTTGGTGAATGATCCTCAGATTTGTTCAATCTGCTGGGATGACAGTGGGGAAGGAATACTGATCTGTCCAGAGGCCTTCAAAGCTGAAGTGCTATCTGCAGACAACAAGCAGATGATCAGGTACTTCAGGACGACTAATTTCATAAATTTTGTTCGTCAGCTAAACCTGTATGACTTCAGAAAAGTTTGCCCAGACTATAAGATCTCATTGACAGAAGTGAGCTTCATACAGCACTATTTTAACCCGAACTTCAAACGGGCCAACCCGGAGCTTCTGATCGAGCTGAAGACACTCACACCTTCCAAAAGGGCCAAGCTTTCCGCTGGGCAAGAAGTCTCCAACCACCTAAGTCCTTTTCATCCGATGCTGAATCCGCCTGATATCTCTGCTGTTGTCAGTCAGTAGATGTTCAGAACAAGCTATAATTTATTCTTTCATTTATAAATTCATTCATCTTTAGTAACTATTTTACTCTGGTCAGTTTCAAAGTAAAACTGGGTGCTCTGATTGGGATACCAGCCCATCACACACATTTACATCAATATGCTATTTATTAGCATAACCAATTCATTTCCTGGCATGTAAGAACGAGGATGTAGGAGGTATGAAATCTAAGTACATTATAGGGGAGGAAATTGGGTGTCAAATTTATTTCAAAACCTGATATTTCACCTTGACATAAGTCCAGAAGATGGATACTAGGAGCTGCATTGTATTGTAATATTGTTTCAGAATAATGTATTAGTGAGATCTGGTTAAAATGTTACTCAACAGTGAGCTGTTTGTCAGCCTTCATTGTTTTGTGTTTGTTTTGTTGCAGAGAACCATTGCTGTATCCCAGGCTCCTTGGATTCCAACATGCCCTGCTCCCACAAGAAGTTGCCTCCTACGCTCCTTGTGGCTATTATCCTGTGAGAGCTGAGAAACGTTTTTGTTTTTTGTTTGTAGGAATTGTCAGTGCAATTATTTTAGCCCAAAATTTTAACACAAAATTTCACCACTTATTGTCCAGGACTACTCATTTAGCCACCTCCAGTACACTGGCCAGGATCCAAACTGGCAGTCAGCTGATGTCCAGGACTTCTTATTTAGCCACCTCCTGTACACTGGCCAGGAACCAGATCCCAGGACGAGTCACATGAACCTGGGCACTGTATTCGGATGCAGAAGATGAAATGTAGGTCAGGTTATGAGTCATTCTACGAAACGGGTGCCATTTGGGTCCACAACATTTGATGAGATGCATAAGGCACAGAAATGTCCCAAAATGTGCTTACAAAGCTTAAAGTTATTTATTGAAGTGTTCTTGTTAACATGATATATAATAAAAGCACTATTCTTAAAGAATAACATACTATTTTTAATAATTTTGCATTAGTACATAGCCATTTTCACATGTCCATGTTGACCAACATGACATTTGCATCTAAAATATCACCAAATAAGTTATGTATTTTTAAAAAGATATTATTTTCAGAATTATATTTGTGTCCCTTTTCACATAAGATATATTTTATTCAAAATAAACTTTATTTTTTTGTAAATATTTTATGATTTGTGTGCGTCCTTCAATTTGATCACTCACCCACCCACTCACTATCTGTGTTTAATGAAGAATGTTACATTTGATAACATTTGCAGATAGATCTGTCTCCATAATGGCTCCATTAAGCGCTGCTGAGAGACAACGGCGATGCCGTGCACGTCGGGATGCTGATCCTGAGAGGAAGCAAAAATATCGAGAGTGAGCGTCAGAGATGGAGACGGGATGTAGAGCAAGGAAAAAAGAAGAAGATTAGTGATCTATGTGAGAGAGGCAAGCATCAGCTGCGTAAAAAGTGGAGGAAGCAGAACAAGAAGAGAAAAGAGAAAGCAGAGGCTAGGAAACATAGTCTGGACACCTTTCCTCTGACTCCAGAGCCTGTCCAACAGCCAAAGCAGCAGTTAGGATTTTCAAGGTCAGGGTTGTGCACAGTTAGGATTATAAATGAATGGACACATGTAGAGAATAGGAAGCAGGCCTATCATTGATGAGTAAATGTTTTTATATATGGTGTACATGACTTAAACCCCTAAGGTACCACTAGATTTTTGTTTTGTTTCAGGCAACATAAAGAAGGAAAGCGAATTTCCAGGAAGAACAGGGATACACTATGCAAAGAAATAGGAAAAACTAAAGAAATCGCTAGAGAAGGAAAGAAAACACGCTGACAAATACAGAAAAAGATATAAGCGCTTAAATAAGAATGACTCCCCTCGTTCAAAAATAAAAGAATTAACTAAGACGGGCAGGGTAAGCTCCAAAATCAGAAAAACACTACTCTATCATGCAGCCTTGATGGAAGACATAAAGAATAAGTACTGTAAAGCAAGACAAGAAAAAGAAAAACAACTAATAGCAAAGGTAACAGCAGGGAGGATTGTGAAGAAGTACAGGCTACAAGGTTTTGCCGAAAATGCCCTTGGATTTTCAAAGAAGCGTCGCAGTGTTCAGAGTGAAGACCTCTGTTCCACCAACAGAAATCCAACAAACAGGTTCACTGCTGCTTTCAAGTCCAAAGTCAAAACCTTCTTCACTCGAGATGACAACAG
Organism: Tachysurus vachellii; assembly: GCF_030014155.1. Lineage (NCBI taxonomy): Eukaryota > Metazoa > Chordata > Actinopteri > Siluriformes > Bagridae > Tachysurus > Tachysurus vachellii. The sequence goes on from NC_083462.1 coordinate 34,773,519, forward strand.
TCGGATAACAACTGGACGAAAACAAACAATTACCAAGAAAAAGGTGAAGAAGCAGAAAAGGTTTCTCACTGACACAATGAAAAATCTTCACAAACAATTTCTCACTGAAAACACAAACAACATATCATACTCCCTTTTCTGTAAGCTTCGCCCATTTTGGGTTGTACATGCCACTCCCTCTGAACGGAACACATGTCTGTGCAAGATCCATGAAAATCTCAGATTTGTCATTGAGAAGTTGCATAATTTGAGGCTCATACATACTTTAGATCTTGAAAGTTTGACTAAAATGATAGCCTGTGACACCTCCAGGAAAATGTGCATGTATGATGAGTGCGAGGAATGTAAAGACAAGACTGTTCAGCTCTCCAGATTTGATGGCTCAGCAAAGGTTGCTTTCACTCAATGGGCCACAGCAGAGAAAGCAAGGGAAGATGCGAGGGAGGGTCCAACCACTGTCAAGATCACATTGAAGAAAACAATGGAGGACACACAAGACAATCTTGTGGAGTTATTCCACACTCTTCTCCATAAATTCAAAAGACACACATTCAACATAAATCAACAATACTCCTACTGCAGAGAGTTGAAGAAGAACCTGTCAAAAGAGGAGGTCCACATTGACTTCTCTGAAAACTACACATGCAAATACAGCTCAGAGATCCAAGCTGTCCACTTTGGCTCCTCGCACCAACAAGCTACTCTGCACACTGGTGTTTTGTACATAGGTGGTGAAAAAGAGCCCATCTGTTTTAGCACAGTGTCACCCTCCAAACACAAAAGCCCCCCAGCTATATGGGAACACATGAAACCGGTGCTGAATTATCTGCAAGCCACATACCCAGATGTATCTGTTCTACACTTTCTGAGTGATGGACCTTGTACCCAATACAAACAGAAAGGAAATTTCTTCCTTTTCAGCACAGAGCTTGCAAGACGAGGTCTAAAAGGTGGAACATGGAACTTTTTTGAGGCAAGCCATGGCAAGGGGGCCCCTGATGGTGTCGGGGGAACCTTGAAAAGAACAGCGGACAAGCTGGTGACCAACGGCCGCGACATACCCGATGCCCATGAGCTATATAAGGCCTTAACTGAAACATCTACAACAGTTAAGTTGTTTTATGTATCATCTGAAGCTGTTGAGCAGGCAATGGAAAAGATGCCAGGCAAGATTCCACCAGTGCCATCCACAATGAAAACCCACCAAGTGGTCACATCCAGTCCAGGAGAAATCCTTTACCGGGAAATAAGTTGCATGTGCTCCACGCAAAGATGCAGCTGAGATGTCAATGCTTCACAACACATCATTTTACTTATAACATGACAGCCCAAAAGGTGCCAACAGAAGCAATTGCTTGGGAAAGTGGAGATCTCATTGGGAAGTGGTGCATACTTAAATATGACAATGACCTTTATCCTGGGATCATCATGGAGACAGATGAAATGCCCTGGTAAAGTGTATGCACCGTGTAGGTGTCAACAGGTTCTTCTGGCCTCCAAAAGATGACTTGCTGTGGTATCTCTTCGATGATGTGCTCGAAATCATTCAAGCACCACAGCCTGTGACATCCCGCCACATGGAAATCCAAAGGGATGTGTGGATGCGACTCTCCCAGTCACTGTAATGATGCTCTTTTTTTTAGTTTTTCAGAGCATGACCAAAGTTTTCCATTAAATTTCCAATGTTAATGTTTCCCCTCCCCAGTTTTATAAAGTTTAAAATAAGCATACCATAGAGATACACACTTTGTCCATACCACCCTGTCACAGTGAACCACTCCGTGACATCAGTTACCACCCCGTCACGGGGTCATTTTGTTAAAAATGTATGTAAAAGAAAATAAATTTTACATAAATTAATGTTGAATGATGTTCTTGTTGTGTGGACTAATCAAATAAATGTAACTTGTAAATGTATTTTTTAAGTATATTTGTTTTTTAAGTACAAACAATGAGGCCATTGAAATGTCAAATTCATATTTCAAGATTAAAAAACTAAGAATAATTATTTAAATTAAATTACAGACTTTCTATTGATGGTTTCCAAAAAAGGGACATTTTACTATTAGGAAAACATTAGATTTTAAAAATATATTTCTTGTTTTACTGCTCTTATGGCATACATATTGTCCGTGACAGGGTGGTAAAAAAAAGACTCCCTTGCCAGAATAAAATTGATAATATTATTAAGGATTTTGTGCCTGAGGTGGGAAAATATGTTTTTTTGGAGGATTAACATAATATTTAAAGTTGTAAGTAAAAAAAAAAAAAAGTTTGTTCTTAATGAAAATGTGGACAATTGCAAAGTGGAAATAGCACCCGTTTCGTAGAATGACTCTTATACAGAAAGTATTAAAATACAGTTAAGTCATATTAGATGATCCTCCAACATTTACAACCCCTGTGCTAATAGTGTGTTTGTGTGTGTGTGTTTTCTCCATATTCAGGCTGCTGCTTTCTTCACTCTGCCCGCCAATGACTTATTGTGAAAACTGTTAATTATCATTAATTATCATTAAGCCATCTATTGTATTTTTGGGAATCATTTCTTTAATAAAAAAGACATGAAACATGCTCTTGCTGAGTCATTTATTATATCAAATGCAATGTGATATTTGTATGAATTTAAAATTTGTACATCAGTCTAATCACAACTACTGATATTTAAGAATAACTATTTAAGAGAAACATTGCATGTATTGCATTTTATTACTCTTGGGTGCTGTAACAGTGCAGTTTTCCCATGGTGGGACGAATAAAGGTATACCTTATCTTATTTTATCATTCTTTTTAGATTTAAATATAAAACCAGGGGTACGTTGACAGGTATTATTTTAATGCAAATTTGACTTAGCAATAAATTCTAACCATATCTTAAAGGCGAATGTATGAAACAATGCACAGAAATGTGGGGCCTGATGCATGAAATGTACTAAATGATTTATTCAACAATAATGTATTCATTAAATTATTTTTTGTAGCTTCAATACACTTTTTTGGTAAAGTTTTGGAAATAAGTCATGAACAATGTTCTAACATTTAACACAATATCTGAAACAAGAATCAATTCTCTGAATTGTGCTCTGAACTGACATAATTTAATATACTGTAGGACATGCAAGGTGTAACAGACACCAGGCCTTGCTGTAAATATGGTTAAAAGGTATAGTTCACATTGGATCAAATGTCAGTGTGTATAATACAGTAAATTATGCATTACATAGTTATGGATGCTTTCAACTGTCCAGCTTAGTGAGTAGAATGCACAAAGATTGAATTTGAACTAGTATAGGGATGTGATGTAAGGTAGAATGCTATGTCAGTCAATAAATTTAACAGCAAATTAGAAGTATACCTGCAGTACATGTACTGCCAAAGCATTTACAGGTTGTTAGGAATAATTAACAGCAGAGAGGTGTGATATAGTTGATTATATTTTTTATCAGCACATCCTGTTTTATTATTCTAATTCCAAAAAACCATATTTGTCAGCACTTCTTCCAACATGTCCTGGTTTGCAACGCTCACTTGATTATACATGTGTGTGTTTGTGTGTGTGTGTATTGTGCTCGGTACAGTTCAGTTCAGTTATTGAGGAGTCTAATGGCTTGTACACAGACTGGTCGTTAGGGCCCGAATGCTTCAGAACCTTTTTCTAGGCAGCAGGAGGGTGAAGAGTGTGTGTAAGTGGTGTGTGGGGTCATCCACAATGCATTTGGCCCTGCAGATGCAGCTTGGTGTGTAAATGTCCATGATAGAGGGAAGAGAGACCACAATGATCTTCTCAGCTGTCCTCACTTTCCGCTGCAGAGACTTGCGATCCAGGACGGTACAGTTCCCAAACCAGACAGTGATAACATGACATAATCTCCAGGGGTCTCATTTATAAAGTGTGCGTATGCACAAAACGGGGCTGGAAACGTGCGTACGCCAGTTTTCGCGCAAAGGTTGTGATCTATAAAAAACTTGACGGAAAAATGTGCGCACCTTTAAGCAAACTTTGAGACGTGCGTACGCACATTCTGGAGACAAAGGGAATTGGCGACACAGATGGTGAGGTCGTGAACTGAAGTTAGATTGTAGAAAATACATGTGAGAAGAACGATTATAAGAGTTAATGACATTTAATTTTCACTCCATTTCATACGTTATATCCACATTATCATGAAGATTAAATCCAACAGTGTTATTTGTGCCGATTGTTTTAGGCTATATACATCTAGTAAAATCCAAACGTAATTCAAAATGTATTAAAAATAAAATAATAATAATAATAATCAGCACTACTCCGTCCAGGGTGTATCCTGCCTTGATGCCCAATGACGCCTGAGGATAGGCACAGGCTCCCCGTGACCCGAGTAGTTCGGATAAGCGGTAGAAGATGAATGAATGAATGAATAATCAGCGCTGCCTTACAGTCACATTGTCCACAACGGGAGTGCAGGAGGAGATGGCGTGACTACATGTGATACAGAATAGCATGAAATACCCTTTTATTAGAGAACTGCAGAACACAGTGTAAAATCTAAATATTTTCCTTAATGTACATATATCATAAAATGTCAAAGTCTGCAAATACAGTCATGAAGCACAATCGCTACTCATCATCGGTCCTACGGTGTTCATTACAAAACCGTCATGAAGAAGCATGTGTTCAATATAACATTTTCGTCTTAAATTTTCACCCACAAATTAATTCTGTGATTTTGTCAAGGTGTTAACGATCAGTCTAATTGCTATAAACATATAAATCCTCCGGTGACCCGGGTATGTAATGTTTCATGATGGCACTGCTGGCACTGTTGGAGGATTACGCCAATGGCAGAATAAGGAGAGAACGAGTTTTCAGGGACCATGATGATTTCCTGGCTAATAAGCTGATTTAGATTCCCTAGAGCTGTGCTCTTAGATCTATGTGCTGAATTGGGTCCAGTATTAGAGAGGGCAACACGCCGGAACCATGCCATCCCAGTCCAAATACAAGTCCTCACCACTCTGGGGTTCTTGGCAACCGGCTGTTCCCAGTGGGAATTGGCAGACAGGTAAATTATTTATATAAAAAAAACTATAAGTAATCCTCAACTTTGTCTCTAAGACCTTTTTGTATATGAAATAATTCTATTGGAATCTATCATCTCACCCTATAGGTCTGGTATTGTATATCACAGCCGTCCCTGAGTGCCACAAAATCTGTCGTTTTGAATAGTATACTTAATATGGGTAGTCGATACATCAGGTTCCTTATAGCAACATGGAACTAGAATTGGGGCACTGCGCAACAAATAGGTTCTGATCACTGCCAGTTCTGACCTTCTATGACCCAAACAAAGAGCTGAAATTGTCAACACATCATCCAATGTATTAGGTGTAGTCCTTTTGCAGAAATAGTGAATGCATTCTTCTGTTTAATTACATACAGTATCCTTGGCTACCAGCTGCATTTTCCCTTTCTGTTTCTGTTCTCTTACTATCCAGATACAAACCCATTTTCCAGATCAGTTTGAGACACTTTCTAAAAATCCAATAAAAACTAAAATCTTTAATGTTTTACTTCATTGAACCTTTATTTAACAGACAAACCAAAGAAAAGATTTCCATTGTTTTCAGTGACAAACATAATTCTCGTTGTTAAATATAAACAAATCTAGAAATTGATTTGATTCATGTTCAGAATTATTATCTATTCCTTAGTTTTAGCATTACAGTCTAGACTGAGGGGATCAGCTCCATGTTACGCTAAAAAATCCAACTTACATATAATTAACTTAGTTTAAAATTCTAAGTTAAATGAAGAAATTTTTGAGCACAATGTTGAGTTTAATTATAAAAAATGATTTAAGTGCATGTTTATCATTTATTTTCATTGTATAAAATAGGGGTAAAGTCGAGGAAACTTAATATTTTGATTTCTTCATTTGAGCGTGTCACTTCCTGTCACTGCACATGCAAAGTCTGTCTTCGTGGCATTATGCAAGGGGGTGGGCGATACTGTAAATTTTGTATTGATCATATACCAAGTAATTACAAGGCCAGTATCAATCAATCGTATCACCAATACGATACCAATACTGATACTTTTCTACTTTTAAAAGCAGGCATTTGAATCTAATGTACTTTCCTGCATAGTGAGAGCAGTGTGTCGTGGTTTATGAGGTGAACTGCATCATTAATATGATAAATCTGAATACATTTTTTAACAACCAAACGATTTTGTGACTTTTACTTTCAAATTACCTGTAATTAGTTGTGTTTGTTAAAACCCAGGACAGGTTTTAGAGATAAATATTTTTTAATCGAGTTTGCACATGAAACTAGCAGAAAATTATTACTGGAGAACAAATGTTTTAAAACTTCTTTCACTTTTCGTTCAGTGTTTTGGTCAGACACAATATTATAACAAAATTAAATGTATCCCTTCGATACCCTTCTCTGCCTTTTTTATAAACAGAATATACAATATTGTTTCTGAAAAATAAAGAAAATAATGTATTCAGAAATACTGAGATAGAGGTTTTTGTTCAGAAAAAGTAACATGCTTACATATTTCCCTTTTATTGCACTTCTCCTCTCCTGCTGTCGAGAAAATCTATTCTGTGGGTACAGATGATGCAGTGATTCCCATGTGTATCAAGCTTGCTTAGAAAGAGGAATGTTGGTCTTCATCCCGTTTAATTATGTTTAACCTTTGTATGCTGTTCGGGTCTGTGGGTCCATTTTCATTTTTTTATCAATATAAAAATTGTATTATAAATTATCTTTTTAGACTCAGACTCATTGGCTTTGGCTCATTTTCTGTGAAGAACATATATCAGAACATATTTTCAATGACCACACACTGTACAACCCCCTGCACATTTATATTACATACAGGATGTTCGGGTCCACTGGACCCAGGGCTAATAAAAGTGTGGAAATTGTCAGTCCTGTGTACCTGTGACCTGTCACTCTGTCCTCATCCTGTCTGGGCCTGCTGTTAGTGTATGTGTATGTGTATGTGTGTGTGAGACTGTAAGTGTGAGTTTCTGCCCCTGCCGTTCCTGCACAAAGTTGCAACATTGTTGCAAAATTCACCGTCTGCTCTCATATTCCCTTGCATTCCCAGGTGCAAATTAGGGTGTGGCACAATAAATATAGCTTTGCCAGTGGTTTCTTATCACCCCTGCTAAAAAAAAACAGCATTGCTGGTCACCAGCATAAGGTATGTTTTGCATGCTGGGACCAGCTTGGGATAGTGGTATGCTGGTCCAGCATTAGGTGCTGGTTGCTGGTGTGCTGACCGACCAGCCTGGGATGCTGGTGTGCTGGCCGACCAGCCTGGGATGGTGGTATGCTGGTCCAGCATTAGGTGCTGGTTGCTGGTGTGCTGGCCGACCAGCCTGGGATGGTGGTATGCTGGTCTAGCATTAGGCTGGTTGCAGGCCGACCAGCCTGGGATACTGCCTGTAATTGTGCATCAACTTTTGTGCCTCTATAGTGAAAATAATTCAAAATTTCTGTTTTTCTTTACTAAAAAATGAGGCATTTTTGTATATCGTCGCTGTCAGGCGGAATCCTCGTATCTCCAAAACCGATATTTTTCAGGAAATTAAAAAAACGCCGTACCTTATCTGCAGTGCACAGGGTTTAGTCCGCGTTGCAGTGGATTGTCTTGCACTAAAGTCCTGTCCTCAGACGAGCACCAGAACTAGCAGGGGTCAAGATTTTTTTTTTCTTTGAGCCCAGTGTTTTGAAGACATTTACCTCAGAAGACATGTTGATTCGTTGCGACTCTTCTTGAGGAGAAATATGCTGCGAAGCTCTCCCGCGGAGTGAGGAAGAGGTGGACAGTTGAAGTGTCCAATGAAGTTATGAAATCTGCGCTTAAGCTATTTTCAAGACTTTAGATTGGTTAATAACTTGTAAAAATAACAGACCCTCATAGGGACTGACCAATAGCATCGATATGTGAAAAAATATGAAATTGACAAAATTTGGACATACGAGGTTTCTGCCCGACAGCAATATAATATATATATTGCAAAATATATGTTATGTTGGAAACAAGTTAGCAAAAAAAAAAAAAGCCTATCAAATATAAGCATAAGCCTATCAAATATATTTCATTTTTTATAAGCAGTATATATATATATATACACACACATATATATATATATATATATATATATATATATATATATATATATATATATATATATATATATATATATATACATATATATATAAATAAGTATCAGCATCATATCCTTGCAAAAAAAAGTGGTATCACTCATCCCTAATAGATAGATCGATCTCCTATAAAATCCAACAGGAGTTTGGAGTTAAACAATGCTAAAATCTATTTGTCTCAATTAAGAGGTAGTTAAGTTGTTTGTTTGTTTTTTTAGTAAAGCGGTAACGTGAAGAGATATTACACAGCATCGGTGTTGCTATGCAACCTTTAAGGCAACTATGTACATGAAGGTAAATGTAGTTCCTGCACTTTCCAAAAATAAATCTCGCAATGTTTTTGACTACATTATATACCTTACAGTGTTTATCGAAATTAGTATAAGTGCACGTGTTCCAGATCATCATGTTTTTGCCACCGTAATTAGGATTTTGTTTTGGGATAAATAAAAAAGCTTCCGTTTCTACACGACGAATCTGCTGGGAATCACTGGGAATCAGAATGTTTGCATACATGAGGTACCTGGATGACGACTAGTTGTTTCAACTAGCGAAATTAAGGACTTTATCTACGACATGTTTAACCAAACTCAGGTTTATTGGGTACGATGGAAGCAAGACTTCTTCAGGGCACAAGTACCGATGCTTAAATTTATGTAACTTAAGAAGTAGCTGTTTTATCGTAACTCATTCACTGCACAATATAAACAAATGAGTGATATATAGTTTTGTTTCTTATTTTGTTTCTATAATTTTTCAGAAAATAAAGAAGACATAGACAGGAGTTGTCTAAAGGAAAACGACTCCGGGTAGCACCTCTTAAAAAACATGGTCATTGCCACCACATACTACTTGTTCCTCGCTAAAAGAGAGAGCGGAAGCTAAGACCAAATGTGTGTTGTATTCGTTATATTGTGTAACGTTATTTGTGCATGTGTGTATATTACAGTGTGATGGCAAATGTCATTGTTCAATAAATATTTTAAACAAACTTTTTATATATATAAGAAAGCCATGTAAATGATAGGAATATCTTTTTCTTTATAAAAAGTGAATTGCAATTCTCTAGAAAATTGTCTTGGTCTTTATTTAACTATGAATATGCACTAAGAAATGTGATATGTAACAAATGGGTTTTGTTGTGGTCTTGCTGGGATTATACTAGCATCCAAAAGACAACATATGTTGACCAGCACACCAGCATCCCAGGCTGGTCGGCCAGCACACCAGCATCCCAGGCTGGTCGGCCAGCAAACCAGCAACCAGCACCTAATGCTGGACCAGCATACCACCATCCCAAGCTGGTCCCAGCATGCAAAAAGAAAGCACTGTGAGTGCTTTCTGCTTAAACATGTTCTTCTTTTGTTATACTGTATTATCTAAACCATGACAGTCAGAATGTGGTTGTATTGAAGTAAACACTTATATTGTGTTAGTGTGATTTCTCAAGTCAGGTTATGAAGTCAAGAAGCTTTTATTGTCATTTCAACCATGTATAGCTGTTGCAGTACACAATGAAATGAGACAATGTTTCTCCAGGACCATGGTGCTACATAAATCAAAGACAGGGCTAAGGACTTGTAAGTACTCTTAGCCACATAAAGTACAACTGTACAACCTGGTGCAAGACAAACAAGACAGTGCAGAACAAAAGACAGTGCAGGACAAAAAGTTACAAGACAATACAAAAAGTACAAAAAATACAATACACAAAAGACAATAAACAGTAAACAGAAACAGCGCCGACCAATGTAAACACTGTATGTGAATACTGAATGTTCAAACAATATTGCATGCAGTAACATTAGAATGAACACAGTTTCTTAGTAGCAGGTCCTTGGAATAATATATAGAATTGTGCAAAAAACAGCAAATGACTGAAATATTGTATAGTATGTGCAAAACGACTGAGATATTGTACAATACGTGGAAAAACAGCTGAAATGTTGGACAGTTTGTGCAAAACAGCAAAAAAGTGTGCAAAACAGCATGTAAACAGTTTAATGGATTGTAAGCAGCATGTAAACAGTTTGATGTGTCAATGTGTGTGTTTTGTGTGGGTCTGTGCAGTCCATACAGATGATACAGTGTGTATGTTGTGCTCAGTACAGTTCAGTTCAGTTATTGAGAAGTCTGATGGCTTGTGGGAAGAAACTATTACACAGTCTGGTCGTGAGGGCCCGGATGCTTCGGTACCTTTTTCCAGATGGCAGGAGGGTGAAGAGTGTGTGTGAGGGCTCTGTGGGGTCATCCACAATGCTATTGGCTTTGCAGATGCAGCGTGTGGTGTAAGTATCCATGAGAGAGGGAAGAGAGACTCCAATGATCTTCTCCGCTGTCCTCACTATCCGCTGCAGGGTCTTGCGATCCGAGATCGTACAGTTCCCAAACCAGACAGTGATGCAGCTGCTCAGGATGCTCTCAGTGGTCCCTCTGTAGAACATGGTCAGGATGGGGGGAGGTAGATGTGCCTTTCTCAGCCTTCGTAGGAAGTAGAGACGCTGCTGGGCTTTCTTGGTGATGGCACTGGTGATGAGTGACCATGTGAGGTTCTCCGCTAGATGAACACCAAGAAATTTGGTGCTCTTGAAGATCTCTACGGATGATCCATCGATGCTCAGCAGAGAGTGGTCGCTCTGTGCTCTCCTGAAGTCCACAACCATCTCTTTAGTTTTATCCACATTCAGAGAAAGGTTGTTGGCTCTACACCAGGCAGTTAGTTGTTGCACCTCCTCCCTGTATGCTGACTCGTCATTCTTGTTGATGAGACCCACCACGGTCGTGTCATCGGCGAACTTGATAATATGATTCGATCTGTGCATTGCTGCACAGTCGTGAGTCAGCAAGGTGAACAGCCCTGAGGGGCTCCAGTGTTCAGTGTGGTGGTGCTGGAGATGCTGTTTCCGATCCGGACTGACTGAGGTCTCCCAGTCAGGAAGTCCAGGATCCAGTGGCAGAGGGAGGTGTTTAGTCCCAGCATGCTCAGCTTACCAATCAGGTGGTGAAGGGATGATTGTATTGAATGCTAAACTAAAGTCTATGAAAGTATATTGTCCAGGTGGGTGAGGGCTAAGTGGAGGGCTGTGGCAATGGCATCGTCTGTGGAGTGGTTTGGACGATACGCGAACTGTAGGGGGTCCAATGAAGGTGGCAGCTGGGTCTTGATGTGCCTCAAGCACTTCATAACTATGGGTATGAGTGCAACAGGACGATAATGCGAGCTTGCTTGTATATATATATATATATATATATATATATATATATATATATATATATACATATATATACATATACATATCTCCATATATATGGGTCTTTTCAAGTCTGTCAGGGAGGGCCGGAAGGGAGGACTCAAATGCAGGACACCGATTTAAATAATGAAAGTCTTTAATGTGCTACAGAGGCAAGCAAGGAATGCAGGGCAGGGAAAACACAGAGTGATAAACAGTCCAATAATTCAGAGCACAGGCAGGCAGGGTAATACAGGGCAGGCAAAAACACAGAGTGTAAAACAGTCCAACAATCCGGTACACAGGAAGGCGGAGTAATACAGGGCAGTCAAAAACCCAAAGTAGAAACAAAACGAGTCAAAACCAGGCAGGGCAGAATGGGAACAAGGCTGGATGAATCACAGTGCACAAGGCAAGCTGAGAAAACCATCTGGCAAGGAACCATGTAAAAGCAGCGTCCTTATATAGTGCCTGACACCCTAAAATGGCCGCCGCCCTGGAAGTGCAAAATCCAAGATGGCCACCGACTTGGAAGTAGTGCAGCAAACCAGGAAGTGCTGACAATGTCATGAATAAGGCATCAATGAAGAATTGGAATTCTAAAATGTTCCCTGTTCCGTGACACTCACAAACTATAGCTGTAGAAGGTTATCCAGGGTCATTGTGCAAAATGTAAAGGACACTGATTGCATCAGGACGATAGATCCATCACATATAACCATGATTGGCCTATTTGTAATTTTTTGTCCATACATTTTTAGATATTCAGTGTGAAATGCATTTAAGAAGTAATTCACTGATGCAGTCCTGTGGTCACAGGTTATAAATGTTGCAGCTGGGAGTTTGGAGCCCCTTTTAATGGATTTCCTACAACCATTTCATAAAATGGAGTTTCTGTTCCTTTTGCTTTCTGAATGATGCGCCCAGTTGTGTCCAAATATAGAATATCCTCCAATGTCCACTGATGGAATATTTCTCTGGTCTTTTGAGAACATAGCATTACACATTTTGGGTGTAAAATGACCTTCTGCAGCACAAATTGAATGCAAACGAACAGTATGGATGGACTGACTGAAGTCCCTTTGTAATAATGTTGGTCCACTGGAAGCTTTTAAATCTTCTTTTAAACTGTTTATTTCTCATTCTTTAGTGATAAAAAAGGGCAAAGGATGGGTGAAAAAGTGCTGACCATCATTCATATTTTCAGATTCATTTCTGCTATACCTCGAGTCTGATGTCCTGTACTATGTTCTAGCTGCAGATATCAGACTCTGAAACATGAAAATTAATCATTAGAAGGAAACTGAGGTCATTTTTATTGTTTAGTCATTTGTGTTTTAATATATATTTATATCTTAAGTATGATAACATAGTGTAGTCACTATTGTATATTTTATTATATCTTGTGTATGTGTTAGTTGGATAGATAGATAGATAGATAGATAGATAGATAGATAGATAGATAGATAGATAGATAGAACTTATTAGATAGATACACATTATTATTACATGTTTCAAAAGGATAAATAAACAAGAATGAAACAAACACACATACAAACACAAATACACAAACACACAGACACTCAGACAAACGTCAGCATAAACCAGACAAACCAGTTAGACCAGTGTCAGTAAAGGTGAAAGTCAACAGCTCCATTTTGTGACGACTGAAAAATAAAAGATTTCATGAATAAAAACTAAATAAAGTATCTGATCACATGATATACATTTGTTTCCAACATAGTATATTCACATGTCCCCTTATTAAATACATGTTTATTACTCAATATTAGACAATGCTGATGTTTCCTGCTGTAATCTGGAGAAGGAGACATGACCTCCAACATGAGTGTGTCTGGAAAACAGGACTTAAAGAAAGACGAGAGGTGACTTACTTTTACATTCACCAGCAATAAATACACACCGTCTCATGGGAACACATCTGTATCTCTAAACACTCACTAGTTAACACAGGAACTCAACTTTGCTTTAAGGTGTTTAATAGCAGTGAATATATCATTGATCTGATCTAAGAACAGTTTAGACAAATCATTCACTGAGAGAAGAGTAAAAAGGACTGTGTAATGTGGAGCATAAGAGTAGCATAGCTTTGAGTCAGTGAACTCTACAGGCTTTAAAACCCAGCTGAGTCAGTTAGCTGTGATTGGGACTCCTGATATCAGTGTAATTCCCGAGTTATGAGGCCTGTCTCCTGTTTGAATAAGTGTCAGAGTCAGACTGGATCTGAATTAAAAAGATGGAATTATTGGTGTTTAATGATGAACACATTGTTTAACAGTGCTGAGACAGCAGAGTATTAATTATTGCTGATATTTCTGTTGTAATGCTAGAATGATGGAGGGAAAGAGATCAGACTCACCAGATCCCAGCTGTGTGTCCACAAAGAGTGACGAGTCAATGGAACATCCAGTTAACTTCAGAGACAGAGATAGTTCTACTGATGTGAGGTCAGTATAGTGAGGTGTTTTACAGCAGTGTTCCACCTGATCAAACTCACTCGTCTCATTATGAAGCCCTTCATGAGCTTCATCAGGTGTTGAAGCAGTAAAACACTAAACTGTGCAGTGCTGCAGCTCTCGGACTGGCAGTGAGGAAAAGTGCTTTAAGAGTTCAGTTCAGTATGCAGTCCTGAGCTGGAGGGTCTGTGGTGCTACAGAAGAACATTTACACCTGGGACATTAATGACAGTATAAATATTTAATTCATTTATTCAAACATTTGTTTCTAAACATGTTGGTGTCAGTTAGGAAATCCTGAAATCAGTGTATTGTGTTAAGAGGATAGTGTTAATTATCTGTCTCTGTATTTATTAGTGTGTGATTTGTGCAGCTATGAATACATATAGTCCATATTACATGATGTGTTTTGTTTGTTCACAGACCACAAAAGAAGAAATCAAACATCAGCAGAAATCAGCTGGACTCCATATTCAAGGTGTGTGTTGTTTTGAAGTGTGTAAAATATGTTTTTTTTTTTTTTTACTGTGTAATTTATTTATGAAGAGCAGCATTATGGGTAATCTATGGTGGCTGGGAAGTGCAAAACAAATTAACAAATCCGAAAACACATTAACAAATCCGAAAACAAATTAACAAATCCGAAAACACATTAACAAATCTGAAAACAAATTAACAAATCTGTATACAAATTAACAAATCCCAAAACACATTAACAAATCTGAAAACAAATTAACAAATCCCCAAACAAATTAACAAATCTGAAAACGCATTAACAAATCCGAAAACACATTAACAAATCAGACAACCCGGAAGCTGTTGGTATAGTTTGTGAATGGAAACTTACCGTCATCGGACGAGACACCTTTCATTCACCTGTACTGTATATCTTTAATGACAGGTGTCTCGTCCAATGATCGGTAAGTTTCCATTCACAAACTATACCTACCGCTTCCGGGTTGTCTGAATCGGTGCACGAAACACATTAACAAATCAGAAAACACACTAACAAACCCGAAAACACATTAACAAATCAGAAAACACATTATACTATAGCTAAACCAACAACTTGTTCAATAGACCCCATTCCAACTAAATTACTGAATGAAGTGTTACATCATGCTGGTGAGCCTCTTCTTTATATTATTAACTCTATGCTATCTTTAGGTTATGTCCCTAAATCTTTCAAGTTGGCAGTTATTAGGCCCCTCATTAAGAAACCTAATTTAGAACCTAATGAACTATCAAATTACAGACCTATTTCACATCTTCCGTTTATGTCTAAAATACTAGAAAAGGTTGTGTCTGGTCAACTGAGCTCCTTCTGACAAGAGAGCAATATCTTTGAAGATTTCAGTCAGGTTTCAGGCCCCATTATAGCACAGAAACTGCACTTGTGAAAGTTACAAATGACTTGTTCTTCTCCTTGGACCAAGACTGTATGTCCCTCTTAGTTCTACTTGACCTTAGTGCTGCATTTGACACTATAGATGACAACATTCTCCTAGATCGCTTACAAAATTACACACGTATTCATAAACAGGCTTTAAGGTGGATTAGCTCCCACCTGTTGCCCAGACTATTGGCCATGTGCTTCTGTTTATGTTCCGTGTCTGCCCCGCCTTTGTTTACTCCTCCCCGTCTCTGCACACCTGTTCCCTATGTGTTCTTTGTCATGTCTTTTTAACTGTGCCACGTTGCCGATGTCAGTGCGGATTCATCCTCAGTGTACCCTCGTCCTCTGTCCTACAGTATGTAGTTTTTGTCTTTGTTACTGTTCTTTGTATTTTAAGTTATTAAACCTATTTACTTCCTCCTCCTGGGTGTGACAGAATGATTCCACACAAACTTGGACCCTACAGGATAGCTTCCAGCCTGGACTGGCTTATTGGGAGCATTTTTCTTTTTTGCCCTTGGACTTTTTCCTTTTTCCTGTGACATCATTCTGCATTATATCCGGTGAAAGACGGCGCTCCACTTCCGGTTCCCTGTGGAGGACGTCGCCGCACTTCTGTTCCGCGGAGGATGTCACCATCCCGGTTTTGTCTTTTTTTTTGGTGTCCTGCGGCATCGCCCCACACCTGTTCTGGTGGGGGACGTTGCTTCACTTCTTGGTTTTCCGTGGATAACGTCACCTCACTTCTGTTCGGCAGGCCCATGCCGGGGGATCTTTCCCTCCCTCCCATTCTGGTCTTCGGATCATGCTTTGGCCGTGATGTTTCGGGGTTTGTGCTCGACCCTTCTACTCGGCTGTGGAAGTCGCTCCCCTATCTGCCTTGCCGTGTGCCTTGCTTCCCCCATCTGCCTCGCCGTGTGCCTTGCTCCCCCATCTACCTTGCCATGTGCCTCCCCCTTGCTACTGTATCTCGTTGGGATCAGTGTACCCTCGTCCTTTGTAGTTTTTGTCTTTGTTCCTGTTCTTCATATTTTAAGTTATTAAATCTATTTATTTGAAGCAATCCTGTATCTGGGTCTGTCTTCCTCCTCCTTTGAGTCTGGTTCCTCTCAAGGTTTCTTCCTTGGGAGTTTTTCTTTGACACTGCTGCCTGAGTCACCTCTGACTTGCTCATTGGGGATAAATACATACATACATTATTTAAATATATATATATAGCGTTCAGCGTCAGTTCAGGCAGGCCACATAGAAAAGCTCGGCTATCAGCTGATGTCAATTTTCTAACCCCGCCCATTAGCTGATCTGATTCCTAAGCGCACTATTGGTCCCTTTCAAACAGGGCGCCCTATTTAAATGCTTTTTTTTCAGTCTGTCTGCTTGGCTGTTTCCTATGCATTGCTGCAACTGTGATTTAAACTCGGTGGTGATTGGGAGTTTAAACCGCAAGCTATCTTCTTTTGTGGGGCTGCTTCCTCTGCTTTGCTGCTTCGATTTAAACTCGCCGGCTAATTAGAGTTTAAACCGCAAGCTGTCTTCTTTTGTGTTTGTGATATGGAACTATAAGAGGTCGTGATTACTATTGGTATACTTGAGCTGAAGGGGAAGTTTGAAGACGCTTTGAACTTACGGTAAATCGATACGGTGCGCATGTTCGTGTGTAATGGTGCGTTTGTTGAGCCGGAAGCGACCTTAGGGCTGGCGTGTTGTACAGTCTGTTATGCTACGCTACGTTAGGCTATGCTTTGCTAAGCTATGCATGTTATGCTATGCTAGGTTATATTGTTGTATGTTACGCTATGTTATTAGATAAGGTTATTCTATGCATGTCACGATGGGTCATGCCATGCTTGCTTTGCTAGGCTAGAATACCTCATGCTAATGCTATGCCTTGATATGCCTTGCAAGCAGCTGGTTGTGTTATGGGGCTGTTTCCTCTGCATTGCTGCTGTTGCGATATAAACTCGGCGGCTAATTAGAGTTTAAACTGCAAGCTATCTCCGTTTGTGATCGCGATATGGAACTATAAGAGGTCGTGATTACTATTAGTATACTCGAGCCGAAGGTGAAGTTTGAAGACGCATTGAACTCATGGTAAATCGATATGATGCGCATGTTCGTGTTTAATGGTGCGTTTGTTGAGCCGGAAGCGACCTTAGGGCTGGCGTGTTGTACAGTCTGTTATGCTACACTACGTTAGGCTATGCTTCGCTATGCTATGCATATTATGCTATGCTAGGTTATATTGTTGTATGTTCCGCTATGTTATTAGATATGGTTATGCTATGCACATCACGATGGGTCATGCCATGCTTGCTTTGCTAGGCTAGAATACCTCATGCTAATGCTATGCCTCGATATGCCTTGCTATGCCAGCTCGTTATGTTATGGGGCTGTTTCCTCTGCATTGCTGCTGCTGCGATATAAACTGCGTCACGATGGGTCATGCAGTGCCCTGCTGCTGTGCTGTGCTGGGTTGCCTCGTGCTGGGTGGTGCTGTGCCTCAATGTGCCTTGCTGTGCCAGCCTGTTATGGTACGATAGGTTATGCTGTATGTTGTGTTGTGCTGGGTTGTGCTGCACCTTGCTGTGCTGTGTTGCGTTGTGCAAGGTTGGGTTTGCCTTGATGGGCTGTGTTGCGTTCTGTTATGCTATGCCTTACTGGGTTGCATTATGGTACGTTTGCACTGTGTTGTGCATCGCTGGCCTGTTATGATACGTTGTGCTGTGCCTCGCTGGGCTGTAGTGATGCGTTGTGCCGTGCCTTGCTGGGCGTTATGTTTCGTTTTGCTGTGCCCCGCTGGGCTACGTTATGTTTCATTGTGCTATGCCCTGCTGAGCTGTGTTGCATTGCGTTTTGCTGTGCCTTGCTAGGCTATGTTGTGTTGCGTTACGTTGTGCTATGCCTTGTTAGACTGTTGTGATACGTTATGCTGTGCCTCGCCAGGCGGTTATGATACATTATGCCTTGCTAGGCTTTATGTTATGTTATGCTATGCCTTGCTAGGCTATGTTATGGTATGTTTTGCTATGCCCTGCTGGGCTGTGTTCCGTTGTGTTATGCTATGCCTTGCTAGGCCGTGTTAGGTTACGTTACACTATGTTGTGCCTTGCTAGGCTGTTGTGATACGTCATTCTGTGCCTTGATAGGCTGTTGTGATACGTTGTGCTGTGCCTTGCTAGGTTATGTTGTGTTGCGTTATGCTATGCCTTGCTAAGCCATGTTAGGTTACGTTACGCTATGTTGTGCCTTGCTAGGCTGTTGTGATACGTCATGCTGTGCCTCAATAGGCTGTTGTGATACGTTGTGCTGTGCCTTGCTAGGTCATGTTTTGTTGCGTTATGCTATGCCTTGCTAGGCCATGTTAGGTTATGTTACGCTATGTTATCCCTCGCTAGGCTGTTGTGATACGTCGTGCTGTGCCTCGATAGACTGTCGTGATACATTGTGCTGAGCCTTGCTAGGCTATTTTGTGTTGCGTTATGCTATGCCTTGCTAGGCCATGTTAGGTTACGTTAGGTTACACGCCAATCCGTCCTGACAGTCCCGACGAGTCCGGGAGGGGGGAGCAAGGCACATGGCGAGGCAGGTGGGAGAAGCAAGGCACACGGCGAGGCAGGTGGGGGAGCAAGGCACACGGCGAGGCAGGTGGGGGCAGCAAGGCACACGGCGAGGCAGGTGGGAGGAGCAAGGCACACGGTGAGGCAGGTGGGGGGAGCAAGGCACACGGCGAGGCAGGTGGGGAGAGCAAGGCACACAGCGAAGCAGGTGGGGGGAGAAGGCACACAGCGAGGCAGGTAGGAGGAGCAAGGCACATGGCGAGGCAGGTGGGGGCAAGGCACACAGCGAGGCAGGTGGGGGGAGCAAGGCACACGGCGAGGCAGGTGGCGAGGCCAGAGGGGCTGAGCGATGTCCACAGCCAAACAGAGGGGCCGAGCGCAACCCCCGAAGCACTGCGGCCAGACCTACCTCTCGGGAACCAGGAAAAAGGGAGGGAGGGCGGGGAAAAAAACCAGAAAAATCAACAGAAAAAATCTATGGGGCAAAACATGGGCCTGCAACACCCCCTGCAGACAGGAAGTAGGGCGGCGTCCTCCATGGAAACCGGATGTGAAGCGACGCCCCCCACCTGACAGGTGCGCGGCGATGTCACAGGACACCGAAAAAACAAAACAAAACTCGGGCTGGTGACATGGCCCGCAACCAGGAAGTGAGGCGGCGCCCCCCGTGGAGAAACCGGAAGCAGAGCGGCGTCCCTCACCGGAAAAATGCGGACCAATGTCACCAAAACCGCAAATTCCAGGGAAAAAAAAATCCAATAAGAGAAAAAAAAATGCTCCAAATATCAGCCGGTCCAGGCTGCAGCTGTCCTGCTGGGTCCTGGTTTGGCGGAATCCTTCTGTCACAGGCGTGGGAATAAAACGGACCCAAATGCAGGACGCGTAACAAAAAAACAGGGATTTATTAACATAAAAAACACGAAACAGAGGCTAGGAAAAGACGACTGGACAAAACAGAAGACAACAGAGGATTCAAATAAATAGACAAGACAATCAGAAACATGAGGAACAGGTGTGCAGAAATGGGGAGGAAGAGACAAGGGCGGGGCAGACACGTGAACACAGAACATAAACAAAAAGGCACATGGCCAAAGTCCAGGCAGAGTCCTGACAATAACTTTTACTTATTCTAATACTGTTTGATTATTTGAAGGAGTTTTTATTTGTAATAGTCTTTTTGTTGTACATATATTACACACACCTATCTGTATTACACTACTTTTAATAAAAACAAGGCCTCCCATTGTGAGGATCCTGAAAAGACAAAAAGGTCTAAGTCTGCCTCCTTCATTTAAAAGATTCAAACAATAGATTAAGTAGAAGACCTTGGAGAGGATCCTTTGTTAGAAGACCGAGGGGACTTCAAAGGACACCTGCGTTCAAGGTAAGACCAACTTTTGATAGTTGATCTTGTGTTTTCAACACTAACCCGTGCAAACTAGGACACATCCTTTAGTGGGAGAGCGGAAGGGTTTCCTACGCAATCCGAAAACGTGTCGCTAAGGGACACGTAGGTCAGTATAATTACTTCAGTATTCAAATGTAAACAGAAACATAGACTTGTGTAAAGGAAGAAAACAAAAGATATCACTGACAATTTAAAAAAAGAATTTAGAAATTGTTTTGAGGATAGACAGAAAAAGTCCAAAGGAGATTATATATATATATATATATATATATATATATATATATATATATATATTTAATTGTATATATATATATATATATATATATATATATATATATATATATATATATATATATATATATATATATATATATATATATATGCACTGCACTTATTCACTCTTCACTCTATTAGTGACTTTATAAAGAAATCACACTAATACACAAGTGTTTACTTCAATACAACCACATTCTGACTGTCATGGTTTAGATAACACAGTATAACAAAAGAATAACATGTTTAAGCAGAAAGCACTCACCAGAATGTGATAAACATGGAAAGAAGAAAATTTCCTCAACTTTTACCAACTCCGCACAGTGATGTTTTAGCTTAGCTTAACAGCTGCTCTACACAGGTGTGTGTGTGAGCTGCGTGCAGGGATGCAAAGGGGCGGAAAGTTTCCGGTAAATTTCCGGAAACTTTCCATGGGAACTTAACCTGGGGAATTTTGGAAATATTCCAAATTGGAAACTTTACGGGAATTTATGGGAATTTACGGGAATTTATGGGAATTATTTGAAAATGTAGGGAAATGTATATAAACTATATCATATACAAACATAAATAAACATTTTGTTTGGTCATAAGACATGCATGCAAGGTAATACAAAGTTTAAAAATGACGTCTTGACTGATTTAATTGTAAGTAGAACTTCAATTGATTATTTCACTGAGTAACACAAAAGCATAATAAACATTATTAAGCTTGTAATAAACATAATAAACATAATAATTGTAATAAACATATTTCCCTATGATTGCTGTAAAACGAAAGCATCCCCACCCCTTGCCCTTCTAAAAAAGTCCCAATCAAAATGTAAATTGAAGCATTTTTTCTTAAGCTTATTAGGTCTCTGCTTCTGTGGTAGTCAAGGCAAATGGAGGTGAATCCCCCCTTAAGTGATATATGGATTTTTTTTTTTAATTTCAGGGGGTAGTGAATGTGTGCATGTGGTAACACTCCTAATTTACTGCTTATTAAGAGTTAGTAAGGTAGTATTAAGTTTAGGTATTGGGTACAATTAAGAATGTAGAATAAGGTAATGCAGAATAAGGCATTCATATGTGCTTAATAAGTACTAATAAATAGCCAATATTCTATTAATATTCATGCTAATAAGTAACTAGTTAAATGAGCCTAAAATAAAGTGTTACTGTGCATGTTATGGAAGAATGCAAGTACATGCTGGGGGTTTGGCCTCAATGGCCCTCCAGTAAGCAGTGTGCTGTGTGCAAGTGACCGAAGAATGCAGGGTACAAATTCAACTTAAATTGCATTAAATCTTGTTGTTTTAAACAAAATTATGCTGCAAGATTTTTTTTAACTGCATTTAAATTCCTTGTTATGGGCAACTCTGCATTTTTTAAATTCCCAGTTAATTCCCAAATATTCCCGTTAATTCCCATATATTCCCGTTAATTCCCATGGAAAGTTTCCAGCCTTGAAAATTCCTGGAATCTTGCAACCCTAGGTGTGTGTACCACACCCTCTTAAAGGGACAGCACCAATTTAAAGCAACACTCATAAAACTTAGCGTTAAAATGTCAGGGGTTACAGGAGACAAAAGGTGAATATTTAAATATTAAAATAGTTAATTTACCACATAGTAATCTGTGTAGTGACACAGATCTGTAAAGACTTCAACTCTCACAACCAGAGTAGAAGTAATAGTTTATACAGTTTATCAGCTGATTAGTAGATTTATTACAAGAGCTGAATTGTTTCACATAATAAGACATATTGGGCTCCTCAATACAGCTGTTGGAATTGTCATTATGCAGCTAGTTCTTTGTGTCCATTGGATAGTGCTACAGCTGAGCACTACAACTGAGGCTCTTAATAAAAAATACACACACTATTACTGACTACCACTGTTTTAAGTGTTGGAGTTTTCAGCTCCATGTTCTTGTTGTTGATGGTTCTCCTTTTTTATTCCTCCCTGGGAGGTCAGTGACATACCTAATGAGATGTTTTGTTGCCAAATCTTGCAGAAACACATTGTATGCTGAAGCTGTTTGACCTCTGAACTCAGTTCTCCCCTCTCACACCATCATACAACTGTTTTGCTCAGTCTTATATTTTCTGGTTTTATTATTCCTGTTTTAATAAAACTGTTTGTCTTGTTATTTATTGTTTGTTCCTATTTTAATTAAACTCTTTGTCCAGTTGTATAACTGAAGTAGTGTTATGTTTTCAGATTCACAAAAGTTTATAGTCCATCAATTTTCATTGTTAACCATTGAATATTTTAATTTTGTCTTACCCGTCTGCTTATCAAAGGTATTTGTCACTTTATTAATGTGAAGTAACAGTTTAGACATTATTAATTCCTCCAGATTTCCATAGAGCTTTATTCCTGTTGGTGCATATTAAAGTGTTTATTTACCACATAGTAATTGTAGGGACACACATCTGTGAAGATTGAATGCTTTTACAAGCAGTCGAAATAATAGATATAACAATTTTTTTACCCACAAAATGATAACATTAAGCTGGATATTGTTTTTATTTATTTTTATTTGTTTATTCCTCTTGTGCAGAACTCACAATGCACACATACGTTGTTGCTGTAGTTTAATTTTCAGGATTTGTTGGGTTTTGTGACACATTTATATATGTGTGTGTGTGTGTGTGCGTGTGTGCGGTCAAACTGCAAAACACAAACAACTCAAATTAATAAACAGTATTGCCCACATAACCAAATGCAATATATATTCTATGAACATCTTGACAAACAATATAAAAACAGCAAACGTCCAAACAACATCAAACATATGCATTAGCATTAGCAATAGTTAAGACGCTTCGGCGCTAATTACAAATAGCGAACTAAATAATAACTCAAAAAATATCAATTCACTCAAACAACATAAATCACTCACCACGCTGGGGAATATATACAGTAGTTTTGTTATTATTTTTTTTTAAACTGGAAATTTATACATGTTCTAACGAAGTTTAACTAAACAACATTGCTTTTCTCTCAGTGTCTTTTTTTTTTCTCTCTAACTAACCTTTTTTTTTCTCTAAGCAATCCCATGAGCGCACCGTACTAGCGTCCTTAAAGGGGCAGCACCCAACATCCTGGCCCCAATGACCCAAACAGGTCATTAAGCTATTTCAACTGAGAAGAGTCAACTAAGAAGACTGGCTTCCAGGAGGCAGATTTTGTCAGCCGGACGGTTTAAGACACCTGCCTGTGTTTTCACTTCCACAGTATGCACAAGACCATCTGCACCTGGATATACTTGAGTAATCAGACCTAATGGCCAGTGATTGCGTGGTGTGTTTTTATGCAGAATAAGCACAAGATCTCCTATTTGAAGATTCCGCTTTGGTTGTAACCATTTTTGGCGCTGCTGCAATGCAGGTAAATATTCCTTGAGCCATCTGCACCAGAAGACATCTGCCAGATATTGCACCTGGTGACATCTACGTCTGTAGAGGTCTTGTTTTATGAAGGCTCCTGGAGGTAGAATTGGACCAGAACGGAGTAACAACAGATGGTTTGGTGTGAGTGGTAGAGGATCTGTTGGGTCGTCTGAGAGTTTAGTGATTGGTCTACCATTGACAATAGACTCAGCAAAACAGTGTTGTCAACCCCTCATCATCTGGTGCCTGCTGCGCTAGGACAATGCTTAGAATGGAACGGACGGTGCGAATTTGTCGCTCCCAAACACCACCCATGTGGGAGGCAGCAGGCGGATTAAAGATCCATTTTACATTGTTCTGTAGCAAATAATCAAAAATCCTTTGTTGATTCCATTCACTAATGGCTTTCCACAAACTCACCGACAAAATTAGTCCCGTTATCCGAGCGTATTTCTGTGGGTGGGCCTCTCCTAGCAATAAATCGCTGTAAATCATTGATGAATGAGTCAGTATCGAGAGTGTGTGCAACTTCCAAGTGGATGGCTCTCGTAGTGAGACATGTAAACAAACATCCATACCTCTTGAGTTCACTGCGTGCCTTCTTAACCAAGAATGGCCCGAAGTAGTCTACACCCACACGAGTGAATGGAGGCTCCCCTGGTGTCACCCTAGAGTCAGGCAAGTCTGCCATTTGCTGGATTTGTGGCTTGGCTCTTAACTTGCGACACTGTAGACATGACTTGAGAGTTTGGTTAATGACAGCACGTCCCTTTAGTATCCAGAAACATTGCCGAATTTCTGCAAGTACCCGCTCTGGACCTGCATGACCCAAGCGAAGATGGTAGTGACTGATAATCAGCTGGGTGATGTGATGATTGTTAGGTAGGATCACTGGATGTTTAGCCTCAAAGGGAATTGGAGCATGTGTTAGTCTGCCTCCCACACGAAGGAGTTGGTTATGTTCATCCTTAAAGGGTTTAAGCTTGAGAAGGGAAATGGGTTTGACTTGAGAAGATCCAAAAGATGCAGTTTGTATGTGGTTGAGAATGGCCAACTCTGCTTGTTGGAGCTCACAAACAGTGATGGGGTCAGAAAGATGCACTCTTGCTTTCTTGCGTAGCAAAGCCTTGACACGCAACAGGATAGCAGTAGCCCTTTTCAATCGATGCCAACTGGAGTATCGCTCCAGTAGTCTGTCTATTGCATTATTCATCACTTGGTTTGGTTTTATGTTAGCTGCATAGACTTCTTTGGCTCCTTTGATCTCTGCTTTCTCCGGCAAATCATTTATGATAGGTTGAGCAGGCCAGTGTTCCTCCTCAAGTTGCAGAAAGTGTGGACCAGATACCCACTGTTCACTCGACAAAATTTCTCCCATATTCATTCCTCGAGAGACATCATCTGCAGGGTTAGAAGCAGAGTCAATGTGTCTCCACTGGCATGGTTCTGAACTCTCATGTATTTTTGAAATGCGGTTGGCGACGAAGGTCTTAAAACGACAATGCTTGTTGTTGATGTATTGAAATACGATAGTGATGTCTGTCCAAAAGAAAGTCCTTTCAATTGGAATTTCCAAGTGGCGCTTGATATGCTGATCCAGCTCTGTAGCAACTACCGCTGCTAGTAGCTCCAGTCGTGGTATACTAACTGGCTTGATTGGTGCAAGTCTGGCCTTCGACATCACCAGTCTGCAAGTGCCACCAATCCTGATGTATGAAACAGCACCATAAGCCTGTTCCGAGGCATCGGAAAAGTGATGGAGCTGGGTAGCTAACAAGTAACTAGTGGATGTTGATCTGAGACATCTTGGAATTGTCAGTGCTGACAACAGAGGCAAGTCATTTAACCATCTGCGCCACTGTGCAGCCATGTCCAGCGGTAACTTTCATGCGGCACAACTCTTGGAAGATCGCCTTTGCTTTGAGTACAAAAGGGCTTGCAAATCCTAAAGGATCATAGATAGAACTGGTAGTGCTCAATACTCCTCTTTTTGTTGCAGGTTTGTCCACTGCCTTGACGTCAAAAGTGAAGCAATCTCTTTCCACATCCCAAAGAACGCCTAGTGTTCGTTCAAATGGCAAATCCTCTATGTCTAGGTTTACCTCATGCAGTGATTTTTCCCAGTCCTCAGCTGGTATTGACTTCATCACTTCCTTGGAATTGCTTAACCACTTGGTTAATCTAAAGCCTCCACAGGCGAGCAGTTCCCGGAGTTCGGAAGCAAGTTTGATGGCAACCTCCTCTGTTGATACCGACTTAAGACAATCGTCGACGTAGAAGTTTCGCCTCACCGTTTCCACGGTGACATCAGAGAAGTTTCCAGAGTTGTCTTCAGCCACTCGCTGCAAAGCAAAATTAGCCGCACCAGGACTCCAGACACCTCCAAAAAGGTGTGCTGTCATACGATAATGGTTAGGTGGTTTGTCCGGGTCGTTATCTTCCCACCATAGAAAGCGAAGCACATCTCTTTCAGCTGGTGGCACTCGGACTTGATAAAACATGCTCTCGATGTCTACATTCAGAGCAACTGGTTCTTGCCTAAACTTGAGAAGAACTCCAAGTAGCTTGTTGGTAAGGTCTGGGCCTTGGTGAACATGATCATTTAATGAAGTACCTTGGTAACGTGCTGCACAATCAAAGACAATACGAATCTTTTCAGGCTTGCGTGGATGTAGCACTGGATGATGTGGCAGATACCACACACAACCTTCTTCTCTGTTGAAGTCAATGACCTCTTCAGCGTATCCTTTCAGCAAAGAGTCTCTGATACCTTCTGTATACTTCTGATGCAAAGTTGGGTCTTTCTTTAGCCTCTTTCCTAAAAGGTCTAATCGATGTTTGGCCATTGTGTAGTTATTAGACAGTCGTGGCGGATGTTCTTTGAAAGGGATTGGGAGTGTGTAGTGACCATCTTCTTTGACTGATAGCTTGTTCCATAAATCCACAACTTGCTCGTCAACTACTGACAATGAGTCAGTGTTCACATGCACTGGATCATCCAGTTTCCAAAACCTTTCAACAGCTTGTTGTAGAGAGTGGTCAGCTTGAATGAAATTGGCAGAAATTGATGTTGGACCATCAGCTACTGGTCCATGGAGTGTCCATCCCAGGCCAGTCAGAATTGCATAAGGCTCGCCTGACTCACCACAGCGTGTGTCACAAGGAGCAAGTATGTCTGGTTGGTCTAGACCTATCAACAGGTGAACTTCATCAACTAAATCAACATCAGGTAAACTAATTTCATCTGCAATTTCCCTCAGATGTGGCCACTGCAACACCTCATGCTGTGTGACTAGGTTGTCCAGACTTATATTCAGGTGATCCCAACAGAGCACTCCCTTCATGAGGTAAGAGTTTCTTTGTTGAGCATCTGCAACTTGTAGATCCACTGCTAGCGTGACTACGTTGAGATTTTTGGTCTCCATGGTGTTCAGTTTAATGTTCATTTTGCGTGACTCTAGCTTTAGAGCATGAACTAGCTTCTTAGAAATATAGGTCCCATTAGAGCCACTGTCAAGAAAAGCAAAGACTTTCATAGAGAAACGGTTGTGTTTGTCTGAAACCACTACTGGCAAGATGGGAAGTGCAATCTTCTTCTGACTGACTTCAATTAACTTTCTGGTAGCATGTGCTTGAATGGCGTGTGGCGGGTCAGCAGCTGGCTCATCTGCAGTAGCTTGATTAGTAGATTGGCTTTTGTCATTTTTAGAGGCTACGATAGCAGAGTGCAGCCAACTGTTGTGTTTTTTTCCACATCCAGGCACTTTGCATACCCAGCTGCGAGTACAGACTGTGCTGCGATGACCTTTCATGAAACAGTTCAGACAGAGTTGCTTTCGTTGAACAAAGGCCAAACGCTCTTGAACAGACAGCGCTCTAAAAGCCTGACATTGGTTCAGAAAGTGTCCATCAGTGCATTTTGGACACTTAAAAGTTGATGTTGTCTTTGGTGTGGATGACGTGGTGGATTCATTAGTAACGGACAATGTTGCGAATGTCTGCCTTTTATTATTGACACTTGACTTAGTACTTGATTTAAAACTTGTTGGAGAGTTTCGAATGGCAGGACTAAGAAGATTCCTGAAGATAGGATCTGCTCTCTTAGCAGCTTCTGATTCAACAAGACTGACTATGTCATCCAACTTTGGCAAACGTCCGGACTTGATGATCTCGTAGTTTATTGTGAGCCATTTTTTCTTCAAGTCTTCAGGTAGCTTTTCTACAATTTGCAGCAAGGTGCGTCCACTATTCAGCTCTTCCTCACACTTCATTGCCTTTAAAGTGTCTCTGCAGCTGCACAGAACATCAGCGAAGCTTTGCAACTGCTTGCTGTCTTTAATGTCTTTGTAATTAAGCACCTTGTCAACCCATGCTTGCGATATTGCATATGGATTTCCAAACCGCCTTTTCAGAACAGCCATGGCTTCTGCATAGCCCAGGCTAGAGTTGGGGTTGTACAAGCAATGCGATATAGCATCTCTAGCTTGGCCGACAGTATACTGATGCAGTCGAGTGAGTTTCTCTTGATCTGGCACTGTCTCTTTATCTATCACAGAGGAGAACAATCTCATGAACAACCAGTATTTTAAGGGTTCTCCGTCGAACGCAATGATGTCAACAGGTGGTAGATGCATGGAATCGATGTGTGACTGATATTGTTGTCTTGACAGCTCTAGTAGTTGGCATAAAGAATTCTCGTTCATTGTTGAGAAGGATGGACGAAAGTTAAGGGATGGGTTACCTGAGACAGGAGTTGAAATGTCTTTATTTATCGTTAACTCGGCCTTTTGACGATTTTCCTCCATCTCAGCATCTTTGAGTTTCAGTAAGCCTTTCAGTGCATCCATTTCACATTCAACATGCTGAAGTTGTGATTTAAACTCTGCACGCAGACGTTCATCCTGTTGAGCGATTAGCATGGAAAACTCTCTCTTTTCTTTCTGTCTTAGATTTTGTAGCCCTTGAAGCTGGGTAGATACAGATGTGGCCTTTAAGAACGAACGTCTTTTGCCGCGGCATTCTGCAATTCTTGCCGCAGTTTGCCGCGGCTTGCGGCACTTCTGTTTGGGGGGACTATCTTAGCAATCACCTTAATGTGTTTCGCTTCACAGAATATCCACCAGGTGGCGCATAAGAACCCTGTTTCTCTTAAGCACTCAAAGGTTTTTTAAGATTGTATAATATGTTTATATTATTATTAATTAACATTTAAATTAAATATTATTAATTTACATTTAAAAAAATAGATTTTTTTATTTTACTTCACATTACATCAGAATTGTGAGAAAACATCCACAATAAAATATAATTATAAAGACGTATGAAACATTCTTCTTATTATTATATGTTGCCTACATTTACTCAAATAATAGCAATGTAAAATATAAAGGAAATCACAGTTCAAGTTAGGCGTAACATAACACAAGTGACATTAAGAGATTTTATTAAGTTACTTTAATCATTTATTTTAGAGATATTTATAGAAATATCTCTAAAATCATTTATTTGCATTGCTTTCTGTACTGCATTCGTTTTGTACATTTACAGGTGCACAAATACTGGCTCATTTTAATTTCAGTAAGACACTGCTGTGTTCTGTATTGATCGATGTTCTGTAAATGTGTACTTAACAAGCCTAAACCATGATATTCAATTTGTTGTTATTATTATTATTATTATTATTATTATTATTATTATTATTATTATTATTATTATTTTTATTCAAAAAATATATATTTAGTTCTAATATAGTTTGTGTTCATTTTTTCTCATAAGGGAAAATTATTATTATTATTATTATTATTATTATTATTTATTATTTACTGACATTAAAAATGGTCTAAATGGTCTTCTCCTGGCTTTGAAATATACCAGCCTGTAATTGTGCATTAACTTTTGTGCCTCTAGAGTGAAAATAATTCAAAATTTCTTTTTTTTTACTAGAAAATGAGGAATCTTTGCATATTAATGAGGTTTATTATATCAAATATTACAAATCTTTTCGCAAAATATATGTTAATATGTTGGAAACAAGTTAGACAAAAAAGGTGAAAAAAAAGGCTATCATATATACTTCATTTTTTATAAGCAGTCAAAACAGACAAGGTCAAGTTGACTCAGCGCTCCTAATTTGTATAGGAATTCAGACGAGGTCTGCAGGAGGGTTAAGTTATGCAATATCGACCCATTCAGAGTCGATCGGCCCTATACGCAAGTTGCGTAGGGCCCCGCAAATTACGCAAGGCCCCGCCCCCCTGCCTCGTTTTACAGCGTGTGTTAATGTTTACTGTATAGCATGGTCAAGGTTAAAAGGAGCTCAGCACCCCTAAAATTTTTATTAATATTTTAGTCCAGCGGGTCGCCGCCGCTGTGGAGTAGCACAGGACCTGAGTGACTCGTCCATAGTCATAAACGGAGAGAAGTAGCGCCGGTTACAATGTTCTTCCGCAAGACGCATGCAGTTCTGTTTATTAACTGCTAGAGCATGAAACAAAAACAGCAGCGCGACAAATAAACTGCGTACCTGTGTAGTGTGTACGTGTGTCTCTGTTGGTAAAGTTTATCGTTAATTTGATACTCATTTTAACAATAGGGAGTCATGTAAACATGACGTCACGTGCGTCTTTTGGAAACATGGAAGCCCTGGCGTTTGGACCAGAGTGAAAATAAACTACATATCACTGTGTATCACCAGTATGTGTGAAAACACTCACTCACTTTGCTGTATTTATTCATTCCTCACACACAGAGGATTTAACCTGAACCAGGCTTAACTCCTGAACTCCTAGCATTACTCTCTTTCTCTCTCTCTCTCTCTCTCTCTCTCTCTCTCTCTCTCTCTCTCTCTCTCTCTCTGTGT